>NC_141009.1:3843604-4025195 GCF_052327205.1 Somniosus microcephalus | reverse complement strand
GGGGTGAGGGGGTGAAACGGGACTTGGTGTGAGTTAGGACCCGGGGCAGTGAGCACAGGGGGTGATGGTGTGAACGGGACTGGGTGTGAGTTAGGACACGGGGGCAGTGAGCACAGGGGGTGAGGGGTGAACGGGACTGGGTGTGAGTTAGGACACGGGGCAGTGAGCACAGGGGGTGATGGGGTGAACGGGACTGGGTGTGAGTTAGGACACGGGGGCAGTGAGCACAGGGGGTGAGGGGTGAACGGGACTGGTGTGAGTTAGGACACGGGGCAGTGAGCACAGGGGGTGATGGGTGAACGGGACTGGGTGTGAGTTAGGACACGGGGCAGTGAGCACAGGGGGTGATGGGGTGAACGGGACTGGGTGTGAGTTAGGACACGGGGCAGTGAGCACAGGGGGTGATGGGGTGAACGGGGACTGGTGTGAGTTAGGACACGGGGGCAGTGAGCACAGGGGGTGATGGTGAACGGGACTGGGTGTGAGTTAGGACACGGGGCAGTGAGCACAGGGGGTGATGGGTGAACAGGACTGGTGTGAGTTAGGACACGGGGCAGTGAGCACAGGGGGTGATGGGTGAACGGGACTGGGTGTGAGTTAGGACACGGGGCAGTGAGCACAGGGGAGGTGATGGCGTGAACAGGGACTTGGTGTGAGTTAGGACACGGGGCAGTGAGCACAGGGGGTGATGGGTGAACGGGACTGGGTGTGAGTTAGGACACGGGGCAGTGAGCACAGGGGGTGATGGGTGAACGGGACTGGGTGTGAGTTAGGACACGGGGCAGTGAGCACAGGGGGGTGATGGGGTGAACGGGACTTGGTGTGAGTTAGGACACGGGGCAGTGAGCACAGGGGGTGATGGGTGAACGGGGCTCGGGTGTGAGTTAGGACACGGGGCAGTGAGCACAGGGGGTGATGGGTGAACGGGACTGGGTGTGAGTTAGGACACGGGGCAGTGAGCACAGGGGGTGATGGGTGAACGGGACTGGGTGTGAGTTAGGACACGGGGCAGTGAGCACAGGGGGTGATGGGGTGAACGGGACTGGGTGTGAGTTAGGACACGGGGCAGTGAGCACAGGGGGTGAGGGTGTGAACGGGACTGGGTGTGAGTTAGGACACGGGGCAGTGAGCACAGGGGGTGATGGGTGAACGGGACTGGGTGTGAGTTAGGACACGGGGCAGTGAGCACAGGGGGGTGATGGTGTGAACGGGACTTGGGTGCGAGTTAGGACACGGGGCAGTGAGCACGGGGGTGATGGGTGAACGGGACTGGGTGTGAGTTAGGACACGGGGGCAGTGAGCACAGAGGTGATGGGTGAACGGGACTGGGTGTGAGTTAGGACACGGGGCAGTGAGCACAGGGGGTGATGGGTGAACAGGACTGGGTGTGAGTTAGGACACGGGGCAGTGAGCACGGGGTGATGGTGTGAACGGGACTGGGTGTGAGTTAGGACACGGGGCAGTGAGCACGGGGTGATGGGTGAACGGGACTGGGTGTGAGTTAGGACACGGGGCAGTGAGCACAGTGGGTGATGGGTGAACGGGACTGGGTGTGAGTTAGGACACCGGGGCAGTGAGCACAGGGGGTGGTGGGGTGAAGGGGACTGGGTGTGAGTTAGGACACGGGGCAGTGAGCACAGGGGGTGATGGGTGAACGGGACTGGGTGTGAGTTAGGACACGGGGCAGTGAGCACAGAGGTGATGGGTGAACGGGACTGGGTGTGAGTTAGGACACGGGGCAGTGAGCACAGAGGTGATGGGTGAACGGGACTGGGTGTGAGTTAGGACACGGGGCAGTGAGCACAGGGGGTGATGGGTGAACGGGACTGGGTGTGAGTTAGGACACGGGGCAGTGAGCACAGGGGGTGATGGGTGAACAGGACTGGGTGCGAGTTAGGACACGGGGCAGTGAGCACAGGGGGTGATGGGTGAACGGGGCTGGGTGTGAGTTAGGACACGGGGCAGTGAGCACAGGGGGTGATGGGCGAACGGGACTGGGTGTGAGTTAGGACACGGGGCAGTGAGCACAGGGGGTGATGGGTGAACGGGACTGGGTGTGAGTTAGGACACGGGGCAGTGAGCACAGGGGGTGATGGGCGAACGGGACTGGGTTGTGAGTTAGGACACGGGGCAGTGAGCACAGGGGGTGATGGGTGAACGGGACTGGGTGTGAGTTAGGACACGGGGCAGTGAGCACAGAGGGTGATGGGTGAACGGGACTGGGTTGCGAGTTAGGACACGGGGCAGTGAGCACAGGGGGTGATGGGTGAACGGGACTGGGTGCGAGTTAGGACACGGGGCAGTGAGCACAGGGGGTGATGGGTGAACGGGGCTTGGTGCGAGTTAGGACACGGGGCAGTGAGCACAGGGGGTGAGGGGTGAACGGGACTGGGTGTGAGTTAGGACACGGGGCAGTGAGCACAGGGGGTGATGGGTGAACGGGACTGGGGTGTGAGTTAGGACACGGGGCAGTGAGCACAGGGGGTGATGGGTGAACGGGACTGGGTGCGAGTTAGGACACGGGGCAGTGAGCACAGGGGGTGATGGGTGAACGGGGCTCGGTGTGAGTTAGGACACGGGACAGTGAGCACAGGGGGTGATGGGGTGAACGGGACTGGGTGCGAGTTAGGACACGGGGCAGTGAGCACAGGGGGTGATGGGTGAACGGGGCTCGGTGTGAGTTAGGACACGGGGCAGTGAGCACAGGGGGTGATGGGTGAACGGGGACTGGGTGCGAGTTAGGACACGGGGCAGTGAGCACGGGGGGTGATGGGTGAACGGGACTTGGTGTGAGTTAGGACCCGGGGCAGTGAGCACAGGGGGTGAGGGGTGGAACGGGACTGGGTGTGAGTTAGGACACGGGGCAGTGAGCACAGGGGGTGATGGTGAACGGGACTGGGTGTGAGTTAGGACACGGGGCAGTGAGCACAGGGGGTGATGGGTGAACGGGACTGGGTGCGAGTGAGGACACGGGGCAGTGAGCACGGGGTGATGGGTGAACGGGACTGGGTGTGAGTTAGGACACGGGGCAGTGAGCACAGAGGTGATGGGTGAACGGGACTGGGTGTGAGTTAGGACACGGGGCAGTGAGCACAGGGGTGATGGGTGAACGGGACTGGGTGTGAGTTAGGACACGGGGCAGTGAGCACAGGGGGTGATGGCTGAACGGGACTGGGTGTGTGTTAGGACACGGGGCAGTGAGCACGGGGTGATGGGTGAACGGGACTGGGTGTGAGTTAGGACACGGGGCAGTGAGCACAGGGGGTGGTGGGTGAACGGGACTGGGTGTGAGTTAGGACACGGGGCAGTGAGCACAGGGGGTGATGGGTGAACAGGACTGGGTGTGAGTTAGGACACGGGGCAGTGAGCACAGGGGGTGATGGGGTGAACAGGACTGGGTGTGAGTTAGGACACGGGGCAGTGAGCACAGGGGGTGATGGGTGAACGGGACTGGGTGTGAGTTAGGACACGGGGCAGTGAGCACAGGGGGTGATGGGTGAACAGGACTGGGTGTGAGTTAGGACACGGGGCAGTGAGCACAGGGGGTGATGGGTGAACGGGACTGGGTGTGAGTTAGGACACGGGGCAGTGAGCACAGAGGGTGATGGGTGAACGGGACTGGGTGTGAGTTAGGACACGGGGCAGTGAGCACAGGGGGTGATGGGTGAACGGGACTGGGTGTGAGTTAGGACACGGAGCAGTGAGCACAGGGGGTGATGGGTGAACAGGACTGGGTGTGAGTTAGGACACGGGGCAGTGAGCACAGGGGGTGATGGGTGAACAGGACTGGGTGTGAGTTAGGACACGGGGCAGTGAGCACAGGGGGTGATGGGTGAACGGGACTGGGTGTGAGTTAGGACACGGAGCAGTGAGCACAGTGGGTGATAGGTGAACGGGACTGGGTGTGAGTTAGGACACGGGGCAGTGAGCACAGGGGGTGATGGGTGAACGGGACTGGGTGTGAGTTAGGACACGGGGCAGTGAGCACAGGGGGTGATGGGTGAACGGGACTGGGTGTGAGTTAGGACACGGGGCAGTGAGCACAGGGGGTGATGGGTGAACGGGGCTCGGTGTGAGTTAGGACACGGGGCAGTGAGCACAGGGGGTGATGGGTGAACGGGACTTGGTGTGAGTTAGGACCCGGGGCAGTGAGCACAGGGGGTGAGGGGTGAACGGGACTGGGTGTGAGTTAGGACACGGGGCAGTGAGCACAGGGGGTGATGGGTGAACGGGACTGGGTGTGAGTTAGGACACGGGGCAGTGAGCACAGGGGGTGATGGGTGAACGGGACTGGGTGTGAGTTAGGACACGGGGCAGTGAGCACGGGGTGATGGGTGAATGGGACTGGGTGTGAGTTAGGACACGGGGCAGTGAGCACAGGGGGTGATGGGTGAACGGGACTTGGTGTGAGTTAGGGCACGGGGCAGTGAGCACAGGGGGTGATGGGTGAACGGGACTGGGTGTGAGTTAGGACACGGGGCAGTGAGCACAGGGGGTGATGGGTGAACGGGACTGGGTGTGAGTTAGGACACGGGGCAGTGAGCACAGGGGGTGATGGGTGAACAGGACTGGGTGTGAGTTAGGACACGGGGCAGTGAGCACAGGGGGTGATGGGTGAACAGGACTGGGTGTGAGTTAGGACACGGGGCAGTGAGCACAGGGGGTGATGGGTGAACGGGACTGGGTGTGAGTTAGGACACGGGGCAGTGAGCACAGGGGTGATGGGTGAACGGGACTGGGTGTGAGTTAGGACACGGGGCAGTGAGCACAGGGTGTGATGGGTGAACGGGACTTGGTGTGAGTTAGCACACGGGGCAGTGAGCACAGGGGGTGATGGGTGAACAGGACTGGGTGTGAGTTAGGACACGGGGCAGTGAGCACAGGGGGTGATGGGTGAACAGGACTGGGTGTGAGTTAGGACACGGGGCAGTGAGCACAGGGGGTGATGGGTGAACGGGACTGGGTGTGAGTTAGGACACGGGGCAGTGAGCACAGAGGGTGATGGGTGAACGGGACTGGGTGTGAGTTAGGACACGGGGCAGTGAGCACAGGGGGTGATGGGTGAACGGGACTGGGTGTGAGTTAGGACACGGAGCAGTGAGCACAGGGGGTGATGGGTGAACGGGACTGGGTGTGAGTTAGGACACGGAGCAGTGAGCACAGGGGGTGATGGGTGAACAGGACTGGGTGTGAGTTAGGACACGGGGCAGTGAGCACAGGGGGTGATGGGTGAACGGGACTGGGTGTGAGTTAGGACACGGAGCAGTGAGCACAGGGGGTGATGGGTGAACGGGACTGGGTGTGAGTTAGGACACGGAGCAGTGAGCACAGGGGGTGATGGGTGAACAGGACTGGGTGTGAGTTAGGACACGGAGCAGTGAGCACAGGGGGTGATGGGTGAACAGGACTGGGTGTGAGTTAGGACACGGGGCAGTGAGCACAGAGGGTGATGGGTGAACGGGACTGGGTGTGAGTTAGGACACGGAGCAGTGAGCACAGGGGGTGATGGGTGAACAGGACTGGGTGTGAGTTAGGACACGGAGCAGTGAGCACAGTGGGTGATAGGTGAACGGGACTGGGTGCGAGTTAGGACACGGGGCAGTGAGCACAGGGGGTGATGGGTGAACGGGACTGGGTGTGTTAGGACACGGGGCAGTGAGCACAGGGGGTGATGGGTGAACGGGACTTGGTGTGAGTTAGGACACGGGGCAGTGAGCACGGGGGGTGATGGGTGAACGGGACTGGGTGTGAGTTAGGACACGGGGCAGTGAGCACAGGGGGTGATAGGTGAACGGGACTGGGTGTGAGTTAGGACACGGGGCAGTGAGCACAGGGGGTGATGGGTGAACGGGACTGGGTGTGAGTTAGGACACGGGGCAGTGAGCACGGGGTGATGGGTGAACGGGACTGGGTGTGAGTTAGGACACGGGGCAATGAGCACAGGGGGTGATGGGTGAACGGGACTGGGTGTGAGTTAGGACACGGGGCAGTGAGCACAGGGGGCGATGGGCGAACGGGACTGGGTGTGAGTTAGGACACGGGGCAGTGAGCACAGGGGGTGATGGGTGAACGGGACTGGGTGTGAGTTAGGACACGGGGCAGTGAGCACAGGGGGTGATGGGTGAACGGGACTGGGTGTGAGTTAGGACACGGGGCAGTGAGCACAGGGGGTGATGGGTGAACGGGGCTTGGTGCGAGTTAGGACACGGGGCAGTGAGCACAGGGGGTGATGGGTGAACGGGACTCGGTGTGAGTTAGGACACGGGGCAGTGAGCACAGGGGGTGATGGGTGAACGGGACTGGGTGTGAGTTAGGACACGGGGCAGTGAGCACAGGGTGTGATGGGTGAACGGGACTGGGTGCGAGTTAGGACACGGGGCAGTGAGCACAGAGAGTGATGGGTGAACGGGACTGGGTGCGAGTTAGGACACGGGGCAGTGAGCACAGGGGGTGATGGGTGAACGGGACTGGGTGTGAGTTAGGACACGGGGCAGTGAGCACAGGGGGTGATGGGTGAACGGGACTGGGTGTGAGTTAGGACACGGGGCAGTGAGCACAGGGGGTGATGGGTCAACGGGGCTCGGTGTGAGTTAGGACACGGGGCAGTGAGCACAGGGGGTGATGGGTGAACGGGACTGGGTGCGAGTTAGGACACGGGGCAGTGAGCACAGGGAGTGATGGGTGAACGGGACTGGGTGTGAGTTAGGACACGGGGCAGTGAGCACAGGGGGTGATGGGTGAATGGGACTGGGTGTGAGTTCGGACACGGGGCAGTGAGCACAGGGGGTGATGGGTGAACGGGACTCGGTGCGAGTTAGGACACGGGGCAGTGAGCACAGGGGGTGATGGGTGAACGGGACTGGGTGTGAGTTAGGACACGGGGCAGTGAGCACAGGGGGTGAGGGGTGAACGGGACTTGGTGTGAGTTAGGACCCGGGGCAGTGAGCACAGGGGGTGATGGGTGAACGGGACTGGGTGTGAGTTAGGACACGGGGCAGTGAGCACAGGGGGTGATGGGTGAACGGGACTGGGTGTGAGTTAGGACACGGGGCAGTGAGCACAGGGGGTGATGGGTGAACGGGACTGGGTGTGAGTTAGGACACGGGGCAGTGAGCACAGGGGGTGAGGGGTGAACGGGACTTGGTGTGAGTTAGGACCCGGGGCAGTGAGCACAGGGGGTGAGGGGTGAACGGGACTGGGTGTGAGTTAGGACACGGGGCAGTGAGCACAGGGGGTGAGGGGTGAACGGGACTTGGTGTGAGTTAGGACCCGGGGCAGTGAGCACAGGGGGTGAGGGGTGAACGGGACTGGGTGTGAGTTAGGACACGGGGCAGTGAGCACAGGGGGTGATGGGTGAACGGGACTGGGTGTGAGTTAGGACACGGGGCAGTGAGCACAGGGGGTGATGGGTGAACGGGGCTCGGTGTGAGTTAGGACACGGGGCAGCGAGCACAGTGGGTGATGGGTGAACAGGACTGGGTGTGAGTTAGGACACGGGGCAGTGAGCACAGCGGGTGATGGGTGAACAGGACTTGGTGTGAGTTAGGACACGGGGCAGTGAGCACAGGGGGTGATGGGTGAACGGGACTGGGTGTGAGTTAGGACACGGGGCAGTGAGCACAGGGGGTGATGGGTGAACGGGACTGGGTGTGAGTTAGGACACGGGGCAGTGAGCACAGGGGGTGATGGGTGAACGGGACTGGGTGTGAGTTAGGACACGGGGCAGTGAGCACAGGGGGTGATGGGTGAACGGGACTCGGTGTGAGTGAGGACACGGGGCAGTGAGCACGGGGGGTGATGGGTGAACGGGACTGGGTGTGAGTTAGGACACGGGGCAGTGAGCACAGGGGGTGATGGGTGAACGGGGCTCGGTGTGAGTGAGGACACGGGGCAGTGAGCACAGGGGGTGATGGGTGAACGGGACTGGGTGTGAGTTAGGACACGGGGCAGTGAGCACAGGGGGTGATGGGTGAACGGGACTGGGTGTGAGTTAGGACACGGGGCAGTGAGTACAGGGGGTGATGGGGTGAACGGGACTGGGTGTGAGTTAGGACACGGGGCAGTGAGCACAGGGTGATGGGTGAACGGGACTGGGTGTGAGTTAGGACACGGGGCAGTGAGCACAGGGGGTGATGGGTGAACGGGACTGGGTGTGAGTTAGGACACGGGGCAGTGAGCACAGGGGGTGAGGGGTGAACGGGACTGGGTGTGAGTTAGGACACGGGGCAGTGAGCACAGGGGGTGATGGGTGAACGGGACTGGGTGTGAGTTAGGACACGGGGCAGTGAGCACAGGGGGTGATGGGTGAACGGGACTGGGTGCGAGTTAGGACACGGGGCAGTGAGCACGGGGTGATGGGTGAACGGGACTGGGTGTGAGTTAGGACACGGGGCAGTGAGCACAGAGGTGATGGGTGAACGGGACTGGGTGTGAGTTAGGACACGGGGCAGTGAGCACAGGGGGTGATGGGTGAACGGGACTGGGTGTGAGTTAGGACACGGGGCAGTGAGCACGGGGGTTGATGGGTGAACGGGACTGGGTGTGAGTTAGGGCACGGGGCAGTGAGCACAGGGGGTGATGGGTGAACGGGACTGGGTGTGAGTTAGGACACGGGGCAGTGAGCACAGGGGGTGATGGGTGAACGGGACTTGGTGTGAGTTAGGACACGGGGCAGTGAGCACAGGGGGTGATGGGTGAACGGGACTGGGTGCGAGTTAGGACACGGGGCAGTGAGCACAGGGGGTGATGGGTGAACAGGACTGGGTGTGAGTTAGGACACGGGGCAGTGAGCACAGGGGGTGATGGGTGAACAGGACTGGGTGTGAGTTAGGACACGGGGCAGTGAGCACAGGGGGTGATGGGTGAACGGGACTGGGTGTGAGTTAGGACACGGGGCAGTGAGCACAGGGGGTGATGGGTGAACAGGACTGGGTGTGAGTTAGGACACGGGGCAGTGAGCACAGGGGGTGATGGGCGAACGGGACTGGGTGTGAGTTAGGACACGGGGCAGTGAGCACAGGGGGTGATGGGTGAACGGGACTGGATGTGAGTTAGGACACGGGGCAGTGAGCACAGAGGGTGATGGGTGAACGGGACTGGGTGCGAGTTAGGACACGGGGCAGTGAGCACAGGGGGTGATGGGTGAACGGGACTGGGTGCGAGTTAGGACACGGGGCAGTGAGCACAGGGGGTGATGGGTGAACGGGGCTTGGTGCGAGTTAGGACACGGGGCAGTGAGCACAGGGGGTGAGGGGTGAACGGGACTGGGTGTGAGTTAGGACACGGGGCAGTGAGCACAGGGGGTGATGGGTGAACGGGACTGGGTGTGAGTTAGGACACGGGGCAGTGAGCACAGGGGGTGATGGGTGAACGGGACTGGGTGTGAGTTAGGACACGGGGCAGTGAGCACAGGGGGTGAGGGGTGAACGGGACTGGGTGTGAGTTCGGACACGGGGGCAGCAGAGATTTGGATTGGCTCAGGATTACGGAGTGTGGAAGATGGGAGGCCGGGCCAGGGGAGCGTTGGAACAGTCAGAGTCTGAAATCAGCATAACTGGTGCCGGTGGCAACGGCGACTCTTACCCAGGTCACAGCTCAACAGGAGGCATATGGTATGTTGGCCTTCGTAGTGAGAGGATTCGAGTACAGGAACAAGGCTGTCTTGCTGCAGTTGTACAGGGCCTTGGTGAGACCGCACCTTGAGTATTGTGTGCAGTTTTGGTCGCCTTATCTGAGGAAGGATGTTCTTGCCATGGAGGAAGTGCAGCGAAGATTCACCAGGCTGATACCTGGGATGGCAGGAATGATATATGAGGAGAGATTGGGTCGATTGGGCTTATACTCGCTGGAGTTTAGAAGAATGAGAGGGGATCTGATTGAAACATAAAATTCTAACAGGACTAGACAGACTAGATGCAGGAAGGATGTTCCCGATGGCGGGGGAGTCCAGAACCAGGGGTCACAGTCTAAGGATAAGGGGTAAGCCATTTAGGACAGAGATGAGGAGGAATTTCTTCACCCAGAGAGTGGTGAACCTGTGGAATTCTCTACCACAGAAGGCAGTTGAGGCCAATTCATTAAATATATTCGAGAAGGACTTCGATATATTTCTTAAGGCTAAAGGGATCTGGGGAGAAAGCAGGGACAGGGTACTGAATTCGGATGATCAGCCATGATCTCATTGAATGGCGGAGCAGGCTCGAGGGGCCGAATGGCCTACTCCTGCTCCTTGTTTCTATGTTTCACCCTCCCCCCGATACTGACGGCGAGGGTCCGCGAGCTATTGGACCGTGTAGGGCATCACAACTGATCCTAGCTTCACCCCGCTGGTCACAGGAGAGCGATCAGGAGCAGGAGCCCCCGGCCCATTGACTCCTGCGCCACCCAGGGGTGCTGAGGCCAACTAACCGGGCACAGACTGGGTGATGGGACTTGGGCCCTTCCGGCTCCGTGTGCCTCAGTACCACATCAGGCCGGGTATCTGCCCACCGAGTCCTGGGCAAGGGCCCAGGCGCCCCCCGGTCTGGCACCTGCTGGAACCCCGGGGCAGGGGGCGGGACCACAGTTGGCCTCAGCACCCTCGGCTCAGGGAGGGAGGAGCTCCCGCGCCTGCGCAGTGACCCCTGAGGAAATGGCGGTGGAGTTGCGATGCCCACACAGTCGAATATCCCGCCCTCTCTCTCAGCCCGGGGAATTGGGACGGGAGTGACTCCCAGGCTGGGCCGCTGACACTGCTCCAGCACCGGGTTCGAGTTCCCGGGAGGACGGACATTTCCCGCGGGGAAGGGGCCGCCGGCCTCGCTTACCTCACACTCCGGCTTCCCGTGTCCGCCAGGCCCTGTCCCGGGGGCCTGGAAACCGCCTGCGGCCCTTAGCAACGCCAGTGGTGCAGCAGTGACTCCAGCGCGTGGCATTCCGGGATACTGGAGGACTCCTCCCAGCCCTAGGCCGCAATGTATTCCGGGATACTGGAGGACTCCAACTGAAGGCGACGGGCAGCCATCTTAGTAAAGGAAGCGCTAGCTGGTAATGGGAGTTGATTTTAGGGAGGCCAGGCCGTCATCCTCAGTGCAAAGTCTTTCACAAGCGCTGGACTTTGGGGGTCTTTAGTGGGGGTTGAGGCTGATCCTCAGGATCAGAGAAAAGGCTGGAGGGCCCAGGGCGCTTCGACCTCCCGCTTGGAGTTGCTAACACTGCCTAGAGTCTCCAGGAATGAAAGATAAATGTGCTAGACACTGCCAAGCAAACCCAAGGAACAATCACAGGGACATTGAAAGACATGTGGGGGTGGTTGGAGCCAGGTTGTCATCAGTGACACCTCCAGGACGACGTCAAGCCAGAGTTGGCAACCCAGAGAGGCAGCCTCACCCCCATTGGAGCATTCCTGGTGGTTGGCAAAGGGCAGCCAGCCCGGGCCCACTCGAGTGTACAGACCACCAATTGGGGACCATGACCTGGGGACAGGGGAAGAGAGGGGCGGATAAGAGGGTTCCAGAGGTCTAATATCATCGCCCAAGGCCGGTCAGAGGAACAGAAAGGGGCAATGGGAATCGGCGTGATTGAAGGTCAAGCTTCGAACCGGTGACAGGCAAATTTCAGACACTGCGCTATCAGGGAGTTCTTCACACTCTGGACTCTCTCGTCTCCGCCCGAGTCTCAGTTTAGAACCAGGACACCTCTCTCCTAATCTTTGATATGCCTACAGAAGCTGAATTTCCTGTTTCCATTCTCGTGCATTGTGGCTGCTGCTCCAGACCGATGCCCATTACATCTCTCTCCTGTAATCCAGTCATTTCTCCCCGCTCGGGTACTTTACACCCACCCCCCCGACCCATCCTAAACTCTGCTGCCCGTGTCCTAACTCGCACCAGGTCCCGTTCACCCATCACCCCCGTATCAAATCCCTATCCGAACCCTTCAATATTCGACTTTCTTACTCTAAAGCTTGATTCGCTCTTGGATAAGCCAACAGCTGAACCTCACCACCACCTCTCTCGACCCTTCCACTGCTTCTGTTCGGGCAGACTGTTTTCCGACATCCAGTCCTAGATCAGCTGCAATTTCCGCCAATTAAACATTAGGAAGACCGAAGCCATCGTCTTCGGCCCCACCGACAAACTGTGTACACTTCACAGATTCCATCCCACTCCTGGCGACTGTCTGAAGCTGAACCAGACTGTTCGCAACCTCACCGTTCACTTTGACCGAGCCAAGTTTCAACCCCATATCCGGTCTATCACCAAATCCGCCTACTTCGACCTCGAACATCGGCCGTCTCTGCCCCTGCCTCAGCTCATCTACTGCTGAAACCCTCAGCTATGCCAGTGTTATCTCCAGGCATGACTATTCCAGCACTCCCCTGGCCGGCCTCCCACCTTCCACCCTCGGTAAACCTCAGCTCATCCGAAACTCTGCTGCCCCGTGTCCTAACTCTCCCCAGTCCCGTTCACCCATCACCCCCTGTGCTCACTGCCCCGTGTCCTAACTCACACCCAGTCCATTCACCCATCACCCCCTGTGCTCGCTGCCCCGTGTCCTAACTCACACCCAGTCCCGTTCACCCATCACCCCGTGCTCACTGCCCCGTGTCCTAACTCACACCCAGTCCCGTTCACCCATCACCCCCTGTGCTCGCTGCCCCGTGTCCTAACTCACACCCAGTCCCATTCACCCATCACCCCCTGTGCTCGCTGCCCCGTGTCCTAACTCACACCGAGCCCCGTTCACCCATCACCCCCTGTGCTCACTGCCCCGTGTCCTAACTCACACCCAGTCCCATTCACCCATCACCCCCTGTGCTCGCTGCCCCGTGTCCTAACTCACACCGAGCCCCGTTCACCCATCACCCCCTGTGCTCACTGCCCCGTGTCCTAACTCACACCCAGTCCCGTTCACCCATCACCCCCTGTGCTCACTGCCCCGTGTCCTAACTCACACCCAGTCCCATTCACCCATCACCCCCTGTGCTCGCTGCCCCGTGTCCTAACTCACACCGAGCCCCGTTCACCCATCACCCCCTGTGCTCACTGCCCCGTGTCCTAACTCACACCCAGTCCCATTCACCCATCACCCCGTGCTCACTGCCCCGTGTCCTAACTCACACCCAGTCCCGTTCACCCATCACCCCTGTGCTCAGTGACCCGTGTCCTAACTCGCACCAAGTCCCGTTCGCCCATCACCCCCCCGTACTCGCTGCCCCGTGTCCTAACTCACACCCAGTCCCGTTCACCCATCACCCCCCCGTGCTCACCGCCCCGTGTCCTAACTCACACCCAGTCCCGTTCCACCCATCACCCCCTGTGCTCACCGCCCCGTGTCCTAACTCACACCCAGTCCCGTTCACCCATCACCCCCTGTGCTCACTGCCCCGTGTCCTAACTCACACCCAGTCCCGTTCACCCATCACCCCCTGTGCTCACCGCCCCGTGTCCTAACTCACACCCAGTCCCGTTCACCCATCACCCCGTGCTCACTGCCCCGTGTCCTAACTCACACCCAGTCCCGTTCACCCATCACCCCGTGCTCACTGCCCCGTGTCCTAACTCACACCCAGTCCCGTTCACCCATCACCCCCTGTGCTCACCGCCCCGTGTCCTAACTCGCACCCAGTCCCGTTCACCCATCACCCCGTGCTCACTGCCCCGTGTCCTAACTCACACCCAGTCCCGTTCACCCATCACCCCCTGTCCTAACTCACACCCAGTCCCGTTCACCCATCACCCCGTGCTCACTGCCCCGTGTCCTAACTCACACCCAGTCCCTTTCACCCATCACCCCCGTGCTCACAGCCCCGTGTCCTAACTCACACCCAGTCCCATTCACCCTTCACCCCGTGCTCACTGCCCCGCGTCCTAACTCACACCCAGTCCCGTTCACCCATCACCCCGTGCTCACCGCCCCGTGTCCTAACTCGCACCAAGTCCCGTTCACACCATCACCCCGTGCTCACTGCCCCGTGTCCTAACTCACACCCAGTCCCGTTCACCCATCACCCCGTGCTCACTGCCCCGTGTCCTAACTCACACCCAGTCCCGTTCACCCATCACCCCCGTGCTCACTGCCCCGTGTCCTAACTCACACCCAGTCCCGTTCACCCCGTGCTCACTGCCCCGTGTCCTAACTCGCACCAAGCCCCGTTCACCCATCACCCGCTGTGCTCACTGCCCCGTGTCCTAACTCGCACCCAGTCCCGTTCACCCATCACCCGGTGCTCGCCGCCCCGTGTCCTAACTCACACCCAGTCCCGTTCACCCATCACCCCCTGTGCTCACTGCCCCGTGTCCTAACTCACACCCAGTCCCATTCACCCATCACCCCCTGTGCTCACTGCCCCGTGTCCTAACTCACACCCAGTCCCGTTCACCCATCACCCCCTGTGCTCGCTGCCCCGTGTCCTAACTCACACCCAGTCCCGTTCACCCATCACCCCCCGTGCTCACCGCCCCGTGTCCTAACTCACACCCAGTCCCGTTCACCCATCACCCCGTGCTCACCGCCCCGTGTCCTAACTCGCACCCAGTCCCGTTCACCCATCACCCCCTGTGCTCACCGCCCCGTGTCCTAACTCGCACCGAGTCCCGTTCACCCATCACCCCGTGCTCACTGCCCCGTGTCCTAACTCGCACCGAGTCCCGTTCACCCATCACCCCGTGCTCACTGCCCCGTGTCCTAACTCACACCCAGTCCCGTTCACCCATCACCCCCGTGCTCACTGCCCCGTGTCCTAACTCACACCCAGTCCCGTTCACCCATCACCCCTGTGCTCAGTGACCCGTGTCCTAACTCACACCCAGTCCCGTTCACCCATCACCCCCTGTGCTCACTGCCCCGTGTCCTAACTCACACCCAGTCCCGTTCACCCATCACCCCTGTGCTCAGTGACCCGTGTCCTAACTCACACCCAGTCCCGTTCACCCATCACCCCCTGTGCTCACCGCCCCGTGTCCTAACTCGCACCGAGTCCCGTTCACCCATCACCCCCGTGCTCACTGCCCCGCGTGTCCTAACTCGCACCGAGTCCCGTTCTCACCCATCACCCCTGTGCTCAGTGACCCGTGTCCTAACTCACACCCAGTCCCGTTCACCCATCACCCCTGTGCTCAGTGACCCGTGTCCTAACTCACACCCAGTCCCGTTCACCCATCACCCCGTGCTCACCGCCCCGTGTCCTAACTCGCACCCAGTCCCGTTCACCCATCACCCCCTGTGCTCACCGCCCCGTGTCCTAACTCGCACCGAGTCCCGTTCACCCATCACCCCGTGCTCACTGCCCCGTGTCCTAACTCGCACCGAGTCCCGTTCACCCATCACCCCGTGCTCACTGCCCCGTGTCCTAACTCACACCCAGTCCCGTTCACCCATCACCCCGTGCTCACTGCCCCGTGTCCTAACTCACACCCAGTCCCGTTCACCCATCACCCCTGTGCTCAGTGACCCGTGTCCTAACTCACACCCAGTCCCGTTCACCCATCACCCCCTGTGCTCACTGCCCCGTGTCCTAACTCACACCCAGTCCCGTTCACCCATCACCCCTGTGCTCAGTGACCCGTGTCCTAACTCACACCCAGTCCCGTTCACCCATCACCCCGTGCTCACCGCCCCGTGTCCTAACTCGCACCGAGTCCCGTTCACCCATCACCCCCTGTGCTCACTGCCCCGTGTCCTAACTCGCACCGAGTCCCGTTCACCCATCACCCCTGTGCTCAGTGACCCGTGTCCTAACTCACACCCAGTCCCGTTCACCCATCACCCCTGTGCTCAGTGACCCGTGTCCTAACTCACACCCAGTCCCATTCACCCATCACCCCGTGCTCACTGCCCCGTGTCCTAACTCACACCCAGTCCCGTTCACCCATCACCCCTGTGCTCAGTGACCCGTGTCCAAACTTACACCCAGTCCCGTTCACCCATCACCTGTGCTCACTGCCCCGTGTCCTAACTCACACCCAGTCCCGTTCACACCATCACCCCCTGTGCTCACTGCCCTGTGTCCTAACTCACACCCAGTCCCGTTCACCCCATCACCCCCTGTGCTCACTGCCCCGTGTCCTAACTCACACCCAGTCCCGTTCACCCATCACCCCCTGTGCTCACTGCCCCGTGTCCTAACTCACACCGAGCCCCGTTCACCCATCACCCCCTGTGCTCACTGCCCCGTGTCCTAACTCACACCCAGTCCCATTCACCCATCACCCCGTGCTCACTGCCCCGTGTCCTAACTCACACCCAGTCCCGTTCACCCATCACCCCTGTGCTCAGTGACCCGTGTCCTAACTCGCACCAAGTCCCGTTCGCCCATCACCCCCTGTGCTCACTGCCCCGTGTCCTAACTTACACCCAGTCCCGTTCACCCATCACCCGTGCTCACTGCCCCGTGTCCTAACTCTCACCCAGTCCCGTTCACCCATCACCTGTGCTCACTGACCAACATCGGCTCCCGGTCCACCAATGCCGCGATTTAAAATTCACCCTCCATGGCCGCGTCCCTATCTCTAACTTCCTCCAGCCCTACAACCCTCCATGATCTGTGTGCTCCACCAATTCTGGTCTCTTGCACATCCCCAATTTCCATCGCTTCACCATTTGCAGCTGTGCCTTCAGCTGCCTAGATCCCAAGCTCTGGAAACCCTCCCTGAACCACTCTGCTTCTCTCTCCTCTTTTAAGATGCTCCTTAAAACCGACCTCTCAGAGTCTGTCACCACACCACCCCCCCGCCCCCTCCTTCTCCCACCAGCTTCCCTCTTCCTGAAGGAATGCTGCATTGTCAGAGACAGTGTCCTTTGCAAATAGTAAACCAAGTTTGACACCTGCCTGTTCAGGTGGATGTTAAAGATCCCACGGCACTGTGGGAAGAGGAGCAGGGAGTTCAGGTGCAGGTGCAGCAAGCCTTTAGGAAGGCAAATGGCATGCTGGCCTTCATTACAAAAGAGGATTTGAGTGCAGGAGTAAAGAAGTCTTTCTCCAATTATATAGGGCCTTGGTGAGATCACACCTGGAGTACTGTGTACAATTTTGGTCTCCTTACCTAAGGAAGGATATACTTGCCATAGAGGGAGTGCAACAAAGGTTCACGAGATTGATTCCTGTGATGGCGGGACTGTCGTATGAGAAGAGATTGAGTAAACTAGGCCTGTATTCTCTTGAATTCTGAAGAATGAGAGGGGATCTCAATGAAGCATACAAAATTATTACAGGGCTTGATAGGGTGGATGCTGGGAGAATGTTTCCCTTGGCTGGGGAGTCTAGAACCAGGGGCAACAGCCTCAGAATGAAGGATAGGCCATTCAAGACTGAGATGAGAAGAAATTTCTTCACAGAGGGTGGTGAATCTTTGGAATTCTCTACCCCAGAGGGCTGTGGAGGCTCAGTCATTGTTCAAAACAGAAGCCGATAGATTTCTGACTAGTAAAGGCATCAAGGGATATGGCGATAGGGCCGGTGAATGGAGTTGAGGCAGGTCAGCCATGATCTCATTGAATGGCGGAGCAGGCTCGAACGGCCTACTCCTGCTCCTATTTCTTATGTCCTGGGCCAACATTCCTCCTTCAAATATTACCACCAAAATTGGAGTAAGGAGACCAAAATTGTACACAGTACTCCAGGTGTGGTCTCACCAAGGCCTTATATAATTGGAGTAAGACTTCTTTACTCCTGTACTCAAATCCGCTTGTAAGGTTACTCTAATTGCTGCTTGTGGGATCTTGCTACCCATATAAAAAGGTGACTGCAGTGCAAAGTATTTAACTGTGCACAAAATGTTTGGGCTGACAGAGACCATAATGTGTTGTATAAATACAAAATACCGCCAACATTTTACTGTGTCTGGAAACGTTAACAGGCAAAGCCATCATTTAGAATCGAAGAATTTACAGCACAGGAGGCCATTTGGCCCGTCGTGTCTGTGCTGGATCGCTGAACGAGCTCGCCATTTAATGCCATTCATCCAGACTTTCCCCATACCCTTTTAAATTCCTCAAATATTTATCCTCTTCCCTTCTAGAAAGCTCTTAAAGATTCTGCCTCCCCCACTGTTTCAGGTTGGGCACCCCATGTCTAACAGCCCTGTAGGAGGAGCAGGGAAGATTCAGTGCCCTCTAACTAGGGCACCGAATCTTCCCCGCACCGAATCTGTTCACTGATCGGTGGAACTAGTTTATCCCTAATTCACCTCATCAAAACCCCTCGATCAGATATCTTGAGTGCTTTAAAAAAAAAAAGCCCTACTTTCTCAAAGCTAAATCCTCTCATCCCAATAAATCTCTTCCAACCCCCCCCCCCCCCGTGGCTTTTACATCCATCCTAAGTTAGGGCGCTCCAAACTGGAGGCAGCAGGCTAGCTGCGGCCTACCCCATGCAGACGTTTACCCGTCCCCAGGGCAGCCGGGTTTTATGGGGGGGGGGGTGGGGGACGAGCTTGATGGAGGTGCGATCACCGGCTCATTAACAAAACGCAAGCCCGGCAAGAGGTTGAAAGTGTTCCAGAACGCAAAATATTTTATTTCCTTTCAAGAATTTACAAGTGTGCATCCTTAAAACATTTAAGAAAATAAACTCCTCAGACAACAGGGGAGTCTCTGAATTTGAAATATGCCGCAGTCGACGCGAGAGAAAGAATGCACGGTGCTAAACTACAGGAGAGGGGAAGGGGGAACGGGATACTGTTATAGACAAGCGGGATTGGGGAGAGGGAAAGGGGGGGGGGGGGGGGGGGAGAATCACATTGATTGAAGGGCTTGAGATCAGCAGATTTCATTCTGTACAACACCATTCCCAAATTACACTGCATTTCTGTGGCGGGTTTTAACTTTGCTGTCTGACAGAGGCAAACGGACACATCACCTTTAGAACACTGTTTAATCTCACGAGACACAGGGCAGGCATGATCCTCGGAAGGGACCCCAAGCCCTTCACAGCCGCTCTGGGGTAGCTCTCCTCCTCCCACCCCCGCCGTGTGCTGTCAGATCCTCTCCCGGAATAAGAGAAAGAGAACGCCTATATTACACGTGTTAAAATTTATTCACAGAGTCCTCCAGATATTTCAAAGTATTAATGTACAACAGGTGTGTCTGGCTATACAATACTCTTTTACAGCAGCCTTTTATATATATTACCTAAATACAATCAGGGACAAATCTTTCAGCATTTCTCTCCCTTACCCGCCCCCCCAAAACCCTCCCCACCCAAACACACTTTTGCAGATTTAAAACGGAACAGTTACAGCAATCAAAAAATGATTCGGTGCTGGGCATTTTTCTGGGCGTGCCAACATTTGGTTTACGCCAATTCCGCCGTGCGGTAGATGCTGACATTTACAGCCACTTTCAGAGGGTGTGGTTTTAATATCACGTTGCATTGTAAACTTAGCCTTGTAGCTACAGCTTCCTTTAAGCTCGGTTTTATTATTTAGCTGGCTAAACCTGGAGAGGAGAAAATTACATTCCACACAGCTTCACTTTCAGTCCCTCAGCCCCTCTCAAAGGGGTTTGCAGCTCAATAATTGCCAGTATTTCTGGAGGCCCCTGTAATTGAGAGAATGATTTGAAACACACACACCCCTCTGGTTTAATCGTCTGCAATTGCAAATGTCACCTGCACCGTCCCCATTAAGGGTTTACAATTCCGTTTATTTCAGGTTCTCTCTACGTCTCTTCACTTTAACGCCGGATATTTCCTTTGGCCGAACCGTCCCGGTCGAGAGCCAGCAGTGCCAGTCGAGGACTGTAATTAGAGGTCAAATCACCGATCAGTGAACGGGAAACATGGGGGAGGGAGTCGGTCACTACACTGTCCCATCAAACACTCCCAGGGCAGGTACAGCACGGGTTAGATACAGAGTAAAGCTCCCTCTACACTGTCCCATCAAACACTCCCAGGGCAGGTACAGCACGGGTTAGATACCGAGTAAAGCTCCCTCTACACTGTCCCGTCAAACACTCCCAGGGCAGGTACAGCACGAGTTAGATACAGAGTAAAGCTCCCTCTACACTGTCCCATCAAACACTCCCAGGGCAGGTACAGCACGGGTTAGATACAGAGTAAAGCTCCCTCTACACTGTCCCATCAAACACTCCCAGGCAGGTACAGCACGGGTTAGATACAGAGTAAAGCTCCCTCTACACTGTCCCATCAAACACTCCCAGGGCAGGTACAGCACGGGTTAGATACAGAGTAAAGCTCCCTCTACACTGTCCCATCAAACATGCCCAGGATAGGTACAGCACGGGTTAGATACAGAGTAAAGCTCCCTCTACATTGTCCCATCAAACACTCCCAGGGCAGGTACAGCACGGGTTAGATACAGAGTAAAGCTCCCTCTACACTGTCCCATCAAACACTCCCAGGGCAGGTACAGCACGGGTCAGATACAGAGTAAAGCTCCCTCTACACTGTCCCATCAAACACTCCCAGGGCAGGTACAGCACGGGTTAGATACAGAGTAAAGCTCCCTCTAAACTGTCCCATCAAACACTCCCAGGGCAGGTACAGCACAGGGTTAGATACAGAGTAAAGCTCCCTCTACACTGTCCCATCAAACACTCCCAGGGCAGGTACAGCACGGGTTAGATACAGAGTAAAGCTCCCTCTACACTGTCCCATCAAACACTCACAGGGCAGGTGCAGCACGGGGTTAGATACAGAGTAAAGCTCCCTCTACACTGTCCCAAACACTCCCAGGGCAGGTACAGCACGGGTTAGATACAGAGTAAAGCTCCCTCTACACTGTCCCATCAAATATTTGCAGTCGAGTGTTTTGCTGCCAGTCCAACACACACATGCACTCCCCCCACAACGGGGATTAACATCCACCGCAGGTTTAAACAGAATATCGTAATGCACAACTTTCAAAAAAGAAATAAAAAACAAAGTACTTACTTGTGCGAACTGGGCAGGATTGTAAAACTGCACGGCTCCTGGTGCAGGGCCTCCCTGCAAAGGCTGTGCTGGGGCCTGGAAAACAGACGCATATTTAACAGCGTTAGATCACAAGGCATAAAAAGAATGTGAAAGAACTTGCATTTCTCCAGCGCCTTCCACAACCTCGGGACGTCCCAAAGCGCTTTACAGCCAATGAAGTACTTTTGAAGTGTGGTCACTGTTGTAATCTCCAGGTTCAATCCCCAGTCTGTGATGGTCTCAACTGGGGCAGGAGCAGGTCACGACAGGGGCGGCGCTCTCGCCTCCGAGTCAGAAGATCGTGGGTTCGAGTCCCATTCCAGAGACTTGAGCACAGAATCTAGGCTGACACTCCCAGGGCAGTACCGAGGGAGCGCCGCACTGTCGGAGGGGCAGTACCGAGGGAGCGCCGCACTGTCGGAGGGGCAGTACCGAGGGAGCGCCGCACTGTCGGAGGGGCAGTACCGAGGGAGCGCCGCACTGTCGGAGGGGCAGTACCGAGGGAGCGCCGCACTGTCGGAGGGGCAGTACCGAGGGAGCGCCGCACTGTCGGAGGGGCAGTACCGAGGGAGCGCCGCACTGTCGGAGGGGCAGTACCGAGGGAGCGCCGCACTGTCGGAGGGGCAGTACCGAGGGAGCGCCGCACTGTCGGAGGGGCAGTACCGAGGGAGCGCCGCACTGTCGGAGGGGCAGTACCGAGGGAGCGCCGCACTGTCGGAGGGGCAGTACCGAGGGAGCGCCGCACTGTCGGAGGGGCAGTACCGAGGGAGCGCCGCACTGTCGGAGGGGCAGTACCGAGGGAGCGCCGCACTGTCGGAGGGGCAGTACCGAGGGAGCGCCGCACTGTCGGAGGGGCAGTACCGAGGGAGCGCCGCACTGTCGGAGGGGCAGTACCGAGGGAGCGCCGCACTGTCGGAGGGGCAGTACCGAGGGAGCGCCGCACTGTCGGAGGGGCAGTACCGAGGGAGCGCCGCACTGTCGGAGGGGCAGTACCGAGGGAGCGCCGCACTGTCGGAGGGGCAGTACCGAGGGAGCGCCGCACTGTCGGAGGGGCAGTACCGAGGGAGCGCCGCACTGTCGGAGGGGCAGTACCGAGGGAGCGCCGCACTGTCGGAGGGGCAGTACCGAGGGAGCGCCGCACTGTCGGAGGGGCAGTACCGAGGGAGCGCCGCACTGTCGGAGGGGCAGTACCGAGGGAGCGCCGCACTGTCGGAGGGGCAGTACCGAGGGAGCGCCGCACTGTCGGAGGGGCAGTACCGAGGGAGCGCCGCACTGTCGGAGGGGCAGTACCGAGGGAGCGCCGCACTGTCGGAGGGGCAGTACCGAGGGAGCGCCGCACTGTCGGAGGGGCAGTACCGAGGGAGCGCCGCACTGTCGGAGGGGCAGTACCGAGGGAGCGCCGCACTGTCGGAGGTGCTGTCTTTTGGATAAGACGTTAAAACCGTCTGCCCTCTGGAATGGTCATTAGAGCGCCCACGGCACTATTGGACGAAGAGCAGGGGCGTTCTTCCCGGTGTCCTGGCTAACATTTATCCCTCAACCAACACCTAAAATGGATTAACAACATAAGACGCTGGAAAAACTCAGCAGGCCAGGCAACATCCGTGGAGAGAGAGAGAGAGAGAGAGAGAGAGAGAGAGTCAACGTTTCAGGTTGAAGCAGTCTTGATGAAGGGTCCCAGACCTGAAACGTTAACTCTCTCTCTCTCTCTCCACGGATGTTGCCTGGCCTGCTGAGTTTTTCCAGCATTTTCTGTTGTTATTTCGGATTTCCAGCATCCGCAGTATTTTGCTATCCACCTAGAATGGATTACCTGGTCATTATCTCATTGCTGTTTGTGGGAGCTTGCTGTGTGTAAATTGGCTGCCGCGTTTCCCACATTCTAACAGTGACGACACTGCGAAAGTACTTCATTGGCTGTAAAGTGCTTTAGGACGTTGTGAGGTCGTGAAAGGCGCTATAGAAATGCAAGATTTTTTTTAATGTAAAGACGACGACGAAATTACTGGATCAGCAAATTGAAATTTTCCCCGAAGACTCAGCTGGCTTAGGTCCCGAGCAGCTTGGGTTGCAGAGCTGGTGTT
Source organism: Somniosus microcephalus (assembly GCF_052327205.1). Taxonomy (NCBI): domain Eukaryota; kingdom Metazoa; phylum Chordata; class Chondrichthyes; order Squaliformes; family Somniosidae; genus Somniosus; species Somniosus microcephalus. Next base: position 4,002,218 of record NC_141009.1, on the reverse strand, counting down.
AGTCGATCGCAGTCAGTGTCCGGGTGCCCCAATCAATCCCAGTGGCCTGGGCTTGGGAACGGATGATTAATAAGCCAGGACTCCTGCTCAGCTTCCCGCTGGGAACTGTGGATGCGTGGAACGCTGGGAAGGGCAGGATCGGGCTAGGCTGCGATGCCTTCAATGGGCGAATAGCCCTCTCGGGATCTAGACTCACGCTTTAAGGTACAGTCACTGGGGTGAGGCTGAAGCCAGCCGGTACCCGTGGAACCCGAACCCCAGTGAAAGGAGGCGCGTCAGGACAGGAGGGGAGATGGTTAGTGGGAGAAAAACGAGAGAGACAGTTTCAAACTTAAATAAGCATCATTTTTTTTTTTTAAATTAAGGTTGTCGGTTGAACGGGTAACAGAGGAGATGGGAGAATGGGCGACGCTCCCAGTCAGGGAGCTGGCTACCGTCAGTGGGAGGAATGCACCACATCTTTCAACAATAAACCCTGCGGCCATTAAACATGGCGCGGCTCAGCAGTGGCATCGCTTACCTCTCCAGTCTGCAAACCCTCGGGCTCAGAAGGCGATGAATCAACGTTTGGTGCTGGGTTAAAAAACTAGAAAGGAGAAGCGATGTGCGAGTTATTCAGTATGAAATTGGTTTCCGTCTTGTTCTCTCCCTCCTCTCCCCTCAAGTCTGTCTGCGCCAGGTTTAATTCCCCATATAGCTGGGGGGAATGTGGTGCGCGGGCAGTACGATACCAGTCTCCACCTATTGGCAAGTGTTCAGAGGTATGCTGGTGTGGGGGAGTAAGCCCCACAGGCTGGAGAGAGTACCGGCTTTGATTCCCCGGGCCATGTCCAATCAGCTGGGGAAGCTGCAGTGGGTCGGTAACTGGGAGGGAGAGAAATCAGCCGGGGTTTCTACTCCTGAGCAGGATTCAATATACAGGGCTTGCCTGCGATGCCCCCACAGCTGAACAGCTGGCCAACATGTGTTGTCTGGGTTCTCACTGTCACGGCCACCAGACTCCTGTGGAACCTGCACCCCAGCGAGACTCGGTAACGGAGATGGGGGGAAGAAAATAAAAAAAGTGAAGGGAGATCACAGATCGAGAGTCTGTCAGTCCCAAGACTGAGGCTCTATAGCAAAGTTGGGGCTCTTTTCTCTAGAAAAGAGAAGACTGAGGGCCACCTGATAGGGTAGACATAGAGAGAACGTTTCCACTTGTGGGGGAGACCAGAACTAGGGGCCGTCAATATAAGATAGTCACTAATAAATCCAATCGGGAGTTCAGGCGAAACTTCTTTACCCAGAGAGTGGAGAATGTGGAACTCACTACCACAGGGAGTGATTGAGGTGAATAGTACAGATACATTTAAGGGGAAACTGGATAAACACGAGGGAGAAAGGAATAGGAGGATATGCTGATGGGGTGAGATGAAGCAGGGCGGGAGGAGGCTCATGTGGAGCAGAAACACCGGCACAGGCCAGTTGGGCCGAATGGCCAGTTTCGGTGCTGGACATTCGATGTAAACGACACACTGTGGCCTGGTACCTGGGGCTGTGCGATTGCCTCGGGGTTTTTCTGTTCCATGGGCTGCGAACTCTCCGCTGGGCTTCCTTCTGGAGGCTGAGATCCCTCGCCTGCAAACATGACAAACACTGGCGTTAGTCTCTCTCTGGCCGGGAGCAGTGATTCCCCAGATAGTTTGAAGGGCTGACCCAGGGTCCAGTGCAGCAGTGGCCACAATCCTGAGCATCAGCCTGGCTCAGTCGAGAGCACCATCACCTCCAAGTCAGAGGGTGGCAGCGTGGAGTCCCACTCACCAAGGCTTGAGCCATAATCTAGATGGACACCCCAGCAGAGTACTTCGCTGTCAGAGATGCTGTCCTTTGACATTAAACAACCCCCCTCCTTTCCCAGTGGTGTCGGCTGTGGCGAGTGGTCAGCACACTCGCCTCAGAGTCACAAGGTCATGGGTTCAAGTCCCAATCCATGGCTTGAGCACAATCTAGTCTGGCACTGTCGGAGGGGCGGTACGGAGGGGGCGCCGCACTGTCGGAGGGGCGGTACGGAGGGGGCGCCGCACTGTCGGAGGGGGCGCCGCACTGTCGGCGGGGCGGTACGGAGGGGGCGCTGCACTGTCGGAGGGGCCGTCTTTCAGATGAGACGTTAAAGCCACGTCTGCTCTCTCAGGTGGATGTAAAAGATCCCATGGCAGTATTCGAAGAGGAGCACCGGAGTTCTCCCCGGCGTCCTGGGCCAATGTTTAAGGTGTTATTTAAGGTGGTGGATGGGGTGCCAATCAAGTGGGCTGCTTTGTCCTGAATGGTGTCGAGCTTCTTGAGTGTTGTTGGAGCTGCACTCATCCAGGCAAGTGGAGAGTATTCCATCACACTCCTGACTTGTGCCTTGTCGATGGTGGGAAGGCTTTGGGGAGTCAGGAGGTGAGATACTCGCCGCAGAATACCCAGCCTCTGACCTGCTCTTGTTGTCACTGTATTTATGTGGCTGGTCCAGTTAAGTTTCTGGTCAATGGTGACCCCCTGGATGATGATAGTGGGGGATTCGGCGATGGTAATGCCACTGAATGTCAAGGGGCGGTGGTTAGACTCTCACTTATTGGAGATGGTTATTGCCTGGCACGAATGTTATCTGCCACTTATCAGTCCAAGCCTGAACGTTGTCCAGGTCTTGTTGCATGCGGGCATGGACTGCTTCATTATTTGAGGAGTTGTGAATGGCGCTGAACACTGTGCAGTCATCAGCGAACATCCTCACTTCTGACCTTATGTTGGAGGGAAGGTCATTGATGAAGCAGCTGAGGATGGTTGGGCCTAGGACACTGCCCTGAGGAACTCCTGCAGAGATGTCCTGGGGCTGTGATGATTGACCTCCAACAACCATCTTCCTTTGTGTTAGACTCCAGCCAAATTGGCTGTAAAGCTCTTTGAGACGTCCTGAGGTTGTGAAAGGTGCTGTAGAAATGTACGTATAACTTTATTGGGGGGGGGGGGGAAACTCACCACGGCACGAGGAGGAATACTTTAATACTAACACCACTGACCGCCGCAGCAACACATCATACCTGGCATCGGTACAAAGAGATTGGTGGGGATGGGCATCGGTGCTAGGGGGGCGAACAGGTCCACCGGGGGCGGCAGACCCCCACCAGGCTGGGCTCCACTGGGATTCAGGACATCGACGTAACGAGCCTTTGTACCTGTGGGGGAGACAGAGAGAAACAGCAGGTGAACAGGACGCGCATGAAGGTATTGCCTCAGAAGACAAATCGGAGAATTTTCTAAATGGTGAGAAACTAGAAACTGTGGAGGAGCAGAGATTTAGGAGTCCACATACACATTACTAAATGCTAGTGAACATCTACAAAACACCCAATCAGATAGGCTAATGGAATGCTGGCCCTCATCGCGAGGGGGTTGGAATACAGAAGTGAGGAAGTGATGCTTCAGTTGTACAGAGCTCTGGTCAGACCTCACCTGGAGTAACTGGGCTCAGTTCCGGGCCCCGCCCCTCAGGAAGGGTATATTGGCCTCGGAGGGGGAGCAGCGCGGACTCGCCAGAATGATACCGGGGCTAAAAGGGTTCAATTATATGAGGACAGTTTACATAGGCTTGTATTCCCTTCAGTTTAGGAGATTAAGGGGAGATCTGAGCGAGGTGTTTAAAATTATAAAAGGATGCAATAGGGTAGATCGAGAGGAGCTACTTCCTCTGGTGGGGAGGCTAGAACAAGGGGGCACAATCTTAACATTAGAGCCAGGCTGTTTATAAGTGAAATCACAGAAAAGGGTAGCGGAAATGTGGAACTCCCCCCGCCCCCCCCAAAAAGGCTGGGGGTCAATTGGAATTTTCAAGACTGAGATCGATAGATTTTTGTTGGGCAAGGCTATCAAGAGACACGGAGCAAAGGCGGGTAAATGGAGTTAAGATACAGATCAGCCAAGATCTAACTGAATGGCGGGACAGGCTCGAGGGGCTGACTGGCCCACTCCTGTTGCTATCTTCCTATAGACGAGTGGTCCTCGGTGCGATCGCTAGTCTATTATTGGGCTTGTCAAGGTGAGGGGTGTTAGTGCAAGGTCCCGTCTGCTCTCTCAGGTGAGGTAACAGACTCCCACGGCACTATTTCAAAGAAGAACAGGGGAGTTCTCCCCGACGACAGAGCGCCAGAGAGAGAGCCGACAGCGAGAGCACACCACACACACCCACACCACACAGTAGTCGTGCCCTGACCCAAAACCTCACCTGCTTTCCTGGAGAACCTGTTGACAGACGGAGGGCCACCTGCGAGAGCAGGCAAGGGCGTGGAACCCGAGGGATGTACAGCCATGGGGAAACTCGGCGGAGGAGGAAGCGGCTTGCTCTGCAATTATACAAGCAATGTTACTCCAACATCTGGCAACTGTCGCTCACTCCACGCTTCGACTCGAGTGGGGGAAATGATGTCGAAATTTCCCTGCCCCTCCCTCCCTCCCTCCCATACCAGGCTGGGCCTCCAGCCTCAACAAACCCCTGCTGTCCCCCCCCCGCACCAGGAATCAACCCGAGCCCGCTGAGACTCTGCATGGGCCATGTGCGTCCGTCCCTGCGATTCCGCACACAGTGAACTGCTGCTTACAGTTGGGTCGCTGTGAGCTGCTGCCAGGCCCAGGGGAGACATCCCCCGCCTCCCCACAGTCCGATCGAAGGGTTTTTAATCTATCCGGGATCCTTACACCTGCTGCGGGAGCTGGGCCGGTTGTCGGGAGGAGAGCGGCGAGTCCCAGCCCCAGGCGGCGGGCTGGAGAATGGAGTCCAGAGCCACGGAACACTGCAGGTCTGCCCAGAGTCGCAGGCTGGGGGTGGGGGGGCAAGGCGCAGAACGGCCCTGCGGTTAGATCGGGAGTCTGACTGGCGCAGCTGGAGTATTCAAAGGTCAGCCATTTCAGGGCAATGTTATTTCCAACAGCTTTAAACACACACGAGGAGACAGGCACAGCTGTCGTGATTGGCCTGCTGATCTCATGAGTATCACAGCTTCACTTCAGAGCTGGTCGCCCGACATGGCAAACCCCCGTACCCCGCTCCCCCCGTGCCCCACTCCCCCCGTACCCCGCTCCCCCCGTGCCCCACTCCCCCCGTACCCCGCCCCCCCCGTACCCCGCTCCCCCCGTGCCCCACTCCCCCCGTGCCCCACTCCCCCCGTGCCCCACTCCCCCCGTGCCCCACTCCCCCCGTACCCCGCCCCCCCCGTACCCCGCTCCCCCCCGTACCCCGCCCCCCCCGTACCCCACTCCAACCCCCAGCTCCGCACCCCCCCCGTACCCCCGCACCCCGCCCCCCCCGTACCCCACTCCAACCCCCAGCTCCGCACCCCCCCCCCCACACGAATAAATATAAATCGGTATCAAGCTGGAGAATCTCTGGACTGGACGCTTACCTCCTCCTCAGGTTCATTCAGGTTAACCCATCGCTGCCTCTTCTCGTCCCACACAATCTGTGCACAAGACAGGAGGCAAACAGTTCAGATTCCATCCTCTTACTCTCCCTCCCCAGAGGGCACCGACTCTCACTGGGGTACGGGATGTCCAATCACCCTCGGGCGGGGGGGGGCCATGCTCGAGGTGCGGGCTCGGGTCCGAGGAACCACAGCCGAGTCCGATCCTGCCCTCACCCAACACTGGCGCAGCGGTAACATTCCCGCCTCCGGGTCAGAAGGTCCCGGTGAGTGGAGACTGGAGCTCCAGGTCCGAATCCAGCGGGATCCTTGCACCCAGTGGGTGTGGGTCAATGTTCCCTTTAAGCTGCGCGACTGCACAGCGTTCGAGGTCCCGCGTAGCCGGTGAGACAGCTTTTAAATGGAAAAACAGCACATGCGCGGAATTTTGAATGGGCCACGCACCCGAAAAAAATTAGAGGGAACCTTGGTGTGGGTCTTTCTCCCCCTCATCGTATGGGCTGTGGGAGCCCATAAACTGCCCCCCTCCCCACCCGGCCCCTCCGTACAGCACTAACCCCCTATTGGCTGGGCTAAAGATGGTCACGGCCATGGAAGGAGTGTTCATGTCACGACCTGTTAAACAGCCCGCAAATCCTTCCATACTTCACACTGTGCACCAGAGAAGATCAAAGATACAAAAGCAACGACACCGCCACCGTCAGATTGTCCACCGTGCGCAACAGCAGTCGGGTGCGCCCCTCGGGGAGACCACCACCCTAGGGGGTCACGGGGCAGCAACTATGCCACTGGTGGCTCTGAACGGAAAACCTAGGGGTTAAATAAAGAAAGCTCACCAAAACCCAGCACGCCCTGTAATTCGCTGCAGGGCCAGAGGGAGGCACTGAGCACAAGTTAGATTCTGCCCTACAGGAAGGGAATCTGTATCCACCACCGGCGTACCGTGGCTGCAGTGCGGACCATCTACAAGATGCACTGCAGCAACTCACCAAGGCTTCTTTGGCAGCACCGCCCAAACCCGCGACCCCTTCCACCTAGAAGGACAAAGGCAGCAGGCGCATGGGAACACCACCACCTCCAAGTTCCCCTCCAAGTCACACACCAGCCCGGCTTGGAGAGATATCAGCTGATCCTTCGTCGTCGCAGGGTCAAAATCCTGGAACTCCCTCCCTAACACCATTGTGAGCTGCAGCAGTTCAAAGCGGCCCACCACCACCACCACCTTCGCAGGGCAACAAATGCCGGCCTTGCCAGCAATGCCCACATCCCAGAAACAATTTTAAAAGCGGGGATGATGAGCAGCAGATTCTGCACAGACAACTGTAGGTGGGGAGTGCTGCGCTAGTTAAGCCTGGAGGGAGGAAACATTCGGCATTTCCTCACTCAGAGGCAGCATTTCGCAGTGTGTGTAGCGTGGATCCGTTTGTGCGTCCTGCGCCTGGTGTGGGCAGTGCCCGCGCCCCTCGCCCACCACCCCCTCCGCCCCGGTGCTGGCCGATCACTCACCGATTTGTTTTTGTCGTCTGGTAAATGGGCTTCGTTCTTCCTGCCGGTCCGTAACCAGCTCAGCCACCCACCCTGAGGAACAGGCAAAACAAACCATTAATGTCGGTGTGAAAGAAAACCTTATGGGGGCGGGCGGCGGTCTCACCTGTGCTGTACCTGCCCTGGGAGCGTTTGATGGGACAGTGTAGAGGGAGCTTTACTCTGTATCTAACCCGTGCTGTACCTGCCCTGGGAGTGTTTGATGGGACAGTGTAGAGGGAGCTTTACTCTGTATCTAACCCGTGCTGTACCTGTCCTGGGAGTGTTTGATGGGACAGTGTAGAGGGAGCTTTACTCTGTATCTAACCCGTGCTGTACCTGTCCTGGGAGTGTTTGATGGGACAGTGTAGAGGGAGCTTTACTCTGTATCTAACCTGTGCTGTACCTGCCCTGGGAGTGTTTGATGGGACAGTGTAGAGGGAGCTTTACTCTATCTAACCCGTGCTGTACCTGTCCTGGGAGTGTTTGATGGGACAGTGTAGAGGGGGCTTTACTCTGTATCTAACCCGTGCTGTGGAAGAGGGCCTTGCAGCAGCAGGAGATCTCCCTTCAACTCCTTTGGTTCTCAGTTCTCGGTTTAGAATCATCAAATCACAGCACAGATGTCCCCTAAAGGAATCATCTGCACAATCGGATAACATCTCCAAAGGTGGAACAAACCTGGATCATCATTTTGAACCAAAGCATTTGCCACAGGGTTCCATTAACTTACAAAGTGTTGAAACTTTCCCATGGAAGCTTTGCCCCAAGTATTACCAACACAGCACAGGAGGAGGCCATTCGGCCCATGGTGCCTGTGCCGGCTCTTTGAACGAGCTCTCCAATTAGTCCCACTCGCTCTTTCCCCACAGCCCTGCAGATGTTTTCCCTTCAAGTATTTCTCCAATTCTCTTTTGAAAGTTACTATTGAATCTGCTCCCACCGCCCTTTCAGGCAGCGCATTCCAGATCACAACAACTCGCTGCGTAAAGAAATCTCTCATCTCCCCTCTGGTTCTTTTGCCGATTACCTTCACTCTGTGTCCTCTGGTTACCGACCCTCCTGCCACTGGAAACAGTTTCTCCTTATTTACTCTTATTAAAAACCCTTCATGATTTGGAACACCTCCATTAAATTTCCCCTTAACCTTCGCTGATGTAGTGTTAATGTGATTTGCCAACTACCACCGTCGTCACATGGACATCAGCAGTTCAAGGAGGAGGCGGCCCAAACATCAGCGTTGCAGGGTCATGGGCAATAAATGTCGGCCTTGCCAGTGTCGCCCACGTCTCAGGAACCGGCATGAAAGAGGTGCACGGGGTACGGTAGCCTCGTGGTTACGTTACTGGACTAGGAATCCAGAGGCGCAAGTTCAAATCACATGGCAGCTGGGGAATTTAAATTCAGTTCATTCATTAAATCTGGAATAAAAAGCATCAGTAATGGTGACCATGAAACTACAGCATGGTCATAAAAACCCATCAGATTCACTAATGTCCTTTAGGGAAGGAAATCTGCCGCCCTTACCCGGTCTGGCCGATAGTGGTGAGAATGTGGAACTCGCCACCACGGAGTGGTTGAGGCGAATAGTATCGATGCATTTAAGGGGAGGCTGGATAAGCACAAGAGGGAGAAGGGAACAGAGGGTTACGCTGATAGAGTTAGATGAGGAAAGACTGGAGGAGGCTCGAGTGGAGCATAAACACCAGCATGGACTGGTTGGGCCGAATGGCCTGTTTCTGTGCTGTATATCCTGTGTAATGTGTGACTTCAGACCCACAGCAATGTGGCTGACTCTTAGCTGCCATCTGAAATGGCCACTGCCAAGCCAGTCAGATCAAAAAAAACCTGCTACGATGGACTGCATCAGTTCAAGAAGGTGGCGGCTCACCACCACCTTCTCATGGGCAATAAATGCTGGCCTTGCCAGCGATGCCCACATCCCAAGAATGAATAAATATTTTAAAATGCAGCCGCCCTGGGCACCTGGTCACTTTACCTTTGTCTTTTTGCTCTCGGGTTGCTCCCGCCTGGGCTCTTTCTTGCTCTCCGGGGCGGTGCTGGCGATGGCCTCCGATTGAGGTGGGAATGACGGCTGGTTGGCTGCTGAGTGATGTCTCTCCCGGCCCATGCTGTGGACCGACGACTCGGAGGTGGTTCGTGAGCGTCTCCCGTAGGGCTGAAACAAGACCATCCGACGTGAGCGCGTTGAAGGGCGCGCAGAAGCCGAGCTCTCAGCAGCAATCGCCCAGATCGAAAACCCCTCCCGCCCTCCAATAAAACAGCCGCACCCCACTCCATTACTCAACATAAACCACCAGCCCTCCGGATTGGAGTCCAGCACAGAGGGAACCACACTCTCCTCCTCTCTCTGCAGGTGAAAGGGGGAAGGAAGAGAAATTCTTGCACTGATCTGTCTCAACGCGTGCTTAAACCATTCCACTGCGCTTCACGACATGAATTGCTCTCCCACCCTCACCCCAAAAGCGCTCTGGACCCTGTGGGTCGATTGAAAATTTCAAGACTGAGATTGATAGATTTTTGTTGGGTAAGGGTATTGAGGATTACAGAACCATGGTGGGTAAATGCAGTTGAGAAACAGATCAGCCGTGATCTAACTGAATGGCGGAACAGGCTCGAGGGGCTGAATGGTCTCCTCCTGTTCCTATGAAATGCAGTGACTATAAATCCGGCAGCCAATCCATCCCATAAAGAGCAATCTGATGAATGAGCAGCTTTATTTTTGGTCGTGTTAGTTAAGGGAGAAATGTTAGTTGAAAGAGGTGACTCTGGATCTCTGGTTCCCAAAGCTCTCCACCACTGGGGGTTCCCCTCACCTCATGTCTGGGTCTGTGGTAGACTCGGTGATGGAGATTGATTGGTCAATAACTCCATTATCGTTGGATCCTGCGACGAAGGTGGAGGGTGAACTAGAGGGGCCGCGGTCTCTTTCCGTCTAGCAATTCCCATGTTCCTCCAGGAGAACGCTCTGCTCCTGGCTCAGTGGCGGGGGGAGTTGATATTTAACACCCGCCTGAACAGGGAGATGGGGCCCGAAAGGACCACGAACTTGTGCTGCCTTACGAGCCGGCACCAAAGTGCTGACAATTCAGCAGCGATTTAAACTTCGAGAAGCCACGAGGATGGCTGGTGGGAGCGATGGAAATGACGCGGCAGCGCAGCGGCTTATGGTGGGAGTCGGGGACACTGCTTAATTCCACAACCAGAGGCGAAGGGAGGAGGGGGGTTCTGCTGCCTGGCATCGACCTCCCTCACACTTCAAGCAAAGCCTTTTGACCTTGCTCACCCCCCCACTCCCGTTAAATATTTGTTGACGTTTCCCCAGAGAGGGAAAATCTGAGGGAATGTTCATAGAAACATAGAAGATAGGAGCAGGAGTAGGCCATTCAGCCCCTCGAGCCTGCTCCGCCATTCAATGAGATCATGGCTGATCATCCAAACTCAGTGCCCTGTCCCTGCTTTCTCCCCATATCCCTTGATCCCTTTAGCCTTAAAAATATATCTAACTCCTTATATATATTTAATGAATTGGCCTCAACTGCCTTCTGTGGTAGAGAATTCCACAGGTTCACCACTCTCTGGGTGAAGAAATTCCTCATCTCGGTCCTAAATGGCCTACCCTTTATCCTTAGACTGTGACCCCTGGTTCTGGACTCCTCCGCCATCGAGAACATCCTTCCCGCATCTAGTCCTGTTAGAATTTTGTAAGTTTCAATGAGATCCCCTCTCATTCTTGTAAACTCCAGCGAGTATAAGCCCAATCGACCCAATCTCTCCTCGTACGTCATTCCTGCCATCCCAGGTATCAGTCTGGTGAATCTTCGCTGCACTCCCTCCATGGCAAGAACATCCTTCCTCAGATAAGGTGATCAAAACTGCACACAATACTCAAGGTGTGGTCTCACCAAGGCCCTGTACAACTGCAGCAAGACATCCTTGTTCCTGTACTCAAACCCTCTTGCTACGAAGGCCAACATACCATTTGCCTTCTTAACTGCCTGCTGCACCTGCATGCTTACCTTCAGCGACTGGTGCACAAGGACACCCAGGTCTCGTTGCACTTCCCCTTCTCCCAATCTATTGCCGTTCAGATAATAATCTGCCTTCCTGTTTTTGCCACCAAAGTGGATAACCTCGCATTTATCCACATTATACTGCATCTGCCCAATCACCCAACCCGTCCAAACCATACTGGAGTTTCTCGGCATCCTCCCCACAGCACACACGCCGACTCAGCTTTGTGTCGTCTGCAAACTTGGGAGATATTACATCTAGTTCCCTCGTTCAGATCATTAATATATATTGTGAATAGCTGGAGTCCTAGCACCGAACCCTGCGGTACCCCACTGGTCACTGCCTGCCACTCGGAAAAAGACCCGTTTATTCCAACTCTTTGCTTCCTGTCTGCCAACCAGTTCTCTATCCAAGTCAGTACCTTGCCCCCAATCCCTTGTGTTTTAACTTTACACGCTAATCTCTTATGCGGGACCTTATCGAAAGCCTTCTGAAAGTCCAAATACAACACATCCACTAGTTCTCCCTCATCTATTCTACCAGTTACATCCTCAAAAAATTCCAGTAGATTAGTCAAGCACGATTTTACCTTTTGTAAATCCATGTTGACTTTGTCCAATCCTGTCACTGTTTTCCAAGTGCTCTGCTATTACATCTTTTATAATGGACTCTAGCATTTTCCCCACTACCGATGTCAGGCTTACCGGTCTATAATTCCCTGTTTTCTCTCTACCACCTTTTTTGAATAGTGGGGTAACATTAGCTACCCTCCAATCCATGGGTACTGTTCCAGAGTCTATCGAATTTTGGAAGATGACCAGCAATGCATCTATTTCTAGGGTCACTTCCTTAAGTACCCTAGGATGTAGATTATCAGGCCCTGGGGATTTATCTGCCTTCAATGCCATCAATTTCCCTAACACCATTTCCCTACAAATACTGATTTCATTCAGTTCCTCCCTCTCATTAGACCCTATGTTCCCCGACATCTCTGGGAGGTTATTTGTGTCCTCCTTTGTGAAGACAGAACCTATGTATTTAATTCGCACCACTTGGCTCCACAGCACGGAATTCAGTAATCCACCCAAGGAGAGAGAGAGGGGCGTAGGACCACCATATGCTTTGACTCGCTCTACTGTGGAGCAGTGCGCAAGCTTACACCTTCCTCGCAAAGGCCCGAGTGAGATCGGGGAACACACCGCGTGGGGCAGCCCAGGCAACGCAACCCCCAACACCCCTGGCCGCCCCCCACCCACTGCAGAGCGAAGGACCACTTGGATGCCCAACGATCCGACGCACGTGCAAAGATTGTCAGCGAGTGCACTCGCAATCAAAGCTACAAGCGTTAATGATTGATTGGCGGAGAGAGGGGGGGGGGGGGGGGGGGAAAAGAGAGAGGGAGGGAGGGAGAGGGAGAGTGGGATCCACCACCAAATGAGCACCAGGCAAGAATGAGAAGGGAATCACCAGAACCTTAACACCGAGGAATCAGCTATTGCATACCATGTGCAAAGACGACTGAGACGCTGACCTCGATCTTCTTCCTGGGGCCTGGTCAGACACAAACGTTCAGCTGCGTTAACCTTATGCTGCTGCACGCACAGTTAAACAGGCTCACCTGCAGGTTCAGTCAGTGTGGTACACGCCCTCTGCTGAGGCAGGAACTCCAGCACAAATTACCAGCGTCCCAACTGCGATTCCTATTCGCCGTTGTATTAAAATGGCGCCCTCGCTATGATTCAAGGACGAGCACTTCCTCGCCAGGCACTTAACGTAAACCTCAACATACCACTTTCTGAAATAAGTGTCAGGGTGAGCTCCTGCAGCAGGTGAAGACCTGTCACTGCCCCGTCGCACTGGGCTACTCCAGGGTTACACCCAGAGGGAGGCAGCGAGTGTGAAAAGTCTGCTGACACTTGCTACCAAGGCTCACATATGAAGTACGGCCACTTGATTGTAGTACTGGGGTGGCTGTGGACTGCAGCCCAGCAAAGTCAATGTCTTTAGGAGACACGGGTAGCAGACAGAGTCGAATAAATCTGATTTAGGGCTTACTCCTCCCCTCTGGAGCCCCAGACAAGAGAGGGAGGAAGCGCATGCATCGTCAGCGAGTCAAAATAACGGCAGTGTTGGTCAGAATTCCAGCCAAACTCATGCAAAGGAGCGCTTGTTCACACATCCGGCATGAAACTGAGCCCGGGGGCACAGAGCCAGAGCGAGTCTGTAATCAGAGATCAGCTTACGAGGCTAGTTAGTAAAAAAGCAACACTTTACAATAGACTGCAGTGGCTAAAATAATGCAATTATTCTCAGTGAGGCACAGTTCAGTTGGCACATTAAAGATTTAAAGATTGTGGATCAGGCCCATTCTCCATGTTGTATCTTGAACGACCAGTTTCAGTCTTGCTCCCCTACTCTCAATGGACCGTTCCACTGACGATGCGCATTTCTCACGAGGTCATCTGGCAGAGCAGTTCATGAGACCCCGGGGGGGGGGGGGGGGGGGGGGGGGGGTGGGGGAGAAAGAGAGCGCATGGCCGAGATAGGGAACTCAACATCCACAAGGAGCTTGCAACCCCACACCAGTAACCCTCAGGGATATTTTCTTTTCAAAACCAGAGTCCAGCCAACACGAGCTGTGCCCCAAAGAGGGATAGCAACACTAACATCACCATCTCCTGGCTTGTGAGGAGGGTACAGGAGGCCAGCCTCCCCACTTGCACTGCGGAGGAGGTCTATCTATTGGCAGGGGCCGTGGGGGAAGGGAAGCTCCTCATGGGGGACCCCCACCCCCAGGGATCCCAAGACTCATGCTGCACACCTCACCAAAGCACCATTTTAGCATTGCTCCACTGAGGTCCAGTCAGCAGGTCTTCTACACAGAGCAGCAGAGGGGGGTTTGACAATGTGACACACGTTCACACACCTGCCCGAGTGCGGGAAGGAACCCACGCATTTTCCCAATGTACAGATTTTAACCGAAAGGTCATTGGAGACAGATGCAGGCAGCATTACCATTTTGGCCATGTGATCGTAGAAATCCAGCTGTCCCATCTCTCCAAAGCTGTGTCTTTTAGGCGACATCTGGTGGTTGACAGAATTAAATTCTGGAGAGCGTGGGGAAGAGTAGAGAAAAATAGGTCGTTGCACAGGATGTTGAAAGGGGTTTTTGTTCCCCAACCAAGTTTTTTTCTTCAAAAACCAGAGACGTTTACAACACAAGAGACCATTCGACCCATCGTGTCTCTTTGCTACATCAATCCCCAAACTAATCCCACCGCCCCGCTCTCCCCCCATAGCCCTGTATCAATCCCCAAACTAATCCCACCGCCCCGCTCTCCCCCCAAAGCCCTGTATCAATCCCCAAACTAATCCCACCGCCCCGCTCTCCCCCCATAGCCCTGTATCAATCCCCAAACTAATCCCACCGCCCCGCTCTCCCCCCATAGCCCTGTATCAATCCCCAAACTAATCCCACCGCCCCGCTCTCCCCCCATAGCCCTGTATCAATCCCCAAACTAATCCCACCCGCCCCGCTCTCCCCCCATAGCCCTGTATCAATCCCCAAACTAATCCCACCGCCCCGCTCTCCCCCCCATAGCCCTGTATCAATCCCCAAACTAATCCCACCGCCCCGCTCTCCCCCCATAGCCCTGTATCAATCCCCAAACTAATCCCACCGCCCCGCTCTCCCCCCATAGCCCTGTATCAATCCCCAAACTAATCCCACCGCCCCGCTCTCCCCCCATAGTCCTGTATCAATCCCCAAACTAATCCCACCGCCCCGCTCTCCCCCCATAGCCCTGTATCAATCCCCAAACTAATCCCACCGCCCCGCTCTCCCCCCATAGCCCTGTATCAATCCCCAAACTAATCCCACCGCCCCGCTCTCCCCCCATAGCCCTGTATCAATCCCCAAACTAATCCCACTGCCCCGCTCTCCCCCCATAGCCCTGTATCAATCCCCAAACTAATCCCACTGCCCCGCGCCTCTCCCCCATAGCCCTGTATCAATCCCCAAACTAATCCCACTGCCCCGCTCTCCCCCCATAGCCCTGTATCAATCCCACCGCCCCGCGCTCTCCCCATAGCCCTGTATCAATCCCCAAACTAATCCCACTGCCCCGCTCTCCCCCCATAGCCCTGTATCAATCCCCAAACTAATCCCACTGCCCCGCTCTCCCCCCATAGCCCTGTATCAATCCCCAAACTAATCCCCACCTGCCCCGCTCTCCCCATAGCCCTGTATCAATCCCCAAACTAATCCCACCGCCCCGCTCTCCCCCCATAGCCCTGTATCAATCCCCAAACTAATCCCACCGCCCCGCTCCCCCCATAGCCCTGTATCAATCCCCAAACTAATCCCACCGCCCCGCTCTCCCCCCATAGCCCTGTATCAATCCCCAAACTAATCCCACCGCCCCGCTCTCCCCCCATAGCCCTGTATCAATCCCAACCTAATCCCACTGCCCCGCTCTCTCCCCATAGCCCTGTATCAATCCCCAAACTAATCCCACTGCCCCGCTCTCCCCCCATAGCCCTGTATCAATCCCAACCTAATCCCACTGCCCCGCTCTCCCCATAGCCGTGTCAATCCCCAAACTAATCCCACTGCCCGGCTCTCCCCCCATAGCCCTGTATCAATTCCCAAACTAATCCCACTGCCCCACAGCCCTGTATCAATCCCCAAACTAATCCCACTGCCCCGCTCTCCCCCCACAGCCCTGTATCAATCCCAAACTAATCCCACTGCCCCGCTCTCTCCCCATAGCCCTGTATCAATCCCCAAACTAATCCCACTGCCCCGCTCTCCCCGCATAGCCCTGTATCAATCCCCAAACTAATCCCATTGCCCCGCTCTCTCCCCATAGCCCTGTATCAATCCCCAAACTAATCCCATTGCCCCGCTCTCTCCCCCATAGCCCTGTATCAATCCACAAACTAATCCCACTGCCCCGCTCTCCCCCCATAGCCCTGTATCAATCCCAAAACTAATCCCACTGCCCCGCTCTCTCCACATAGCACTGTATCAATCCCCAAACTAATCCCACTGCCCTGCTCTCTCCACATAGCGCTGTATCAAACCCAAACGAATCCAAACTTGATACACAAATTCTTTTAAAAGCAGCACAAATGTGGAGGTCTGGTTAGATACATAGGCACGTTAATGAATTCTCGACAGACACTCGAGTTTCATCTCCGGAACATTTGAACGCTCCTTCTGGCCCCCACCCCCCATTTCCCGCCTGCCGGTGCGGACGCCCGTGTACTAACCTGCGTGCTCGGGTCCTTGCTGCTCCTGCACAGTCTGCAGAGCCTCTGCGGGGGGGCCCGGAGGAGGAGGAGGCGGAGGCGGCCCAGCCAGTCCTGTGTACAGGGGGCCTTTAGCCGGATCATAAGGCTGCCTGAAGGCGGAGTTGGGGGACTGTCCTGGGAAGCCGGGTGAGGTGTGGGTCGGCGAGTACAGGGGAACGCTGCCATCTGCCATCACCTGCGGGGGAGGGGCCGTCATCGTCCTCCCGTCCAGTACAGCGTGAGGAGGAGCTGCAAGAAAACAAACACACTCGCAGGAAATAGGAAGGACTGGGGAACAGAAGGCCATTCAGCCCCTCGAGCCTGTTACACAGGAACAGGCCATTCAGCCCTTCGAGCCTGTTACAGAGGAACAGGGGGAGGCCAGTCAGCTTCCTCAAGCCTGGTCCGCCATTC
Organism: Somniosus microcephalus; assembly: GCF_052327205.1. NCBI lineage: Eukaryota > Metazoa > Chordata > Chondrichthyes > Squaliformes > Somniosidae > Somniosus > Somniosus microcephalus. The sequence continues at coordinate 3,985,515 of NC_141009.1, read as the reverse complement.
CATTCGATCATGGCGGACCTGTACATTAACTCCATCTACCCGCCTTGGTTCCGTAACCTTTAATACCCTTGCCTATCAAAAATCCATTAATCTCAGTTTTGAAATTTCCTACTGACCGCCAACCTCACCAGCTTTTCTGGGGGGGGGGGGGGGGGGGGGGGGAAAAAAAAAAAAAAAAAAAAAAAGAGTTCCAGATTTCCACCACCCTTTCTTTGAAGAAGTGCTTCCTGACATCACCCTGAACGGCCTGGCTCTAATTTTAAGGTTCTGCCTCATAAATGGAGCAACTTGCAATGAACTTGATCTACTTAAATGAATGACAACGTACTTCCCTCAATTGTAGGGGTGTCCCTCCAGCCTTGCTGAACATTCAGGATATCGCTGGCAAGGCCGGCATTTATTGCCCATCCCTCATTGCCCCTCGAGAAGGCGGTGGTGGCGAGCCGCCTTCTTGAACCGCGGCAGTCCGTGTGGTGAAGGTGCTCCCACAGTGCTGTTACGGAGGGAGTTCCAGGATTTTGTCCCAGCGACGATGAAGGAACGGCCAATATATGCCCAAGTCGGCATGGTGTGACCTGGAGGGGAACTTGGAGGTGGTGGTGTTCCCATGCGCCTGCTGCCCTTGTCCTTCCAAAGTCAACGGTTGTGTGTTTGGGATGGCATGTGAACCACGTTTGGTTGGTCATCGTGGACCAATCACACATGGCGGCCATTACATTTTTTGTACATATTTTCCAATTTTTTTTTTTTAAAGTTACTTTTATTTAATTATTCAGCTCCTTTTTAATTTTCTTCCTCCCCCCCCTTAGCGAGCTTCCAGCCCACTCAGCCTTTCTACTCTGTCCGACTAGGTTTCGCCGTTGTCCAGCAACACCTCGTTTTTAGAATTCTCATCCTCGTTTTCAAATCCCTCCCTGGCCCTCGTCCCCTCCCTATCTCTGTAACCTCCTCCAGCCCCACAACCCACCCTCCCCGAGATCTCTGCGCTCCTCCTCCTGGCTTCCTGCGCATCCCCAATTTTAATCACTCCACCAATGGCAGCCGTGCCTTCTCCCTCCCTAAACCTCTCCACCCCTCTCCTCCTTTAAGACGCTCCTGAAAACCTACCTCTGCCCAAGCTTTTGGTCACCTGCCCTATTATCTCGTGGGGTAGTGCGCCTGGCGTCTTGTACCCGTCAGATACCTGGTGGCATGAGCTGCACGCCGGGCGTTCCTGGCGATCCTGTGTCTGGCACAAATGAGGTCATCAGTGGATTCTCCATGCCCGTGGCCTCTTCCTGGGGGCCTGTCGCAAGCCCCCCATCTGAATGGCTGACCTGGTCGTACTCCGAACTGGGGGTGCTGGAGCAGAAAGGCTGGGGCGTGGCTCGGTCCGAGCCACAAACAAACGCACCGTCCTTTAGAGAAAAAACAGCGAAAGAGAAGAGGGTGAGCAGGCAGTGTTTGGGGGGGGGGGGGGGGGGGGGGGAGGGGGGGCGAAGTGTGTCGCGGGCAGAGGAGCACAGGGGTGGAGTCTCACCTTCACCTGGGCTTCCGTATGTCTGAGGTGCTGAATCCAATCCGGCTCCATGTGCAGCTCTTGTTCCGATCGCTCCTTCAACTGAGGATCAAAGAATTGCAGCTGGGAGGAAATCTGCAAGAGAGCGGGGAGGGGGGGGGAAGAGAGAGAGTGAGCGGGAGGGAGGGAGAGAGCGAGCAGGAGGGGAGGGAGAGAGTGAGCAGGAGGGGAGGGAGAGAGTGAGCAGGAGGGGAGGGAGAGCGCGAGCGGGGGGGGGGGGGGGAAGGGAGAGAGCGAGCGGGGAGGGGGGGGGAAAAAAGAGAGTGTGAGCGGGAGGGAGGGAGAGCGCGAGCAGGAGGGGAGGGAGAGAGCGGGGGGAGGGAGAGAGCGAGTGGGGGGGGGGGGGGGGGGGGAAAAGAGGGAGAGGGAGCGCGCGAGCCGGGGGGGAAGGGAGAGAGAGACACACAAAATATTCAACTGTGGCTCAGACAGTTCCAGCAAAGCAATTGCTCCCAATTTGCTCCCAGGAGCAAGACTGCAGGCACTGCCTCCACCCCGGCACCCCAGAGCTGCCCAGAGTGCTTCAGAGCAAGCGAGCGGCATCGAGTCAACCCCCTCGGTGAGTCACACGTAGGTCGGCTTGGGAAGGACGGCAGGTTCGCTTCATTGAAGGACATAGAATCGTACAGCACAGGAGACCATTCGGCCCATCGTGCCTGTGCTGGCTCTTTGAAAGAGCTCTCCGATTAGTCCCACTCCCCCTGCTCTTTCCCCACAGCCCTGCGAATTTTTCCCCTTCAAGTATTTCTCCAATTCCCCTTTGAAAGTTACTATTGAATCTGCTTCCACCGCCCTTTCAGACTCGCTGTGTAAAGAAATTCTCATCTCCCCTCTGGTGCTTTTGCCAATCACTTTCTATCTGACCTCTGGTTACCAAATCTCTGCCACTGGAAACAGTTTCTCCTTATTTACTCTATCAAAACCCCTCATAATTTTGAACACCTCTACTAAATCTCCCATTAACCTGCTCTGCTCCAAGGATCAGCCCCAGTTTCTCCACATAACTGAAGTCCCTCAGCCCTGGTACCGTTCTGGTCAATCTCCAAGGCCTTCACACCCTTCCTAAAGTGCGGTGCCCAGAATGAGACAGCAGTGACCCAGCTGGGGTTTATAGGCAGCTTTCCTTCCTGGTGCCAACCTACAAGTTGCCAGGTTTATTGAACGGAGTTTCACAACTCGCCCGGTGGGATGTGAACTCCCGACCTCTGGTTGCTGGTCCAGGATCGGAACCACGACAGAACCGGACTGCGTTAGTGACACTAATGGCATGACTCATTCGCCCTCCTCGCCCAGTGGAAATATTTACTTTCCTTAAAACACACGTCTTGCACCGGACCTCATCCCATCTCTCCTGCAGGTGCCGCTTCCCGCTGTGGAACAGCTCCATTGGCACCAGAGGCCCAAGCCTTCATTCTTCAACGTGAGGGGCCAGGAGAGCAGTCAGTGGGCTATTTGACCATGGGGTGAAGGCCGAGCCTGCTCCTGTCCTCACCCCATATCCACACACTTCCCAGCAGGGTCAGGGATCCTGACTGATTCTCTGTCCCCTGCCCAATGAGGGGGACTTTCTTCATTCAGGAGGGTGGTGAATCTTTGGAATTCTCTGCCCCAGAGGGCTGTGGATGCCGAGTCGTTGAGGATATTCAAGGCTGAAATCAATAGATTTTTGGACTCTAGGGGAATCAAAGGATAAGGGGATCGGGCAGGAAAGTGGAGTTGAGGTCGAAGATCAGCCATGATCTTATTGAATGGTGGAGCAGGCTCGAGGGGCCGTATGGCCGACTCTTGCTCAATTCTTATGTTCTAATCCCGCTAGTAGGCTAACCGTAACGCGCTCAACTCCCGTCAGCTGACTCGGCACTGGCCCAGGTGGGGGACGACGACGACACACTAACTAACCTGCGGCGGTTTCCTGGTCTGTAAACACCAATTACTGGCTGCGTTTACCAAATTGAGCCATCGCGTGAGGGGTTAGCCCATGCATACAATCTCCGTCACGCCGTCTCTCGGAGTGTTGTGGAACACGGGGCGCGATCCCGCTCGCATCTGTCTACAGAGCACGTGCCTGGGCTCACCGTGAGCTGCTTGCCTCCTCCCACCAGTTACTCCAGCCCCACAGTGCAGACACAGCAGAGCAAGCTCAATATAAAGTGCAGATCACACCCCCAGTCCGACATCACAATCACAGTGATGTCACTCCCAGCTCCTGACAATATCTTTGGCACAAAATTAAGAGAGGGGCGGCAGAGAGATTGAAGCCTACCCTGAACTAGGGACCCTCACCATACCAGGAGGGTACCCAGCTCGCAAGGACGTCTACTCTCAGCCCTGCGTCTGCCCGGCGGCAGCAGCAGAACCCCAGGCTGATCTTTCATCCCCTCCCTCACCAGGGAGTTCAACTGGAGCGCACCATTCCCCCTGCACCCCCACCGAGATCAATGGACTCCACACACCACACCTGGGGCAATCTGGTTCAATACCACACTGTGCAGTGTACTAACTAGGCTTTTAGAATTATATCAAGTGTGCAGCACCGAAACAGGCCATTCGGCCCAACCAGTCTGTGTCGGTGTTTATGCTCCACACGAGCCTCCTCCCACCCCTCTTCATCTCACTATCAGCATATCCTTCTATTCCTTTCTCCCTCATGTGTTTATCGAGCTTCTCCTTAAATGCATCTCTGTAAACTGTCACGCTGTAATTATGCTGCCTGCTCCAGTGGATCACTGCAATGACACTACTGGCAAGAGAGTGTAATTACAGCGTGACTGGTTTACATAGGAACTTATAATGGAATTGACAGAGATCTACATTCGTAACGGAAATATATAAAAATAGCTGGAGTGCCCGGCGGTGCCGAGGGTTTTTTGAGGGCATGTTATGAAAAAAGTACAAATAATTTATAAATAAATATATATATATATATATATATATATATATATATATATATATGAGTTTGTCTGTCTGTCTGTCTGCGGGGGAAAGGGGTGTTGGGGGAGAAAAGGGGGCTCAGGCTCGGGCTCAATACAGTTCACAACTGAATAGCCTGGCGACACTCAATGTCAAGGTTGACACGTGAAGTAGAGCCACTTTATTGCAGCACTGAGAGTGCCTATGGATCTGTGCTCCAGCAGGAGTTGGTGCCTTCAGGAGAGTAAAAGGAGAAAATTGGGGAAACAAACCCCAATTTTGAGAAGAATTGGAATTAATGAAGACACACGTCAAGATTATTTTAACTGGCTCCTTGATGGGCCCAATTTTCCTTGTAATTAGGGTCTGTGCAAACAGAGTCTGGTTTTAACTTATGAAAATGTTTTTCTCAAAAAATAGAAAAATCCAACAATAATATCTTCAAATAAGAAATATTCTTAAGGAACACAGTTATCTTTGGCTGGCTTCATGAACTCAGACGCTGTCCAAGCAGAATTCCAATAGAAGCTTGCAGTCCTCCCTCCCCCCACCCCATTCACTCCTTGTGTGGAATCTCTGATCCAAACACAACACTTCAATACAAAACCTCGACTGCGGATAAACTGTTTCCCCAATTATCAGGATTTTAATGCACAGCGCCATGGTGCAGCGGCCCGAGCGAGCCCAGGCGCCGGTCAGTGCAGCCCCGCAGCGGAGCAGAGGCTCCAGCACCCGGCGCCACTCGGGCTCAGAGGCGGGCAGCCGGCGCAGCCGCTCGAAATGGCCGTCAAAGTAGGCGAGCCTCTGGGCGAAGGGCAGCGACCGCGGCCCCGAGCAGCAGCTCCTTCCCCGCCGGCCCATCATCGCTGCTCCTACTTCCGCGAGGCCAGGGTGACAGGAGAGGGGAGAAAGCGGCGGAGACCCCGTGGGCGGCGTAGCGCCCGAGGCCCGGCCCGAGTCACCAGAGCTGAGCTCCCGCTCCCTCCGACCCGAAGAGCTCGGCAGTGACATCCTGCAGAGCGGAGAGGCCCGGGTGACAGGAGAGAGGGGAGAAAGCGGAGAGAAGGAGGAGGCCAGCCTTTACCAAGATGGCGGGCCGCTGGTTTGGAATCGGGCTCAGCGGGACGGGCGGTGCCTAGCTCGGGCGTGGCTGGCGAGGAGAGGCCGAGGCTTCGAGGCCTGAGGCCTGCAGGCAGCTCATCCACCGTGGATGCAAACAACCCGCGAGCGGAGAGGCTGGGGTGACAGGAGAGAGGGGAGAAAGCGGAGAGAAGGAGGAGGGTGAGGGTGGGACTGGGGCCCATGGTCAGACAGAGGCAGAGTTGCTCCATCACAAACAATGGCCGCCGCTTGTTTTTCAGTTTGAAGGATTAGGCCCCGCCCCCCCACACCATGAAACGCCCGTGACGCAGCGCGCTCCCCCCCGTAGGATTGGTCAACCTTCACGTCACTCAACGCTAATGAGCGGTAGGATTGGTCAACCGCTAATGAGCGGAATTTTGCCGTTTTTTGTATACTGTCCGAACAATTTTTGTCTGACCAAAAAGTAAATATGCCTAGGACACCCTCCTAATCATAACCTTTCTTTTGATATAACATGTGTAGGTACGCTCTATAACTTTTGAGTGATGGACACAGACAGACACTTTTATATATATATAATAAATAATATAGAAGATAAGGACAGAATGTACGACTTTAAAACGGGGGCTGAATTATGTCTGTGTACCCCGGTCCGATCATTCCTCCGCCCTCTAACCCAACTAGCAAGCCAACTAGAACATAGAATTACACAGAAAATTACAGCCCAGAAACAGGCCATTCGACCCAACTGGTCCGTGCCAGTGTTTATGCCTCCTCCCACCCCTCTTTATCTCACCCTATCAGCATATCCTTCTGTTCCTCTCTCCCTCGTGTTTATCTCGCTTCCCCTTAAATGTACCTCTGCTATTCCCCTCAACCACTCCCTGTGGTAGCGAGTTCCACATTCTCACCACTCTCTGGGTAAAGAAGTTTCTCCTGAATTCCCTGTTGGATTTATTAGTGACTATCTTATACTGTTGGCCCCTGGGCTTTTTGGGAGAGTTTATTAGCTTCATACTTTTTTTAAATATGGAAATACATGCACCTCACAGTCGGTCATCGTACCTGAACGAGCTGGCCCAAGAACACCGGTGAGTAATAGGCTGGATTCCTGAGAACGGTCCTCGCGATGACCTCACAGTAGTGAAAGGCTTGTGCTGCCAAGCCCATCTCCGCCAGTCGACAAGCGTAAATGAACTTAAACACCTGCGACAGAAGGGAACAAAATTCTCCATTACAGCCAAAACACATCAACAGTGTCCCAGATCCAATCACCGGGGAGGGGAAGGTGGTAAATCTTAGCAGAAGTTCATCTCCTACCTGAAAGTTGGGGAGGAAGCAGGCTTGGCTGCCGAGAGCCTGGGCGTACTCGTACGCCTCCGTGCACTGGATGGCTTCGTTGGAAGCAAACTTCAGAAACGACCAGCTGAAGACAGTAAAAAGAACCATTTCGGAACAAGGCCCCTTCTTTATTAATATAAAAAACCAAGCACCTTTTCCTTTTCTTTCCTCATTGCTTTGAATGTGCGAGGTTGTGAGATCTCCGAGCGCGTACATACAGGAGAAAGGTGAAGAGGAGTTACACCCACTCTAACCAGGAACTCTCAACACCCTTCACAGAGACGTCAGCACAAAATCCAGGCCGACACTCCAGTGCAGTACTGAGGGAGTGCTGCACTGTCGGAGGTGCCGTCTTTCGGATGAGATGCTCTCTCAGGTGGATGTAAAAGATCCCACAGCACTATTTTGAAGAAGAGCAGGGGAGTTCTCCCCGGTGTCCTGGCCAATATTTATCCCTCAATTAGCATCACTAAAACAGATTATCTGGCCATTATCACATTGCTGTTTGTGGGAGCTTGCTGTGCGCAAACTGGCTGCCGCGTTTCCCACATTACAACAGTGACCACACTTCAAAAAGTACTTCATTGGCTGTAAAGTGCTTTGGGACGCCGAGGTGGTGAAAGGCGCTTTATAAATACAAGTCTGTCTTTCTTTTCACACTTAAACCATCTTGTCCCAGGATCCCGGCTCTCCCGTGACCTCCATCCGCCGCTCTCCCGGTTGTGTGTTCCGAGTCAGGAGCCGATCTCTGCAGACATGCCGGGCTTCACCGAGACCCAGAGGGTGAACATGAGGGAGCTGCTCACAGCCGGCCGTACCCGGACAGTGTAACCCCAGACCCACATTTTCAGGGAGTTTGGAACATAGGGAGGCCATTCAGCCCCTCGAGCCAGTTCCACCATTGTTAGATCCTGGCTGATCTACACTTCAACCCCATTTACCCACCTTCGCCCCATGTCCCTTCACACCTTTACCCAACAAAAATCTATCAACCTCAGTTTTCAAAGCTTTCTCCCTCATGTATTAATCAACTTCCCCTTAAATGTATCTTTACTATTCGCCTCAACCACTCCCTGTGGGAGCGAGTTCCACACTCTCTCCACTCTCTGGGGAAAGGAGTTTCTCCTGAATTCCCTGTTGGATTTATTAGTGGCTATCTTATGTTGATAGCCCAGAGTTCTGAACTCCCCCTTTGTAAACTTCCTGCTCCCAACTAGACAACAAATGTGCCAAGACCAACATTCCCCCTAAGTTCCCACGCAGCTCGGGACTGGCTTTTCCAATGTTAAATTTCTCAGACTCAAAACTGTGACGGGACCATGCAGCTCCTTAAAGGAGTCGTACACCCCAAAAAACTTTAGGGAGAACCTTGGCCACAGAGCCCAGAGTAAACAACTAACCAGGGCCACCATCTCCAATAAACCAGTGACTAACCCTTCGGATTAAGTGTCGACTCGTGTGTGGCGAGTTAAACATTTGAAAAAATAAATAATGCCCCAGGCGAGAGATTCTGGGTACAGGCGAGAGCGCAGAGTGGGGAGGCTGCAATTACACACAGGGCTGGGCTCGCAGCCAACCAAAGGCTGAACAAGTCCTCACAAGGAAGGCGAGAGAGAGTCAGGGAGCGATCCAGGTCTCTTCAGATTGCTTTGACTACTTAATGTACGAGACTCGAGCACATAATCCAGGCCCGCACTGCCGGAGGGGCAGCGCCGCACTGCCGGAGGGGCAGCGCCGAGGGAGCGCCGCACTGCCGGAGGTGTCGTTTTTCCAGAGACAACGTTAAACCAAGGCCCCGTCTGCTCTCTCAGGTGGATGTAAATGATCCCATGGCACTATTTCAAAGAAGAGCTGGGGAGTTCTCCCCAGTTTCCTAGCCAATATTCATCCCTCAACCAACATCACTAAGAAAGATTATCTGGTTATTGTCACATTTAATGTCTGTGAGATCTTGCTGTGTGCAAATTGACTGCCGCATTTGTCAACAAACGAGAGTAACTGCACTTCATTGGCGGCGAAGTGCTTTTGGACGTTCAGAGGATGTGAAAGGAGCTGTAGAAATGAGAGTTCTTTCATAACTGCTTGGCCAGCACAAGACAGCACACGAGAGCTCACCTGTGATTTGAGCCAATCAGAACGAGCTTGGTGGTTTTCCTGGTGTACACTCCAAATCCAACCTGTGCCATCAGGTAACAGAAGTGCGAGGCGACCAACAGCCCTTTGGTAGCTGGAAGGGAAGGAATTCCGCTGTTAACATCTGCACATCTTCCGCTCAGCCCCGCTAACATAGGGACAGGAGGAGGCCATTCAGCCCCTCGAGCCTGTTCCGCCATTCAATGAGATCACGGCGGATCTGTATCTTAACTCCATTTACCCGCCTTTGGCTCCGTAACCCTTACCCACCAACAATCTATCGACCTCAGTTTTGAGCCAGGCCGTTCAGGGGTGATGTCGGGAAGCACTTCTTCACCCAACGGGTAGTGGAAATCTGGAACTCTTTCCCCCCCCCCCCCCCAGAAAACTGTTGAGGCGGGGGGTCAGTCGAAAATTTCAAAACTGAGATTGCTAGATTTCTGTTGGGTATTAAAGGAATTCAGGCGAGTAGATGGAGCGGAGATACAAATAAGCCATGATCTAATTGAATGGCGGAGCAGGCTCAAGGGTCTGAATGGACTACTCCTATTCCTGTTCTAGTGCAGACAGGAATCTAGATAGATTGCGCCAAGCCAGAGTATACACAACGAGCTGAGTGAACCAGAGAGAGAACGAGTGTGTATCGGAATTCACACAATCCCTCCCCCGCCCCCCATTTCTCCCAAGCAATGGTCCCACGAAGCTGCGTCTTGTTCTCCACGGCCTGTTTATTTCAATGCAAGTCCCATTAAATTTCAGCGCATGTGCGGTTTCTCCAATGGAAGAGCTTGAGCGGCCTGCGCAGTAGCTTGCAGATTACTGCGTGGACGCGCATGCACACAGCTTAGAGAGAACATTGGCCCCTAGACTTGTTCACAAGAATGGAGTGTGTCAGAACAGTTTCCACGCCTCTTCGCCTGACCTGTCTGGTACATCTCATCACCTCTCGACTCACTCCAATCTCCTTGCTGGAACATATCGCTTTCTTTTGTTGAAAAGTGCTACATAGATAACGGGGGGAGAGACAGTGGGGCAAAGGACAAGCCAGACCAGCAAGGTCGGAGCGAGGGACAACACGAGCACATTCATCAAACCTCGACCTCACAGCGAGGGCAGAAGAGTCCCACGAACAAGAACTCACCACAGAACCCACACGCACCTCTCCCGCTAACACGAACTCACCACATAATCCACACGCACCTCTCCCGCTAACACTAACCCCAGGACCGAATCCACACGCACCTCTCCCGCTAACCCCAGACAGAACCCACATGCACCTCTCCCGCAAACACTAACCCAGGACAGAACCCACACGCACCTCTCCCGCTAACCCCAGGACAGAATCCACACGCACCTCTCCCACTAACACTAACCCAGGACAGAACCCACACGCACCTCTCCCGCTAACACTAACCCCAGGACAGAATCCACACACACCTCTCCCGCTAACACTAACCCCAGGACAGAATCCACACGCACCTCTCCCGCTAACACTAACCCCGGGACAGAATCCACACGCACCTCTCCCGCTAACACTAACCCCGGGACAGAATCCACACGCACCTCTCCCACTAACACTAACCCCGGGACAGAATCCACACGCACCTCTCCCGCTAACACTAACCCAGGACAGAATCCACACGCACCTCTCCCGCTAACACTAACCCCGGGACAGAATCCACACACACCTCTCCCACTAACACTAACCCCAGGACAGAATCCACACACACCCCTCCCACTAACACTAACCCCAGGACAGAATCCACACGCACCTCTCCCACTAACACTAACCCCGGGACAGAATCCACACGCACCTCTCCCGCTAACACTAACCCCGGGACAGAATCCACACGCACCTCTCCCGCTAACACTAACCCCAGGACAGAATCCACACGCACCTCTCCCGCTAACACTAACCCCAGGACAGAATCCACACGCACCTCTCCCACTAACACTAACCCCAGGACAGAATCCACACGCACCTCTCCCGCTAACACTAACCCCGGGACAGAATCCACACGCACCTCTCCCGCTAACACTAACCCCAGGACAGAATCCACACGTACCTCTCCCGCTAACACTAACCCCAGGACAGAATCCACACGCACCTCCCACTAACACTAACCCCAGGACAGAATCCACACGCACCTCTCCCGCTAACACTAACCCCAGGACAGAATCCACACGCACCTCTCCCGCTAACACTAACCCCGGGACAGAATCCACACGCACCTCGCCCGCTAACACTAACCCCGGACAGAATCCACACGCACCTCTCCCGCTAACACTAACCCAGGACAGAATCCACACACACCTCTCCCACTAACACCAACCCCGGGACAGAATCCACATGCACCTCTCCCGCTAACACTAACCCCGGGACAGAATCCACACACACCTCTCCCGCTAACACTAACCCCGGGACAGAATCCACACACACCTCTCCCGCTAACACTAACCCAGGACAGAATCCACACGCACCTCTCCCGCTAACACTAACCCCGGGACAGAATCCACACGCAGCTCTCCCGCTAACACTCACCCCAGGACAGAATCCACACACACCTCTCCCGCTAACACTAACCCCAGGACAGAATCCACACACACCTCTCCCGCTAACACTAACCCCAGGACAGAATCCACACACACCTCTCCCGCTAACACTAACCCAGGACAGAATCCACACGCACCTCTCCCGCTAACACTAACCCCGGGACAGAATCCACACGCAGCTCTCCCGCTAACACTCACCCCAGGACAGAATCCACACGCACCTCTCCCGCTAACACTAACCCCGGGACAGAATCCACACACACCTCTCCCACTAACACTAACCCCGGGACAGAATCCACACGCACCTCTCCCGCTAACACTAACCCCAGGACAGAATCCACACACACCTCTCCCGCTAACACTAACCCCAGGACAGAATCCACACGCACCTCTCCCGCTAACACTAACCCCAGGACAGAATCCACACGCACCTCTCCCGCTAACACTAACCCCAGGACAGAATCCACACACACCTCTCCCGCTAACACTAACCCCGGGACAGAATCCACACGCACCTCTCCCGCTAACACTAACCCCAGGACAGAATCCACACGTACCTCTCCCGCTAACACTAACCCAGGACAGAATCCACACGCACCTCTCCCGCTAACACTAACCCCAGGACAGAATCCACACGCACCTCTCCCGCTAACACTAACCCCGGGACAGAATCCACACACACCTCTCCCGCTAACACTAACCCCAGGACAGAATCCACACGCACCTCTCCCGCTAACACTAACCCCAGGACAGAATCCACACGCACCTCTCCCGCTAACACTAACCCCAGGACACAATCCACACACACCTCTCCCGCTAACACTAACCCCAGGACAGAATCCACACGCACCTCGCCCGCTAACACTAACCCCGGACAGAATCCACACGCACCTCTCCCGCTAACACTAACCCCAGGACATAAGGGTGTTGAGAGTTCTCCGGCGTAATGCATCTTGCTAGGCTACCTTTCCAGTAGGGTGGGGCAAGTCCTTGATGTCTCTCCCCCCACCACCCACAGACCCCAGGGTCAGTGCTCGGCCAGCCGAGGGGGATGGCGGGGATGCCACGAGTGCAGCCAGCACCCCCCACCCCGGCTCTGGGCTCACACGCAGAGAGCGACAGCTGCTCGAGGCACCAGACACCGGCTGGAGCCCGTAGAGACTGCACCAGAGTGAGAGCCAGCACCTGCAGGGAGCAGAGGGGAGAAATTGAGAAAGGAGGTTTAAAAATTAGTAGTGAGGGTGTCACAGGTGTTGGGAGGCCCCAGCGGGCTGACCCAGGTTGATTGGGTATGAAGTGTTAATATTCATTGCCACACTCGCGCCAATATCATACAGGAAATATCTCATCTATCACTATAATACTGTTCAAGACTCTTAAATCAACCCTCAAATTGATTGCAATTCACAGCACTGGGCGAGGGCAGTAGCAGCAAGTCCTCTCACCCACAGCAGAGAGGGGGGGGGGGGGGGGGGGAAGGAGAGGAAGAGTGGGGTGGGAATTGAGATCCCCACCAAAGGGGAGGCAATAGAAAATGCCAGAGAGAAACCCCCCAAGTGTCAGGAGCTGACAGAGCTGCAACCTACCGAGCGTGTCTCCCATGGTCGTGATGGTCCTCCTGTCCAGGTCTGGGCCGGTGGAAAGGTTGGACAGCACCATGGCGAGATGGGGCCGCCAGTCTCCCCACCTCTCATCTCCACAACACTGCGATGTAAAAAAAAAACACAACAGACTGCCAGGTTACAGGCCGGTAATCCCTGAACTCATTCCTCCGAGGTTCCTGGTTTTATATAGTGCCCCTGAACAGGCATACTATAGTACAATGCATCAGGAACCAACATGGGGACCTGGGGGGGGGGGGTTTAAAAGCATTTTCTTCAAAGTCAGTTCTCAGCCCAGTCCTTGGCTGAAAGTGATGACATTTCGCAGACAGCAGTCCCTGGTACCTCAAAGTGTTGGGCTAAACTGGGGCTAGTCGGCCACAGCAAGCATCATCACCAAGGCTGATCACGTCCTTCTCCCCACGATCCCCCTTTCCCCTAAATCGACTCACGGCCATTTTGTAGCAGAGGGCATTAATCCAGGGAACGTGGGTTGAAATCCCACTGTGGGCAGTTTGAGAATTTGAATTCAGTTAAAAAAATATCTGGAAATAAAAAGCTGGGATCAGTAAGAGCGACCATGAAGCTGTCGGATTGTCGTAAAACCCAACGGGTTCACTAATGTCCTTTAGGGAAGAAAACCTGCCGTCCTTACCCGGTCTGGGCCTATAGGTGACTCCAGTCCCACACCAACGTCATTGACTCTAAACCGCCCTCTGAAGTGGTCGCTCAGTTTGTATCAAACCCGCGACCAGCGGTTCAGGAAAAAGGCGGCTCACCGCCACCTTCCCAGGGCAACTCGGGATGGGCAATAAATGCCGGCTTTGCCAGCGACACCCACATCCTCAGAACAAATTAAAAAAGATAATCAGGAGTTGGAAACCTGGTTGATTTTCTCTGTATCCAACCCGTGCTGTACCTGCCCTGGGAGTGTTTGATGGGACAGTGTAGAGGGAGCTTTACTCTGTATCTAACCCGTGCTGTACCTGCCCTGGGAGTGTTTGATGGGACAGTGTAGAGGGAGCTTTACTCTGTATCTAACCCGTGCTGTACCTGCCCCGGGAGTGTTTGATGGGACAGTGTAGAGGGAGCTTTACTCTGTATCTAACCCGTGCTGTACCTGCCCTGGGAGTGTTTGATGGGACAGTGTAGAGGGAGCTTTACTCTGTATCTAACCTGTGCTGTACCTGCCCTGGGAGTGTTTGATGGGACAGTGTAGAGGGGGCTTTACTCTGTATCCAACCCGTGCTGTACCTGCCCTGGGAGTGTTTGATGGGACAGTGTAGAGGGAGCTTTACTCTGTATCTAACCCGTGCTGTACCTGCCCTGGGAGTGTTTGATGGGACAGTGTAGAGGGAGCTTTACTCTGTATCTAACCCGTGCTGTACCTGCCCTGGGAGTGTTTGATGGGGACAGTGTAGAGGGAGCTTTACTCTGTATCTAACCCGTGCTGTACCTGCCCTGGGAGTGTTTGATGGGACAGTGTAGAGGGAGCTTTACTCTGTATCTAACCCGTGCTGTACCTGCCCTGGGAGTGTTTGATGGGGCAGTGTAGAGGGAGCTTTACTCTGTATCTAACCCGTGTTGTACCTGCCCTGGGAGTGTTTGATGGGACAGTGTAGAGGGAGCTTTACTCTGTATCTAACCCGTGTTGTACCTGCCCCGGGAGTGTTTGATGGGACAGTGTCGAGGGAGCTTTACTCTGTATCTAACCCGTGCTGTACCTGCCCTGGGAGTGTTTGATGGGACAGTGTAGAGGGAGCTTTACTCTGTATCTAACCCGTGCTGTACCTGCCCTGGGATTGTTTGATGGGACAGTGTAGAGTGTGCTTTACTCTGTATCTAACCCGTGCTGTACCTGCCCTGGGAGTGTTTGATGGGACAGTGTAGAGGGAGCTTTACTCTGTATCTAACCCCGTGCTGTACCTGCCCTGGGAGTGTTTGATGGGACAGTGTAGAGTGAGCTTTACTCTGTATCTAGCCCGTGCTGTACCTGCCCTGGGAGTGTTTGATGGGACAGTGTAGAGGGAGCTTTACTCTGTATCTAGCCTGTGCTGTACCTGCCCTGGGAATGTTTGATGGGACAGTGTAGAGGGAGCTTTACTCTGTATCTAACCCGTGCTGTACCTGCCCTGGGAGTGTTTGATGGGACAGTGTAGAGGGAGCTTTACTCTGTATCTAACCCGTGCTGTACCTGCCCTGGGAGTGTTTGATGGGACAGTGTAGAGGGAGCTTTACTCTGTATCTAACCCGTGCTGTACCTGCCCTGGGAGTGTTTGATGGGACAGTGTAGAGGGAGCTTTACTCTGTATCTAACCCGTGCTGTACCTGCCCTGGGAGTGTTTGATGGGACAGTGTAGAGGGAGCTTTACTGTGTATCTAACCCGTGCTGTACCTGCCCTGGGAGTGTTTGATGGGACAGTGCAGAGGGAGCTTTACTCTGTATCTAACCCGTGCTGTACCTGCCCTGGGAGTGTTTGATGGGACAGTGTAGAGGGAGCTTTACTCTGTATCTAACCCGTGCTGTACCTGCCCTGGGAGTGTTTGATGGGACAGTGTAGAGGGAGCTTTACTCTGTATCTAACCCATGCTGTACCTGCCCTGGGAATGTTTGATGGGACAGTGTAGAGGGAGCTTTACTCTGTATCTAACCCGTGCTGTACCTGCCCTGGGAGTGTTTGATGGGACAGTGTAGAGGGAGCTTTACTCTGTATCTAACCCGTGCTGTACCTGCCCTGGGAGTGTTTGATGGGACAGTGTAGAGGGAGCTTTACTCTGTATCTAACCCGTGCTGTACCTGCCCTGGGAGTGTTTGATGGGACAGTGTGGAGGGAGATTTACTCTGTATCTAACCCATGCTGTACCTGCCTTGGGAGTGTTTGATGGGACATTGTAGAGGGAGCTTTACTCTATCTAACCCGTGCTGTACCTGCCCTGGGAGTGTTTGATGGGACAGTGTAGAGGGAGCTTTACTCTGTATCTAACCCGTGCTGTACCTGCCCTGGGAGTGTTTGATGGGACAGTGTAGAGGGAGCTTTACTCTGTATCTAACCCGTGCTGTACCTGCCCTGGGAGGGTTTGATGGGACAGTGTGGAGGGGGCTTTACTCTGTATCTAACCCGTGCTGTACCTGCCCTGGGAGGGTTTGATGGGACAGTGTTGAGGGAGCTTTACTCTGTATGTAACCCGTGCTGTACCTGCCCTGGGAGTGTTTGATGGGACAGTGTAGAGGGAGCTTTACTCTGTATCTAACCCGTGCTGTACCTGCCCTGGGAGTGTTTGAGGGGACAGTGTGGAGGGGGCTTTGATCACAAGGTTCAGTAACAGTGACTGGACTGACCGTAGCTGCAGCTGGCATGCGCCCGGACATCAGCTGGTACACCGTCTGCAGAGGGTCGTTGATGGGCAGGCTGTTGGCAAACCTACACACGGAGAGGAGAGAATGTAAATCATCAGCCTGGAACTCTCACTGTGCAGGATTCGATGACTGTAAAGCGCTTTGGGACATCCTGAGGTCGTGAAAGGCGCTGTATAAATGCAAGGCCTTTCTTTAACCTCGGTACGTGTGGTTTATTTCCAGTTTCCTTGCCTCTTCTGAAGGCGCTGACACTTGCTGGGGTACCTGGGACTTTAAAGGGCCCCTCTCCCTCCCTCCACTACCCCGTACTGAACAGCGGGGCGCTGCGATGCAACCTCTTGGGAGCAGAGGCTTCCCCTCTTTTCTCCAGTCCTGAAGCTGCCAACACCCTGCTCGGGGGTACGGGATTGAAGGCATCATGAGCCCAGGCGCGGAGTGCAGCAAGCTATTCGACTGCGTGGGCCATCGCAGCAGAGCCTGACACACACACACACACACACACGCAGTAAGGGTGGCTGGATAGCAATCTACAGCAGGAGCCCCGGGTGGATTCTGCCCCTTCTCCCTGGACAAGGCCAGTTGCAGCGCCCAGGAGTGTGTTGTCCCAGCCGAGGTCGGCACAGACCACGGCCCGTCTGGCTCAGTACCACAGCACGCCACGCATTTACCCACTGGGGGAGCTAGCGAGCAAAAATAAATCCAGATTCAGCCATGCACACCCCATGGACTTATTACCCCGATTATGCAGGAGGGGTATGGGGGTAGGAAAATGGGCCAGGGGCAACTCTGAATTTACCAGCCCACGGGATAGAGATGGAGCCTGTTGTATGGATAACTAACAAAGGTCATAATCTAAAGAGAGAACCACAGCCATCTTTTAAGTATTAAAAATCTGGCATCTGCACGCACGGCTCATCAGCTTTTTTCCATTATAAATTCCCATGTCAACATTTATATTGGCAACTTTCTATGCAAACTGTCACGCTGTAATTACGCTGCCCCCTCCAGTGGATCACTGCAATACTACTGGCAAGAGAGTGTAATTACAGCGTGACTGGTTTACATAGAAACTGATAATGGAACTGACGGAGATCTACATTCGTAACGGAAATATATAAAAATAGGGACAGAATGTACAACTTTAAAACGGGGGCTCGGTCCAATCATTCCTCCGCCCTCTGACAAGCCGACTCGAACATAGAATTACACAGAAAATTACAGCACAGAAACAGGCCATTCGACCCAACAGGTCCGTGCCGGTGTTTATGCTCCACACCAGCCTCCTCCCACCCTACCATCACACCCCATCACAGCCTATCCTTCTATTCCTTTCTCCCTCATGTGTTTATCGAGCTTCTCCGTAAATGTATCTCTGCTATTCACCTCAACCACTCCCTGTGGTAGCGAGTTCCACATTCTCACCACTCTCTGGGGAAAGACGTTTCTCCTGAATTCCCTGTTGGATTTATTAGTGACTATCTTATATTGATGGCCTCTAGTTCTGGTCTCCACCCACAAGTGGAAAGATCTTCTCTCCGTCCACCTGATTGAACCCCTTCATAATCTTAAAGACCTCGATCAGGTCACCCCTCCGCCTTCTCGCTTCTAGAGTAAAGAGCCCCCGCCTGTTCAGTCTTCCCTGATGGGTGGAACCTCCCAGTTCTGGTATCATCCTTGGGAATCTTTTTTGCACCTTCTCCAATGCCTCTATATCCTTTATGTAATATGGAGACCAGAGCTGTGCACAGTGCTCCAAGTGTGTTCTAACCAAGGTATATGGAGACCAGAGCTGTGCACAGCGCTCCAGGTGTGGCCTAACCAAGGTATACGGAGACCAGAACTGTGCATGGTGCTCCAAGTGTAGCCTAACCAAGGTATACGGAGACCAGAACTGTGCACAGCGCTCCAAGTGTGTTCTAACCAAGGTATACGGAGACCAGAACTGTGCACGGTGCTCCAAGTGCAGCCTAACCAAGGTATACGGAGACCAGAACGGTGCACAGCGCTCCAAGTGTGTTCTAACCAAGGTATACGGAGACCAGAACTGTACACGGTGCTCCATGTGTGTTCTAACCAAGGTATACGGAGACCAGAACTGTGCACGGTGCTCCATGTGTGTTCTAACCAAGGTATACGGAGACCAGAACTGTGCACGGTGCTCCATGTGTGTTCTAACCAAGGTATACGGAGACCAGAACGGTGCACAGCGCTCCAAGTGTGTTCTAACCAAGGTATACGGAGACCAGAACTGTACACGGTGCTCCATGTGTGTTCTAACCAAGGTATACGGAGACCAGAACTGTACACGGTGCTCCATGTGTGTTCTAACCAAGGTATACGGAGACCAGAACTGTACACGGTGCTCCATGTGTGTTCTAACCAAGGTATACGGGGACCAGAGCTGTGCACAGTGCTCCATGTGTGGCTTAACCAAGGTATACGGAGACCAGAACTGTGCACAGCGCTCCAAGTGTGTTCTAACCAAGGTATATGGAGACCAGAACTGTGCACAGCGCTCCAAGTGTGTTCTAACCAAGGTATACGGAGACCAGAACTGTGCATGGTGCTCCAAGTGTAGCCTAACCAAGGTTTAGAGAGACCAGAACGGTGCACAGCGCTCCAAGTGTGTTCTAACCAAGGTATACGGAGACCAGAACTGTGCATGGTGCTCCAAGTGTGGCTTAACCAAGGTTTAGAGAGACCAGAACGGTGCACAGCGCTCCAAGTGTGTTCTAACCAAGGTATACGGAGACCAGAGCTGTGCACAGTGCTCCAAGTGTGGTCGAAGCAAGGTTCGATACAAGTTTAACATAACTTCTCCACTTTTCAGTTCCATCCCTCTAGTATCAGACACAACTGGCACGGTCGGTCAATGTTGAATGTGAACCCTACCTGGTCATGACCTTTGCGTGTGTCCGGCTGTCCATTTTGCTGGCCAGTAACAGAGCGTGACCCCACAGCCCGTGCTTCATGGCAGACTCCAGGGCATCCTGCAAACACACACACAGCGCCAGTCAACAGTGGGATCACTCCAGCGCACGCACACAGGGTCACCGAGGGTCTGGCTCGGAAGTTTACCTTCTTGCGGCCAAAGAGCAGCAGCTCCCGGAAGCGCTCGGTGTCCTTGCCGGTGCTCTCGGTGGTGTTGTGGTCGAGGAAGCTGTCGGCCAGGAGGGAGGTGCAGGACTCATCCTCTGCGCGTGGGACCAAGTCGTTGAAGTCGATCAGGTTGGCTTCGTTTGGCGATTTGCCGGGAAGCCAGACGGACCGGTGCTCCCGCAGCAGCAGCTCTGCGATGTCCGTACCAATCACCGTCTGGAAGACACGTTAACGGCGTTAAACATTTAACACACAGAGGTCAGTGCGTCCAAAGTTACATTGACAAGCTCTGGCCATAGCGGCAGACAGTGGCCGTGGAACTGCACCTCAGCAAGAGCCAGCGCTTTCAGGAGGGGAGAGGAGAGGGAACTGGAAATAAACCACACGTACAGGGGTTAAAAAAGATTTACATTTCTATAGCGCCTTTCAGACAATTAATTACTTTTTGAAGTGTAGTCACTGTTTTGTAGGAAGCTCGGCAGCCAATTTGCGCACAGCAAGCACCCACAAACAGCAATGTGATAATGACCAGATTATCTGTTTTAGTGATGTTGGTTGAGGGATAAATATTGGCCCCAGGACACCGGAGAGAACTCCTCAGCTATTCTTCAAAAGAGTGGCGTGGGATTTCTTAAGTCCACCCGAGAGGGCAGGTGGGGCCTCGTTTTAACATCTCATCTGATAGACGGCACCTCCAGCAGTGCAGCACTCCCTCAGTACTGTATCGTGAGTGTCAGCCTGGATTATGAGCTCAAGTCTCTGGAGTGGGAGTGGGACTTGAACCCACGACCTTCTGACTCCGAGGCGAGAGCGCTACCCACCTAGCTGTATGCTGAGCTGTTCATCTCAGGCAGGCTGGGATGGAGGTGAACCAGAGCACTGATTGCCGACAGGCTGTTCTTGTAACTCAAAGGAGCAAGTTTCTCTGCTCCCATTCCCCACTCTCGAGACCAAGGGAGGAGAGAGATGAAAGAGATCAACATTCCTCTTCAAAAGCATTTTGAAAGCTTTCAGTGACTCCCATGATACACCCATCAGCTCCTGTGCATGTACAGCACACAGCGGGTAAAAGGGAACGATTCACTCCCGTCTGGTACTGTACGGTCCATGTGTGTCTCAGTGTCCGCTCCTGTACATGTACAGCACACAGTGGGTAAAAGGGAACGATTCACTCCTGTCTGGTACTGTACGGTCCATGTGTGTCTCAGTGTCAGCTCCTGTACATGTACAGCACACAGCGGGTAAAAGGGAACGATTCACTCCCGTCTGGTACTGTACGGTCCATGTGTGTCTCAGTGTCAGCTCCTGTACATGTACAGCACACAGCGGGTAAAAGGGAACGATTCACTCCCGTCTGGTACTGTACGGTCCATGTGTGTCTCAGTGTCCGCTCCTGTACATGTACAGCAGTGGGTAAAAGGGAACGATTCACTCCCGTCTGGTACTGTACGGTCCATGTGTGTCTCAGTGTCAGCTCCTGTACATGTACAGCACACAGCGGGTAAAAGGGAACGATTCACTCCCGTCTGGTACTGTACGGTCCATGTGTGTCTCAGTGTCCGCTCCTGTACATGTACAGCACACAGTGGGTAAAAGGGAACGATTCACTCCCGTCTGGTACTGTACGGTCCATGTGTGTCTCAGTGTCCGCTCCTGTACATGTACAGCACACAGTGGGTAAAAGGGAACGATTCACTCCCGTCTGGTACTGTACGGTCCATGTGTGTCTCAGTGTCAGCTCCTGTACATGTACAGCAGTGGGTAAAAGGGAACGATTCACTCCCGTCTGGTACTGTACGGCGTGTGTGTGCTCCTGTACATGTACAGTACACAGCGGGTAAAAGGGAATGATTCACTCCCGTCTGACATGTGGCTCATGTCACAGCATGAGCTCCCTAGTACAAGATGCTGTTTATCAACTGTTACAAAGCAGCCAATATGGGTGGGACTAGGTGCTAAAGGAGAACTTTAATTCTGGGAGGTGCACAGGACAGAGACTCACCCCGTTCTGCCTGCACAGCAGCACAATCAGCTCCCACAATAGGTTGGCAGACTCCTTATCCAGAAGCTCGTCATTCCTCAGGCATTCCGTGGCCTTGTTTTGAGCAAAGTTGATAACGTCAACTTTGTGTGTCTCTTCCCTGAAAAAAAATAATCAGAAAGGAACCTTGAACCCTGAACATAAACAGAAAGGAACCTTGAATTCAGTGATTAATACACACGCACAGCGCTGGTGTAAGCAGCAGTGGGGAAGGAGATGAGCAACGCATGGAATTGGAGGTAACCTTGTGACGTGGGTCGATAATTGGTGGGGGTGGAGACAAAGCGGGGATAAAGGGAACGCGCCGATTGGCGGGATGGGACACATGGTGTTCCCCAGGGATCTGTGCTGGGGCTTCAGCTTTTCACCATAAATATTAATGACTCAGGAAGGAATGTGCAGATGACAGATAGACTTTTGGACTCCAGGGGAATCGAGGGATATGGGGCTCGGGTGGGAAAGTGGAGTTGAGGTCGAAGATCAGCCATGATCTTATAGAATGGCAGAGCGGGCTCGAGGGGCCGGAGCGGGCTCGAGGGGCCGGGCGGCTGACTCCTGCTCCTAATTCTCGTTATGTTCTTACGACACTAAGTTAGGAGGCACAGTAAGTAGTGTAGACGGGAGCAGGAAGTTACAAAGGGACATAGAATAAGCGGGTCAAACTGCGGCAGATGGAGTTCACTGTGGGGAAGTGTGAAATCATCCACTTTGGGGGTGCAGCAATATAGTAGTTATGTTACTGAACTAATGATCCAGAGACGTGAGTTCAAATCCCACCACAACAGCTGGGGAATTTAAATTCAGTTAATTAAATAAATCTGGAATAAAAAGGCAGTGACGGTGACCATGAAACTATGGACTGTTGTAAAGATCCACCTGGTCCACTACAGTCCTTTAGGGAAGGAAATCTGCCGCCCTTACCCAGTCTGGCCTATATGTGACTCCAGACCCACACCAATGTGGTTGACTGTTAACTGCCCTCTGAAATGGCCCAGCGAGCCACGCAGTTGTATTCAAGGCAGCTCACCACCACCACCTTCGAGGGGAATTAGGGATGGGCAATAAATGCCGGCCTTGCCACGACGCCCACATCCCGTGAATGAATAAAACCATTTTTAAAAATCCAAGATAAATGGGAATATTTTCTGAATGGCAAGAGAGAAGGAGCTGTGAAGAGGCAAGGTATTTGGGTGTCCAGGTACACAAGTCACTAGAAGCTGGTGCAGATATAAAGTGATATCAAAAATGAGAATGGAATGTTGGCCTTTATCTCGAGGGGGCTGGAATACAAAGAGAAGAAGCGATGCTTCAGCTGTTCAGTCTTGGGCAGACCCCCACCTGGAGTCACCGCACCTCAGGAAGGGTACACTGGCCTTGGAGGGGGGGCAGCGCAGATTCACCAGAAATAAGAGCAGGAGTCGGCCATTCGGCCCCTCGAGCCTGCTCCGCCATTCAATAGGATCATGGCTGATCATCGACCTCAACTCCACTTTCCCGCCCGATCCCCATATCCCTCGATTCCCCTAGAGCCCAAAAATCTATCGATCTCAGCCTTGAATATACTCAACGACTGAGCCTCCACAGCCCTCTGGGGCAGAGAATTCCAAAGATTCACCACCCTCAGTGAAGAAATTCCTCCTCATCTCAGTCCTAAATGGCCGACCCCTTATCCTGAGACTATGCCCCCTGGTTCTAGACACTCCAGCCAGGGGGAAACAACCTCTCAGCATCTACCCTCTCAAACCCCCTCGGAATCTTGTATGTTTCAATGAGATCACCTCTCATTCTTCTAAACTCCAGAGAGTATCGGCACATTCTACACAATCTCTCATCATAGGACAGCCCTCTCATCCCAGGAATCAATCTAGTGAACCTTCGTTGCACCGCCTCCAAGGCAAGTATATCCTTCCTTAGATAAGGAGACCAAAACTGTGCACAGTACTCCAGGTGTGGTCTCACCAAGGCCCTGTACAATTGGAGCAAGACTTCCTTCCTCTTATACTCCAACATTACACTGGCAGGTAATGGCCCCAAATCCCCTGGCCGCTGCCCCAGGACTGGGCCTCAAGCCTCAGCCTCGCCTGCTGATCCAGCCAGGGAAGGCAGAGGGGGTGGGTGAGGGGGGAAAGAAGGCCAGAAAACCCCAGGAAGGAGAAGGGGTTTTGCGGGGGGGGGGGGGGGGGTGGAAATCCACCTGCACGGCCCCTCCCCACCCCGGGGGGGGGGGGGAATCTCCGCCTCTGGTCTTCCATGTCAAACTGCAGTCCCCCTTCACCAGAATGAAAGGGTTAAATTACGAGGACAGGTTGCACAGACTAAGCTTGAATTCCCTCGACTATAGAAGGTTGAGGGGAGATCTTGAGGTATTTAAAATGATTCCAAAATGTGATCGTTTCTCTCGATCTACCCCATTTCCTCTGGGAGGGGCGGGGGTGCTCCAGAACAAGAGGGCAACATCTTAAAATTAGAGCCAGGCCGTTCAGGAGTGAAAACCTGAAGCACTTCACACAAAAGGTGGTGAACATCTGGAACACTCTCCCCAAAAGGCTGGTGGGGTCAATTGAAAATTTCAAGACGGAGAGCGGTATATTTGATCAGGCAAGGGTATCGAGAGATAGGGAGCCAAGGCGGGTAAATGGGGTTACGGTATCGATCAGCTATGATCTAATGGAATGGCGGAACAGGCTCGAGGGGCTGAATGGCCTCCTCCTGTTCCTATGATCCCGAACTGCAGTGTTAGAATCAACAATCCTTTCATAAACTCTTCCAACAAACACAGGACTTTACTTTTCCATTTGGCTTTTATAAATGGCAAACCTTCATATTAACAGAGGCACAGTGAAAGGCAGACTTGTATTTACAGCGCCTCATCACGTCTCCCAAACCGCTCAAAGTGCTCCCCTTCTGGGGCTGTGGCTGTTACGTAGACCGACTGTATCGACATTGAGCCAAGTAGACCAGAGGGTCCCAGGTTTAAAGAGAGTGGCTCACTCGGCCACTTCAGAAGGAAGAGTTAGCCACATTGGTATAGAGTCACAGACAGGCCCAGCCCGGGTAAGGACGGCAGGTTTCCTTCCCCAAAGGACATTAGTGAACCAGATGGGTCTTTACGACAATCCGACAGCTTCATGGTCTTACTGATCCCAGCTTTTTATTTCCAGATATTTTAAACCGAAATCAAATTCTGGGATTTGAACTTGCGTTCTCTGGATTACTGGTCCAGTAATAGAACCAGTAAACGAGCGGACCCGCTGAGGAGGTGTAACGTTAAGAGACTTACTTCGTTAGCGGCCCTGGGAAGTTCCTCAGCTCCTCCTGCTCGGGCATGTGCTGCAGTATCATCTGGGAAACGGAACAGTCCACACGTCAGCCAGAATCATAAGCAGGTTCAAAACTTTTTTAGATTAACCAAAATGCCCGATCTCATGTCAAATACACTGCACCCGCTGTAACTTAAACAGCCATCCAGTGTTTGGACTCCCGCACTAACCTCCGCAGTCGGGACAGGACAGGACAGGACCGGTCGGGACAGGTCGGCCGGCCAGCATTACCTTCTAATGGCAGATGCTGCATTCCTTCATAGGCCAGTCCCAACCCAGATCCCTGGGCATGGTTAACCATCAGGAAATGCTAGAAATATCCGAGAGGTCGGGCTGCATCGGAGAAAAGTATGGCCCAGTAATTCTGTTCCAAACGAGTGAGTACGGTCGGGGTACTCACGCGTCTGGCCGGAGGAAATGCCGGTTTTCAGCATGCACAGCGCATGCGGGGAAAACCGGCATTTCCTGTCCTCTGAACGAAGGGGTTCAGAGGCACAGCGCGTGTGCAGTGAACTTCGTCGATTTCATTCATGGATTCAGTGAGGTTAAGTCCTTACAACTTACACATGAAAAAAGCATGTGTAAAGTTGCTCCAGAGGCTGCGGAGGAAGATATATTTTATCGTGGAGCCTCTGAAAGGCAATATTTTTGTTTGGGAAAGGGAGGAAAGTTATTTTAAGAAATGCTGAGGTAAGTTTTAAAGTTTAATTATTATTATTTATTTTTTATTTTTTTTAAACGGGTTTTCAGTACTGTAGGTAGAAGGAGCAATTGTGGCTATGTGAATTGAATTTGCTGTGTTTATTAAATGTGAAAATGACTTCTAAAATGAGTAATGTAACATTTCCAACATTTTTAAGAAACTTTTTATCAGTAATATATTCTTTTAAGTAATTATGTATGTATGTCCACATATATTCCTTTACGTATATGTATGTATGTATATATTCCTTTACTTGTGTATGAAATGTATTTAATTATGATTTTCCAATAAGTTACTTTCTCTGAAAGTCATAATTAAATACATACATTCATACACATAAGTAAAAGAATATATACATACATACATATACGCAAAGGAATATATACAGACATACATACATAATTCCTTAAAAGAATATATTACTGATGAAAAGTTTCTCTTAAAAATGTTGGAGTCATTTTCACATTTAATAAACACAGCAAATTCAATTCACATAGCCACAATTGCTCCTTCTACCGACAGTACTGAAAACCCGTTTTAAAAAACAAAAATAAACTTTAAAACTTACCTCAGCATTTCTTAAAATAACTTTCCTCCCTTTCCCAAACAAAAATATTGCCTTTCAGAGGCTCCACAATAAAATATATCTTCCTCCGCAGCCTCTGGAGCAACTGTACTCATGCTTTTTTCATGTGTAAGTTGTAAGGACTTAACCTCACTGAAAGCATGAATGAAACCGGCGAATTTTACTGCGCACGCGCTGCCTGTGCAGTCGCACGCGTTCTGCCTCTGAACCCCTTCGTTCAGAGGACAGGAAATGCCAGTTTTCCCCGCATGCGCTGTGCATGCTGAAAACCGGCATTTCCTCCGGCCAGACGCGCGAGTACCCCGACCGTACTCACGCGTTTGGAACGGAATTACTGGGCCAACATTTTACATGTCAATAAAATGAAAAATTTAACAATTGCACGATTTGCCCCCTCGCATCTGCGACTGAGGGTCCAAGGAGGTGCATTGCGCAAGAGGTCATCGTCGTACGTATCCTCACACTGTTCCCTTTCGGGAACTGTATGAAGTGGTGGAAGGATTTCTGGCCACGTTAACGCTCCTGCCGTGACCGTAACCATCTTCATACCAGCCATTAGGGTGGTTAGTCCGATGGCGGGAGGGTTTTACGGGCTCCCACAACCCATCTGAGGGGGGGGGGGGGGGGGGGGGCCACCCACACCCGCGGACGCAAGTATCCCACTGGATGTCCACCCAGAATTTATAGTTGGAGCTCCGACTCCACTTGCCGGGACTGTCTGGAGCAGGGTTCGAAACCCTACTCCTTCTGGCCCAGCGGCGGGGATGCTTACCGCTACGCAAAAGGCCCACTCCGCGCAAAAGGTGACACCCATACGTTTCCTGCGCCTTTTCCCTCCCCGTGACTGGAGCCCTATGCTGCCACTTGAAAGACCAAGCTAGCATCTGTCCTTTTTGCGGCGCCTTGGGCTTCTCATTACCAATGATGAGCAGGCGCTGCGCCTCCACCTCGTTGAGGAGATTGCCGAGGTCATCATCAGTTCAATTGTGAGTTCTTTTAATGCCATGAATTGTGCTCATTCCAGCCATTTCACGTTGCTAATCGGAGTGGGCCTTTGGCGTAGCGGTAGGATCCCCGTCGCTGGGCCAGACGGGGTAGGGTTTCGAACCCCGCTCCAGACAGTCCCGGCAAGTGGAGTCGGAGCTCCAGCTCTAAATTCTGGGTTGACACCCAGTGGGATATTTGCGTCCGTGGGTGTGGGTGGCCCCCCCTCCTTGTATAGCTTGTGGGAGCCCGTAAAACCCTCCCGCCATAGGACTAACCACCCTAATGACTGGTACAAAGATGGTTACGGTCACGGAAGGAGCGTTAATCACGGCCATAAATCCTTCCACCACTTCATACAGTTCCCCAAAGGGAACAGTGTGAAGACACGTATGACGACGACGTTGCTAAATAAATAAATGGAATGAAAAAAATTCTCAGGGCTTTTAAAAGTCTTTAAATTGCTTTAATTCTGTTTAAAACTACTTCAGATTCTTCAAAATAATGTAAACGTTTTTAAAAGTTTATAAAAGTTACCAAAAGCTTCATAAAAATACCAAAAACCTATTTGAAATGCTGCTCGCCATGTAAAAATGCTTAGCAGCTTGTGAGAAACATTGTGGGCGTGTCCTTTTAAAATGAGACCTCAAGGGGCGTGTCCTATTAAACTGAGACCTCAAGGGGCATGTCCTATTAAACTGAGACCTCAAGGGGCGTGTCCTATTAAACTGAGACCTCAAGGGGCGTGTCCTATTACACTCAGACCTCAAGGGGCGTGTCTCAGTTGCACTGCGCGCTCCAGGCTTCGCGCTGGCTGCACTCCTGGGCGGCGTGACGTCAGAAGCTGCCCGGGATTCTTCTCTTTCAAAAAAGAATTCCAGGCGTCCCTGGAGGTGAACGGCAGGCGCGTCGGGTAAGTGCAGATCGGGGGCTTGCACGCGCGGCAAGCCCCCGACCCGAATTTCTGCCCCTATGTCTTTCTGGGTGTGACCCATCATCAGAGGTGAAAGGTTAACCCCTCTCGGGTGCAGAGGTGAAAGGTTAAACCCTTTCTCAGATGCTGGGAATTTCCAGTATTTTCTGATTTTACTTCCAATTATTAACCTTTAACATCGGGATTTAAACATTCACTTCCCAGTCCCAAAAACGGCCGGCAGCATTACACTCAACGGCTCCCCTGCACAGTGCCCGAGAACTGGAATAAGCACATCAACACACCGCCCGCAACCCGATAGGTGGTGGGTGAGCAACTCTTCCCCCAGGCCTCTGCCAACACTGAACGAAGAGCGACAGCGAGGGGGAAACCCCTGGAGTGCTCCCCCCTCTCCTCGTGGGCAGTCACCTGGTCTGCTCTCCAGCATCTCAACATTCAAATCTACGGCCCGGGACACGGTGAAAATTCATCCGTGGAAACCAGTGTCCCAACATCCGTAGCCCGAGCGGCCACGTGCAATACTGGGGTCTAACACAGACGGCAGATATCTGGATGGGTCAGAGACAGGGGTTGGAGCAGTACCGAGAGCGCTGAGTGACATGCTGCAATAACTACAGCACGGATATTGGAACACAGGATTCCTGCCTCCGTCCTGTATATAATGAACACACAACCCCAGCCTCCCTCACTCCCCAAGCTACCTCCAGGCTGTGTATCTCCACCAAGGCAGGCTGTCCTTCTGAAGGGAGGTTAGGCAACACTTTCAGCAACTGCCCTCCGGGGCTGAACCGGACACAAAGGTGAGGAACCATGAATTTCTCTGGGGTCACCGGTCTCGGTGGAGCTGGGGAAAAAAAAAAAAACTAAAAAAAAGGAATGGAATAGGCTAAACAAAAAGTTAGATTCTATCCCAGATATCTGTTACTCTATATATAAATCCCCCGAACCCCTCGATTAGATTCCAGCCTGTAACTCACTCCCGGGTATCTGTTATTCTATATATAAACCACCTGAACCCCTCGATTAGATTCCAGCCTGTAACTCACTCCCGGGTATCTGTTATTCTATATATAAACCCCCCGAACCCCTCGATTAGATTCCAGCCTGTAACTCACTCCCGGGTATCTGTTATTCTATATATAAACCACCTGAACCCCTCGATTAGATTCCAGCCTGTAACTCACTCCCGGGTATTTGTTATTCTATATATAAACCCCCCCGAACCCCTCGATTAGATTCCAGCCTGTAACTCACTCCCGGGTATCTGTTATTCTATATATAAACCCCCTCGATTAGATTCCAGCCTGTAACTCACTCCCGGGTATTTGTTATTCTATATATAAACCACCTGAACCCCTCGATTAGATTCCAGCCTGTAACTCACTCCCAGGTATCTGTTATTCTATATATAAACCCCCTCGATTAGATTCCAGCCTGTAACTCACTCCCGGGTATCTGTTATTCTATATATAAACCCCCTCGATTAGATTCCAGCCTGTAACTCACTCCCAGGTATCTGTTATTCTATATATAAACCCCCCCCCCCCCGAACCCCTCGATTAGATTCCAGCCTGTAACTCACTCCCAGGAATCTGTTATTCTATATAAACCCCCCCAAACCCCTCGATTAGATTAGTAGCGTACGGTGTCGAGGAACACACCTTTCTCCACAGGCTGCCACCCGGTTTCTGCCGGGTACCCGTATTGGTAATCCGAGTATCCCGGGTGTACCGTGTTCTCCGCGTACTGGCTGTAAGTGAAATCAGCGGTGGCTGCCTGACCCGGTGCTTCATAGGGGCCAGCCAAGTCCTGCTGACTCCTGTAAACCTGGCTCTGCAAAAGAAGAAAGTGGGGTTAGAGGGTGGGGGATATTTGGACCAGGGTGTGCATTTTAAAGTCATGCATGCCACATCCTTATTTTCATACAGTCCCATTATAAATTCCCATGTCCAGATTTATAATGGGAAACTATGTAAACACATCACGCTATAATTCCACCCTCCTGCCAGAAGGGACGCTGCTGCACCACCACTGGCAGGAGGGTGCAATTACAGCATGACAGGTTTACATAGGCAGTTTGCATTCTAAACGAGAACGTAGGAATGTATTATAGAAGTAGTTGACAGGACATAAGAATTAGGAGCAGGGGTAGGCCATTCGGCCCCTTCATTTAATAAGATCATGGCCAATCTGATCTTGGCCTCAACTCCACTTCCCTGCCCGTCTCATAACCCCAGACTCCCCTGTACCTCAAGTATCTGTCCATCTCCACCTTGAATATATTCAATGACCCAGCCTCCACAGCTCTCTGGGTAGAGAATCCCAAAGATTCACAACCCTCAGAGAAGAAATTCCTCATCGCCGTCTTAAATGGGTGCCCCCTTATCCTGAAACTGTGCCCCCTAGCTCTAGATTCCCCCACGAGGGGAAACATCCTCCCTGCACCTACCCTGTCAAGCCCCCTCAGAATCTTTTCAATAAGGTCGCCTCTCATTCTTTTAAACTCCAATGAGTATAGGCCCAACCTGCTCAACCTTTCTTCAGGAAGTGCATGCAGCAGTAAGATTCTTAATATATTATAGCCGCTCCCCGTTTTTTTTTTTACCAGGTGAACAATGAAGGCAAGCTGTGCACAAGATCCCTCGAAGACCAGCAGCAGGAAAACTGGGAACCGGCTCCTGGACGAGCACAGACTGACTTGATGGGAGTCAGGGGGCCCCCAGCACGCCTCACCTGCTGAGACTGGGAGCTGAAGCTACTCCGCCGGCTCCTCACGCTGTGCGAGCTCAGTGCGCTGTGAGCCGAGTGCTCGCTGTGCGTGCTGTGCCGATCAAACTCGTCGCTGTATGGGTCCCGCCGGCTGCATTCATCGAAGCTGGCGTCGTATCGAGGGTCGTACTGCCAGAGGTCCTCGTACCCATTCCGCCTTTTAAACAGAAGGTTGTTCGGTTAATCTTTAGCTTGAAGGAAATCTCTGCCAGGACAACCCCCGCCCCCCCCCATACCCCCTCAAGCCTCAGACGACGACTCCTCCTCACCCCCCAACCCCCTCAAGCCTCAGACTGCAAGAGCTCAGGCTCGATTCCTCTGTGCTGCATTAGATAGGAGCTGGACCGGTTCCTGACTGGGGCAGAGATCGCATCATATAAAAGATAAGTTGTTTAACGGTTCACACACGCATCGGCAATGTGATGGACTGGTTTCCATCACCTGAGGGGGTCAGAGGAATTTTACAGATTTCCCCCCCCCCCCACAGCCATGAGATTACACGGCTGCGGAGGGGGGGGGGGGGGGGGGAGGGGAAGTGTCTAGTCATGAAAAAGAAAAGACTTGCATTTCTCCAGCGCCTTTCACGACCACTGGACATCCCAACACGCTTTACTGCCAATGAAGTACTTTTTGAAGCGTAGTCACCGTCATAATGTAGCAAACGCAGCAGCCAATTTGTGCACAGCAAGCTCCCACAAACAGCCATGTGACAATGACCAGATAATCTGTGTTTTGGTGATGTTGCCTGAGGGATAAACATTGCCCGCAGGACACTGGGGAGAACTCCCGCTGCTCTTCTTCAAAATAGTGCCGTGGGATCTTTAATGTCCAGCCGAGAGGGCAGACGGGGCCTCGGTTTAACATCGTACCTGAAACACAGCTTCTCTGACAGTGCAGCACTCCCTCAGTACTGCCCCTCCGACAGTGCGGCGCTCCCTCAGTACTGCCCCTCCGACAGTGCGGCGCTCCCTCAGTACTGCCCCTCCGACAGTGCGGCGCTCCCTCAGTACTGCCCCTCCGACAGTGCGGCGCTCCCTCAGTACTGCCCCTCCGACAGTGCGGCGCTCCCTCAGTACTGCCCCTCCGACAGTGCGGCACTTCCTCAGTACTGCCCCTCCGACAGTGCAGCGCTTCCTCAGTACTGCCCCTCCGACAGTGCGGCGCTCCCTCAGTACTGCCCCTCCGACAGTGCGGCGCTCCCTCAGTACTGCCCCTCCGACAGTGCGGCGCTCCCTCAGTACTGCCCCTCCGACAGTGCGGCACTTCCTCAGTACTGCCCCTCCGACAGTGCAGCGCTTCCTCAGTACTGCCCCTCCGACAGTGCAGCGCTTCCTCAGTACTGCACTGGGAGTATCAACCTAGATTTTTATGCTCAAGTCTCTGGAGTGGGACTTGAACCCACGACCTTCCGACAGCTGACGTCGTGGTGTGGTGCAGGCAAGATGGATCAGCTGGTCTTTCCCTGCCCGTCTGTTGGAGTGAGTGTGCTGCGATTGGTCTCAATGGCCTTGGGTTAGGGACAGGAAGGACAATCAGCCAGGGCTCCTGCTCCAGAACAACCCAGTGACCCTTGCTGGAAAGTGCATGCGTGCAAATCTCCGGGGAACAGGATTGGACTTGGCTGTGATGCCATCCACAGCCAAATAGCCTGCTGACATTCATTGCCCAATGAAAGGACTGGCACTCGAGTGATGCAGGGCACTGCCCCCAGCTCGAGTCAATGCCTGCAGAAGAGGGGAGAATAGGACAAAGAAACAAAACACCTGCTGCACTGCCTTCTGAAGCGTCACTCTCTCCACACACGCCTCCTCCATCCCAAGATAACCGATGTCCCGATGTTTATCGCCCCCATCCTCACGCCACACGATTGGAGACCTATTCGCAGTCCGCCAGCCAAGGCCACTCTGATCCTACTAGTGAACCATCACAACCATTCTCCAAACCCAGGCTCCTCCAAAGAACGGCCACACCCCACTGCCCCTCTCAGCCTTGGGGAGGAATCCTGGAAACCCACTTCGCACCCGGGCGACACTGTTCAGGACTGGAGGAAGTGGACGAGGGATGCCCAGAGATCCGATCGCCAGTAACATCTCCCTCACCAGAGAGGGAGAACAGAGCTACCAAATAAACCGGAGCCAAAACAGA
Source organism: Somniosus microcephalus (assembly GCF_052327205.1). NCBI lineage: Eukaryota > Metazoa > Chordata > Chondrichthyes > Squaliformes > Somniosidae > Somniosus > Somniosus microcephalus. The sequence continues at coordinate 3,952,397 of NC_141009.1, read as the reverse complement.
CACAGAAACTCCATGAAGGGTACAGGACACGTATCACGTTAAACTGCAAGAGCAGAATTGGAGTTCTCACTTGGGAGGTGCTGCCTTCTTTCACCACCCCCGCCCCCCCCCCCCCCCAATATACATAACAGGAGGCGGCCATTCAGCCCCTCGAGCCTGTTCCGCCATTCGATTAGATCAGGGCTGATCTGTATCTTAACTCCATCTATCCGTCTTGGTTCCGTTACCCTTAATACCCTCGCCCAACAAAAATCTGTCGATCTCAGTTGAGATTTTCAATTGGCCCCCAGCCTCGACAGCTTTTTGGGGGAAAGAGTTCCAGATTCCCACTGCCCTTTGTGTGAACGGCCTGGCTCTAATTTTAAGGTTCTGCCCCCTTGTTCTGGACTCCCCCCACCAGAGGAAATAGTTTCTCTCTCTCGACCCCATCAACTCCTTTAATCATCTTAAACACCTCGATTAGATCACCCCTTAATCTTCTAAACTCGAGGGTATACAAGCCCAGTCTGTGCAACCTGTCCTCGGAATTTAACCCTTTTAGCCCCGGTATCATTCTGGTGAATCTGCGCTGCCCCCCCTCCAAGGCCCATAGAGTATGCCCCCCCACAATCCTTAAACTGCAACATATCTCAGGAGGCACGTAGTGTCTTGGCTCCGCGATACACAACGAACGGTGGGAGAGGAGCTGCAGAGCAATGCCCGGTCCCGGGAGCTCGGTTATTCACCTGTCTGTGTAGGGCTCCCGGTAATAAGGCTCCCGTGCCTGATAAGGTGCGTAGTACCAGTACGGCCGGTCGTACTCCCTGTAGTCTCTATATCGAGGATCGTAGGCAGCGGGGTCGTACCGGTCCCAGTGGGCTGGGTCTAGCAAAAGAGAAACACAACACAGCAATCACAGACTCACACTGCAAGCGGCATTTCAAGGAGGGAAAGGAAAGGGAAAAAGACTTGCGTTTCTCCAGCGCCTTCCACCACCTCAGGACGTCCCAAAGCGCTTTACAGCCAATGAAGTACTTTTTGCAGTGGAGTCACTGCTGCAATGTAGGAAACACAGCAGCCAATTTGCACACAGCAAGATCCCACAAACAACAATGAGATAATGAACAGATAATCTGTTTTTTCAGTAATGTTGGCCGAGAGATAAATATTGGTCCAGGACACTCCCCTGCTGCTCTTCCAATAGTACTTGTACGTCCACGAGAGGGAAGAACCCTTAGCTCAGAGCACAGCAACATGGGGAGGGAGAATGTGACGGACCAGGATAAAAACAGCTCCACCATAGCGGCAGAGCATCACAACCTTGCTCAGATACCATGGAGCAACATCATGGCCAATCAGCTCCTCTGGTATAGAAACTGGCAACACAGCAAGGCGGTCAGCAACAGAGAGAGGTTAACATCTGTGATGCAGAACTGGGCTATGGTGGGCAGCCCTACAAAGGGGCTCTCCTGCTTGACTGGGCGGGATATTAAAGGGTGCGGGGAGTGAGGGGGAGAGTGGGATTAGACTGGGTGGGATATTAAAGGGTGCGGGGAGTGAGGGGGAGAGTGGGATTAGACTGGGTGGGATATTAAAGGGTGCGGGGAGTGAGGGGGAGAGTGGGATTAGACTGGGTGGGATATTGAAGGGTGTGGGGAGTGAGGGGGAGAGTGGGATTAGACTGGGTGGCTCATGAGAAAAACAGTGGTCTAGAATTGATTGTGTTTCTGTGCCTATGTTTCTGAAGCCTGCACAAAGCTTTCCCTGCAGTATCTGATCTTACTGGTGCAGTACAGAGTAAACATGAACTGCCAATATCTCACCTCCGTTCCTTAAACCAATCCAGGCACGGTTTGGTAAAATTAGAGGGAGTAAAACTCAATGCACAATCTCCAGTCGTCTAGCGGTCACTCCGAGCGGACAAGCAGTGATTTGGGAGCAAGTTATCCACTCAGATTGACACACAGACCGAGACAACCTGAGCAAGGAGAAGACCGTTTAAAAAAAGACACCATTAACTGTTACTGTCGAATGTGCTCTGGTCTCAATGGTCCAGTCTATTTCTTTTTAATTCCAGCTCAGGATTTGGGCATCATGGGCAAAGTTGGCATTTAATGGCCATTCGTTATTGCCACAACCGAGGATCTCGCTCGGCCACTGCAGAGGGCGGCAAGAGTCAACCACCTTGGTGTGGGACTGGAGTCCCAGATAGGCCCAGACCGTTCAGGATCAATGTTTCCTCTAAGGATGTGCAGTGCCCGAGGTCCCACGTAGGCTGCTCACCAGCCTTTGTACTGTAAAAACCACACATGTGCAACATTTGAATGGTCAGCGCAGCAGTTTAAAGGAACCGTGCACAAAAGAAAAGTTAGAGGGAACATTGGTAAAGACGGCAGGATTCCTTACCTGAAGGACATTCGTGATCCAGTTGGGTTTTCATGACAATCCAACAGCTTCATGGTCACCATTACTGGGATCAGTTTTTTAATATATAAACTGAATTCAAATTCTCAAAGTGCCAGCGGTGGGATCAGAATGCACATTCCCTGGATTATTAGTCCGGTAACAGAACCGCCACACTGCACTAGGCCCACCGACAGCACAAGTCCAACCCCAGCCACCGTCAGAATAGGAAACTGCTTTACACCCAACCGGCTCACCTCTTCGATCTCGTACCGAGCGAGTGATGTGGTGTCACTCTTGCCCGAGGTCGACGTCCACCCCAGGACTCGAGCCTCTAACCTAGACCGACAGCCCTGCGCGGTACTGAGGCGCCGTCCTTCAGAAGGGACACTAAACCGAGGCCCTGTCTGGTGCCTCGGACGGACATTAAAGATCTCGGGGCACTGGCTCCATGTCAGGGGAAAACCAGGATCGGGTCGACCGTGGTGCCCCCCCATAGTGAAATTGCCTGATGCGCAACGTCTAGCCTCAGCCATGAAGCACAGGGGTGGGCAGACAACGCCTCAGGAATCTGTATCCCAATATCACCTGCTGCAGGGATTTAATACTCCACTAAGTTACTGGACATTTCACTTAACTGACCATTGCCAAGTGCAACAGAACCAGCTCTTCACAAGGAGAGGATAGAAAAGTGATCCTTGCTTACCTCTGTACGGATATTGCCCACTGTAATAATCCGCATAGTAACCAGCATAGGCCTCTCGCCCACCTCTGCCACCGTAGGAGTCTTCAGTGCACCCTTGCCTGAGGAGATCACCAAACAGAAAGGAGGAGTGAATGTCGTGCCGAAGGTGCCTGCTTGCTGCCAGTTCACTGAGGATTGGAGTAATAAGTGCAGGTCTGAGCCCAGCCACCCCTGCAGCCTGACTGGCCTCAGACACAACCCACCCACTGACAATATCGCATGGATTAACAGAGGGGTGTATAAAGGGTATGTACGTGAGAGCGAGCGAGCGTGCGACAGTGAGGCATGAGAGAACACACAGGGTGGAATTAAGTGTGTGTGTGCGTGTGAGAAAGCGCGAGTGACAGTGAGGCATGAGAGAACAGAGTGGAGCTAAGGGGATGCAAGATTGGAAGAGAGATAGTGAGAGCGAGCAACAGAGACAGAGCACAAGGTGGGACTAAGGAGAGCGGCAGAGAGCGAGGGCGAGAGGGAGTGTGTGTACAGGAGAGGGGGCAGGCAAGATGCCACAGATCACTTTTTAAAAGCAGACGGTATGGAGAAATTAACCAAACCAGCCAGGCTCCCCGCTCACTATCCTGGGAAGCGTGTCTGGGATTCGGCCGAGGACGAGACGGGTCCTCGGATGCGATACTTTAGCGAGGGAGCTGAGGGTGCAGTGGCACTGCAGCCTCGCAAGGTCAATGTCTTCAGGAGGGGAGAATTTAGGAAGAAAATTTAATTTGTAGGCAGATTGGTGCTGCTGTACCATTCATAGGGACACTGGCCTCCCCAGCTCCACTCTCCCCTCAGCCCCACCTCCCCCCACTCTCCACCCCCCCCCCCCAAAGCCCCACTCTCCCCCCCCCCACCACCCCAACCCCCTCAGCGAGATTTCAGTCGGAAGGCTTGAAGGAAAATTGCGGCCAAATACTAATACTCCTCGCCATCATCTCCAATCAACCTGTTCAGAGTGGGGCCGGGATAGAGGGATTAAACTAACGGGAGGTTTGTGAATGAACATGAGAGGGGTTGGCAGCTTGCACCCCGGGCTGGTGCTGAACTAGCTCATCTGAGGGGCAGCAATGTTAGTGGGAGGGCTGCCACTGCCCTCAGTCCCACCCACACCAGAGCTTTGCGGAGGTCAGTAACAATAAGAGCCAGGGCTCCTGCTCCTGATTTCGCTCCAGGGATTTCAAATCAAATCAACTTTTATTGTCATTGTTAGTGCACAAGTGCAGTACAACGAAATGTAGGCTTGCGGCTCCCGAGAGTGTACAATTTGGATTAGGACACTTAAACATTTCAACATACATTTGTACATATATATTAGCATAAATATGACCATAATAAAGTGCATCGGCAGCTGTGCAGGCTTTAGTGTTTATTTGTGGAGTTCAGTAGGATGACAGCCCTGGGAAAGAAGCTGTTCCTAAATCTGGTCGTACGGGTGCGAATGCATCTGTAGCGTCTCCCAGATGGTAGGAGGGCGAACAGACTGTGGCTGGGGTGGGTAGGGTCTTTGATGATGGACCGTGCCCTCCGTAGGCAGCGTTTCTGATATATATGTTCTATGGTCGGTAGCCGGGTGCCGGTAATGCGTTGGGCAGTTTTGACTACCCGCTGCAGGGCTTTCCGGTCATGGGAGCTACAGCTGCCGTACCATACCGTGATACAGTTTGTCAGGATGCTCTCTATAGTGCAGCGGTAGAAGTTAGAGGATCGGGGAGTATTTTTCCAGAAAAAATACTGGAAAGTATTTTTTCCCCATTTATTCTCGGGATGTGGGCGTCGCTGGCAAGGCCATTATTTATTGCCCATCTCTAGTTGCCTCTCGAGAAGGTGGTGGTGAGCTGCCTTCTTGAACCGCTGCAGTCCGTGTGGTGAAGGTGCTCCCACAGTGCTGTTAGGGAGGGAGTTCCAGGATTGTAACCCAGCAGTGACGAAGAATCGGCAATATATTTCCCAGTCATGATGGTGTGTGACTTGGAAGGGAACTTGGAGGTGGTGGTGTTCCCATGTGTCTGCTGCCCTCGTCCTTTTAGGTGGAAGAGGTCACAAGTTTGGGAGGTGCTGTGGTAGAAGCAATGTGTGTGTGGGTCCCAGGCGAGACCTGCAGCGGGCTCTGTTGCGTTGCCCTCAATGATTCAAGAGCCTGTCTGCCTGCCTGCCGAGGCTCACGTCAGAAGGATGGCCAGTGGAGGGAGGTTTGCCCCTGTGGAACCCCTACCCCAGCTAGAGGCAGCACCTTTCAGGGGAGATGGAGCCAGCATTGAAAGGTTTGGGGGGGGGGGGGGGGCGGAGACATGGGGAAGCAAATTTAAGTTTTATCGTGAGTTTTGAATCCACTTCCAATTGGACCATCCACTGAAATGCTGCTATCAGCACCTGCAGGGTCAGGACTAATACCCTTTCCATTTATGGAGCAACGTACCTGGAGGATGGCCGGTCGGAGGACTGACTTGCTCGAGAGCTGGGTCGACTCGTCCTTTCCCTCTCTGGCTCCTTGTAACCCACGTTATTGGCGTCATACCTAGCATATCGCACGTTGTAACGCCGATACGGGTCATCCTGAAGAAATGAAGAAATGAGCATTCCTTAAAACCTCAGTGGCCAGTCCCCGGCGGACCAGAGCGCCCCGCCCGGCCAGTCCCCGGCGCCCCGCCCGGCCAGTCCCCGGCAGACCGGGGCGCCCCGCCCGGCCAGTTGAGGCCATTACAGGGGTCACACCCGGAGGCTCCGAGGCCAATTTCAGGCACCCCAACCACTGCCGTGACCGAGATCAGCGGACTCAGCACTGGCCAGCGATTGAAGCTGGGATCTTCCCTGGCCCGTACAGCTTGGCTACACATCATCTTCACCAACTCAGCTCTTGGGGAAACCTTATTCTAATTGCTTCCAACAAAAACACACACTGATGGTCCATCAGCACATAATGCATGCAGTTGCAATCGGAATACTTACTGAATAACCTGCCCATGAGGAGCACGATACCTAACCCTGGAGCACAGCCGTACATGGAGAGTACCCATCCACTTATCACTCCTGCTCACAGTGAAGGAGAGACACTCTGGGCAAGGTGCAGAAAAGGGGGAGCCAGAATGATGGCCAGCCTTGGGACTCGGAGATCTCAGAACAGGTCACAAGGGCGAGAGAAACAGAGGCTGAGAGTTTTAAAATGGAACGGTTGGAAGCTCTGGCCAGATAGGTTATTCTGGATGGACAGGATGGTTAGTGCAGCAGGGCCCCGATAGACACCAAGCAAAGGGTGAGGTTAGCTGCCCTCAGGAGCAGAGCTCCCTGCACAGTCAGTATCGGGTCAATGAGGGTTGAGGTGTACGGGGTAAGGTGCCACTTAGCTGGCATTAAGCAGAGTTCAGGGTCTGTGGTCTCCGCCAGCCTTGTTTGACTGCCGTAGGGAGTTAGTGAGGAATCTCCTGATTTACCAGGCTGATACCAAGCTGTACAAGGACGATACCAGAATGGAGAGGTTATAACCATCAGGAAAGACTGAACAGGCTGGGGCTCTTTTCTCTTGACGAGAGAAGGCTGAGGGGTGACCTGATAGAGGTTTTAAAATTAGGAAGGGGTTCGACAGATTAGACGTGGAGAAGATGTCTCCACTTGGTTGGGGGTGGGGGGCGGCAAAACTAGGGGCCATCAATATAAGATAGTCACTAATAAATCGAACCGGGAATTCAGGAGAAACTTCTTTACCCAGAGAGTGGTGAGAATGTGGAACTCGCTACCACGGAGTGGTGGAGGCGAACAGCAGAGATACATTTACGGAGAAACTCGATAAACACACGAGGGAGAAAAAAATAGGATCTGCTGATAGGGTGAGGAGGAGGCTCGTGTGGAGCATAAACACCAGCACAGAGCAGTCGGGCCAAATGGCCTGTTTCTGTGCTGTACATTCGATGACTTCATGAATTGAATTCAAGATTTTCCCCTCTCCCAGCAGAATGCGTGGTTAAGGGTCGGATCAACGGTTGTGGTGGCAGTGTCGGGCTGGGCTGGGCTTGATAGGCCAGACAGTCTTTCCCAGCAGCCTTCTTCCATACATCAATTCTACGTCATTTATTTTTTCCAATATGCAGGGGAATTCTGTGCTCAGAATTAAGAACGTTAGTGCACAGGAGAGAAACACTTCAGCTAATTGTGTTGCTCAGTGCCAGCATCAAGCACTCCCAGCAAGAGATGGATACAATGTCCTATCAAACACTCCCAGGACATGTACAGCCTGGGTTAGATACAGAGTAAAGCTCCCTCTACACTGTCCCCATCAAACACTCCCAGGGCAGGTACAGCACGGGTTAGATACAGAGTAAAGCTCCCTCTACACTGTCCCATCAAACACTCCCAGGGCAGGTACAGCACGGGTTAGATACAGAGTAAAGCTCCCTCTACACTGTCCCCATCAAACACTCCCAGGGCAGGTACAGCACGGGTTAGATACAGAGTAAAGCTTCCTTTACACTGTCCCATCAAACACTCCCAGACGTGTGACCAGATATAAACTGCAGGACTCACTGCATAAAACCAAAAAAAGAAGAGGTGCTGGAAATCTGAAATGGAAACAGAGTATGCTGGGATCACACAACAGGTCAGGCAGAATCCGAGGAGAGAGAGAGAGAGAGAGAGAGAAGTTAACGTTTAAGGTGCGGACCAGTCATCAGAACAGGTTTCCCAGTGAAGGGCCCACACCTGAAACTTTAACTATTCCGTTCTCTCCACACAAGCCAACTGACCCGCTGGGAGTTCCCAGCATTTTCCGTTTCTGTTACACGAAACTAAGAGTTCCTTATCGATCATAAGCACAGGAGGAGCCCAACAGCCCCTCGAACATTTATCAATCATTCAATTGGATCATGGCCGATCTGTACCTCAATCGGAACACACTCGGGAATTGATCTGGAGGGGAAATAAAACGGCTTTTGAAAGTCATGGCCAGAGTTCAACTCAGCAATTTATCCCACACCAGTTCTCCTGATGGTCGTAATTCACGTTAAGTGGCCATTTTTTAAACTGAGTATCAACAGGCTATTCAGCTGTGGAGGGCATCGAGCTCAATCATATCTTCACCCGGCACTCCCACAGCTGCACATTGCAACAGGAGTCACTGGAGGCTGGAGCTGGAGCAGGGACCTTGGCTGATGGGCTGCCCTCCCCCTCACTAGATTCACTGCACCACCCCAACCACCCACACAGTCCCCGGGACCCTCCTGCTCAGTGCTGTGCTGGGTGGTGCCATTAAGAATCCAGCTATCGCAGGAACGCACCCAGTCCCGTTCACCCATCACCCCCCGTGCTCGCTGACCTACATTGGTTCCCGGTCTGGCAATACCTCCATTTTAAAATTCTCATCCTTGTGTTCAAACCCCTCCGTGGCCTCGCCCCTCCCTATCTCCGTAACCTCCTCCAGCCCCCCCCCCCCCCCCCCCCTCCCCGAGACCTCTGCGCTCCTCCAATGCTGGCCTCTTGCGCATCCCCCGATTTCCATCGCTCCACCATTGGTGGCCGTGCCTTCAGCTGCCTGGGCCCCAAGCTCTGGAATTCCCTCCCTAAACCTCTCCGCCTCTCTCTCCTCCTTTAAGATGCTCCTTAAAACCCACCTCTTTGACCAAGCTTTTGGTCACCTGTCCTAATATCTCTTATGTCGCTTGGTGTTAAACTTTGTTTGATAATCGCTCCTGTGAAGCTCCTTGGGACGTTTTACTACGTTAAAGGCGCTCTATAAATACAACAAAAAAAACCTCGCCATCGTTCGATACTTACCTACCTTGCTCACGGGCAAGTTACTGAGCTACAGAACGGAGCGACAGCTACAATAAAGAGAGAGAAAGAAGGGAGCCTTACCTGGTAGTACGGGTGGTTGCCTCTGGAATCCATCGGTGGGTAGGGCATCTGCTGGCTGGCTCTGGGGTCCAGGGACGGGTACGACGGGTAAGGCACGGTGTAAGGCTGCTGAGGGTCCGCGTTGTAATCCTGGTACGGGTACGGGTAGGGGTAACCATACCCTGCGTGCGGCTGGGCCGGGGGGTATGGGTGCTGCGGCGTCACCTCGTGCTGGGGGGGCGGCTGGGGGACCGTTACCGGAGCTTGAGCCGCTGACTGCTGCGCCGGAGGCTGGGCGGGACCGGGGCCTGGGTACCCGTAACCTGCCGGCGGGTACTGCCCGCTGACTGGCACTGGCGGGCGCTGGGCTGGGTCGTGAGCCGCGGGCGGCGGAGGCGCTGCCCGCTGTCCTGTCACCGCGGCGATCGGCTGCTGCTGCTGTTGGACGTCTTTGGTGACCTGCAGATAGAAACCTGGTTTGTCATTGGTGTAGAGCCCTGCGGCGTACGGCTGGCAGGGAGCAGGGTGCTGCGTGGCACTGCCGAGCGACAGGGAGGTGGCCTGATTAGTACCGGCGAAGGGCTGATTAGGCGGAGTGCGGCGCAGAGTAAAATCAAGCAGCTCGCAGTTAGCCGACGACTCGGGTCGATGGAAGGCGCCAATCCTCGCGCCGTCCTTGCTGGCATCACCGGGCTGAAGACTGGAAGTTGGGGCAATCAGGGTTGCACCAGGAGCCCGGCTCGACGGGGGGCTCGCAGGGGCGGTGGGGTCCGTCGTCAGTCCTTCGCCGGCCAGCCGCGGGTTGAGGCGGCCATCCACGGCCAGGTTGAGCGGTGTCTGGACAGGCGGTGGTCCGAGGCTGGGATTCGGGGGGACGGGGCTCGCCAAGGCCACACTTTGGCCGTCGCCCCGGTCTCGGAGAGGGCGGTCGGGGCTGGGCGTGGTGGCGGAGGTCTGAAGAGGCCGAGCGAGCAGCACGGGCGGGCTCGGCGCGGCCGGAGACGGGACCAGCAGCGTGGCGTAGCTGGGACTTGCCTGGTTTGTCGGGGCTCCGTCTTCTGCCCCCTGGGGAAGGTGCTCCATGTTTCCCGGGAGCATCGGGTAGCTCAGAGCCTTGCCGCCATCCTCTGGCGGCTGCACCACCTCGGCGTTCGGTTCCTTGGCTGCTGCGGGCACTGCCGGTGCAGCCGGCGCCAGCACGATCCCGGCGCAGAAGTTCGGCAGCTCGCTCTGCGCCCAAAGGGTAGCGGCGGGGCTCTCCGACTTTGCCCGGGCGCCGTGTGCTCTAGAGGATGGTCGCTTCTCGGGCACCTCTGACGCAGGCCATGCCATGTTCTCGGGGGCCCCCGGGCCGGCGTATAGATTCAGGCGAGGCCGGTGGGCGCGGATGTTTTCCAAGTTGTCCGGCGGCTGTTCCAGATTGCCGGGGGAGACATCCGAGGCGCCGGTTCCTTGCCGCTGCCCCGCGGAGCTCACCGCTGCCTGGCTCAGCTCCATCACCATCTTCGCCTGGTCCACTTCGGCAGCTTTGACCACCAGCTGGCTGTGTGACCTGACCGGCTCGAAGGAGCTGTTGGCGCTGGCCTGGAAGGTGGCCATGGGCTTGGGAGCGCTGGGGGTGGGGGGCTGAGACAGCTGGCTGTAGTACACCGCCCTTCCCGCGCTTTCCGCCTCCCTGCCCGGGTGCGATGGGTCCCGGCCCAGGGGGGAGGAGTCAATCTGCTCGAAGAAGCGGGAGGGGGAGTCGGCGGGAGGCTTCGCACTCTCTTGCTGGATGAAAGTGCTCGGTGGGGCTTGGGAGCGCCTCAGGCTGGAGCCGCTGCTGTGACTGGCGCTGCTGCTGTGGTTCGAGGAAATGCTGTCGGAGCGCAGCGGGTGAGGCGCGGAGTCAGGGGTCTCCAGGTTTGGCGGCGGCCCCCCCCCTGCTCCGCCGAGGCTTTTGGCGACGTGCAGCCCTTGGTTTGCCAGCGCAGGTACGGGCTGGAATCCTGCGGGGATCCGGTCGGGCTCGCTGGGCAGGACCTCCTGGTTCTGGACGAATTCGGAATTCTCGTCGTTCTCTAGCGCCGGCCCCTCGCTCTGGGGCAGAGGGGGGTCGGTGGCCCCACCGGGCTCCCCGCCCCCCTGGCTGTAAACGCCATACGGGGCGGGCAGGTGTGGGAGGAAGCCCCGGGATTCCACGGCGCCGCACGGATCGGGCAGCGGCGGCGCACTGAAGAACTGCCCGGAGCTGGGCTGAAAGGCGTCGCCGATCGCGGCGCACGTCCCAAGCCGCCCCTCGGCCACCAGGGTCTCTTCATTCTCCACCTCGCCCCCTTTGAAAAACATGGAGACGGTGCCCGGATCGGAGTCTGGGGGCGGGCCCGAGTGCGGGGCGGGGCGGTCCACTCGGTGCCCGAGGTGAAGCGTGGCCTGCTGCTGGCAGGGTTCCCGAGGGGGGCTGGGCAGCCAATCCTCCGGCCGGGCCAAGCTGGGGCTGGCAAAGCTGTGCTGCTGCTGGGGGGGCTGCTGGAAGGGAGCTGCGTGGCTGCCATCTTGGCGCTCAGCTCCGGCAAACTGTGCGAGGGGCTCCGGCGGGTGCTGCTGCTGGTAGTGCCCGCCCGCCGCCTGGTTTTGGTGCGGCAGGACCGGCTGGAGCTGGGGAGCGCAGTAACCGCCGAACCCCTGCGTCTGGGGGTCGCTGGGCTGGAAGTAGTTCTGGACAGAGGGAGGCCGACTGCCGTGACTCGCCGCCCACTGGGAGGAGGAGTTCTGCTGGAACTGCGGCGGGAAAGCAGGCACGCCGGGAGGGAAGGGAAGGGGCTCCCGGCCCCCCTCCTGCCCGTGGGTGGGTCTGGCGTGTGGTGGGGCCGAGCCCTGGCGCGGCCCCGCCTCACAGCTCTCTGGCCCTGGCCCCAGCCCCGTGTGGAAGTAGGAGGGCTCCGGAGGCAGGCCTGGTCCGGCTTCAGCTCCTCGTGTCGGGGGCGCAGGGGAAAATCGCCCGGCCTCGCCGAGCTGCGCGGGGAGAGGGGCCGGCGCGCCGTACGGTTCGCAGCGTTCCCCCGGTGGCCCGGGAAACGCCACCTGGGCGCCGCGCAAAGTGTCCGCAGGCCACCGAGGCAGTACGTAACCCCCGTCTTGCCGGCTCGGGAATGGCGGAGGGGGCAGCGGGTTTCCATTGGCGGCATTCTGCAGTGACGGTGAACAGCCAGATTGGGTGGGCCGGCCGAGGCCGAACGGATCGGTGACCGGTGGCGGAGGGGCGGGGGCCCCCGACAGTGGGGTGTTGGGCCGTCTGAAGGGGGCGTTGCGACGGAAAGCGTTGGGGGTTCCCCCGCTCGGTGGGGCTCCAGCGGTGCTGCCGAATCCAGGTGAGGATCGGGGTGGCGGCGGTTGCATTGCCGGGCTCTGCATCGATGCTGGCAGTCGGTGAAAGACGATCTCCGGAGTTGGCGGGGCTGCCACTCGAGCACGGTACCTTTTGGAGAGAGACACAGACGGTTAGTTTTACAGGAGGGAGCGCCCCAGGACAGGCGTCTCGAAGCTTCCCGGTCACAGGCTGGTGAAAACTGGCACCCCCCTCAAAGCATTGATATAGAAAACTAGGCACGACATTCAATTGCCAGATGTTTAAAGTACAGCGACTTTCACCACCTCAGGAGTTCGCAAAGCGCTTCACAGCTAATGAAGTACTTCTGAAGTGTCGTCACTGTTGTAATGTAGGAAACGCGGCCACAAACAGCAATATGATAATCACCAGTTAATCTGTTTGTGATGTTTATTGAGGAATAAATATTGGCCAGGACATCGGGGAGAATTCCCCTGCTCTTCTTCAAAATAGTGCTGTGGGATCTTTACCTGAGGGGGCAGACGGGGCCTCGGTTTAACGTCTCATCCAAAGGACAGCCCCTCCGACAGTGCAGCGCTCCGTCAGTACAGCCCCTCCGACAGTGCAGCGCTCCGTCAGTACAGCCCCTCCGACAGTGCAGCGCTCCGTCAGTACAGCCCCTCCGACAGTGCAGCGCTCCGTCAGTACAGCCCCTCCGACAGTGCAGCGCTCCCTCAGTACAGCCCCTCCGACAGTGCAGCGCTCCCTCAGTACAGCCCCTCCGACAGTGCAGCGCTCCCTCAGTACAGCCCCTCCGACAGTGCAGCGCTCCCTCAGTACAGCCCCTCCGACAGTGCAGCGCTCCCTCAGTACCACCCCTCCGACAGTGCAGCGCTCCCTCAGTCCAGCCCCTCCGACAGTGCGGCGCTCCCTCAGTCCAGCCCCTCCGACAGTGCAGCGCTCCCTCAGTACAGCCCCTCCGACAGTGCGGTGCTCCCTCAGTACAGCCCCTCCGACAGTGCGGCGCTCCCTCAGTACAGCCCCTCCGACAGTGCAGCGCTCCCTCAGTACAGCCCCTCCGACAGTGCAGCGCTCCCTCAGTACTGCCCCTCCGACAGTGCAGAGCTCTGTCAGTACAGCCCCTCCGACAGTGCAGCGCTCCCTCAGTACTGCACTGGGAGTGTCGGCCTCGATTATGGGTTCAAGTCTCGGAAGTGGGGCTTGAACCCACGACCTTCTGAGTCAGAGGCAAGAACTCCCACCCCCAAATTTCTCTCCCCTCCCCGTGCCGTGAGTGAACGGGAGCTTTCCACTATCTGATCTGCAAGCCTGGATGTCATGGGTTTTCCGGCCATGGGGGCCTTACAATGGAACCCCATCCTGTACTCACCCAACACGGACTCGTACACCTTCCAGCAGGGGTGGCTGGATAGTGAGCAGAAGCAAAAACCTGCAGCCCACCTCCCCCAACCACCTTTCTGACCTGCAGAGGCCAATCGTTGCACCCAGAGGGCTGCCCCAGCTGGGCTCAGACCAAAGGGGCACGACCTGGGCACCTTCCTCCTCCCGCTGCTGCCCGTGTCCTAACGCTCGCCAAGTCCCGTTCACCCATCACCCCTCACCCCTGTGCTCGCTGACCTACACTGGCTCCCGGTCTGGCAAAGTTTTGATTTCAAAATTCTCATCCTCGTCTTCAAATCCCTCCATGGCCTCGCCCACGCCTTCTCTAACCTCCTCCAGCCCTACAACTCCCCCCTCCTCTAACCTCCTCCAGCCCTACAATCCCCCCTCCTCCCTTCTCTAACCTCCTCCAGCCCTACAGTCCCCCCCTCCCCCCTTCTCTAACCTCCTCCAGCCCTACAACCCCCCCCTCCTCTAACCTCCTCCAGCCCTACAATCCCCCCTCCTCCCTTCTCTAACCTCCTCCAGCCCTACAGTCCCCCCCGCCATCTCTGCGCTCCTACAGTCCCCCCCCTCCCTTCTCTAACCTCCTCCAGTCCTTTAAGACGCTCCTTAAAACCTACCTCTTTGACCAAGCTTTTTATCACCTGTCCTAATTTCTCCTTATGTGACTTGGTGTCAAATTTTGTCTGATAACGGTGCCTGTGAAGCACCATGGGACGTTGTACTATGTTAAAGGCGCTATATAAATGCAAGTTGTGGTTGGGGAACGTACCTACCGAGCCATCGGGTGACAGAGCAGGGGGAGGGTTCGAGATAGGAGGTGTCAGGCAGTACCCTCGACAATGGGCGCCTCGAGCACAGGTGGGCGCACCGTGGGTCCTCGGGGTAACGTTTAAATCCCCGTCCATTCCCGGTATCCCGCTGCTGGCACCAAGAGATCTCGGTGATCACCAGGGCCTGGGGTGGGGGCACATATAGCCCCTGCAGCCACAGGCTAGGCATCCTGACCGGCAGTCTATCCCCACTTTGTAGCACGGGCAGCACGGTGGCATAGTGGTTAGCACTGTTGCCTCACAGCGCCAGGGACCCGGGTTCAAATCCGGCCTCGGGTGACTGTGCAAACTCCACACAGACATTCTCCCCGTGTTTGCGTGGGTTTCCTCCGGGTGCTTCGGTTTCCTCCCACAGTCCAAAGATGTGCGGGTTAGGTTGATTGGCCATGATAAAAATTGGCCCTTAGTGTTAGGGGGGATTAAATACGTGGGGTTACGGGGATAGGGCTTGGGTGGGATGGCGGTCGGTGTAGGGACCGGGTGCTAGGGTTTGGATGATCAGCCATGATCTTGTTGAATGGCGGAGCAGGCTCGAAGGGCCGAATGGCCTACTCCTGCTCCTATCTTCTATGTTTCTATGTCTGCATTCAGCACTCAGACAGATGGACAAAGGACATCCAATCTCCTACTTATTCCATTGGGAGTTGGCCAGACCTTTGAACCAATATCCATAGTTCACAAAAACAAGGAATTTGATCTGTGCAAAAAATATAAACACGTCCGCCCTTCCCCTTCCACTGCCTTCTAGCAGAACGTTCTATATTGTATCTCAATGCCAGAATCTGACACTTTAGGAAATTAGGCAGCTGAAAAAAATCTCGGCAAACGCCAGTTAGTGTCAAGCTGCACAAGGCAAGTACCGCACACAGAGCAACGTCAGTGTGTTGTGATGGGCCATTCAAGCCCTGTCGCAACCACTGTCAGAGTGTTTGGGTCATATAGAACGCCCCCCACTACAAAAACATCTTGCATTCATATCTATGCTGACACTCCTGGTACCAGTACAGAGCGAGCGCCGCACTGCCGGAGGGGCGGCGCTGGGGGAGCGCCGCACTGCCGGAGGGGCGGCGCTGGGGGAGCGCCGCAGTGCCGGAGGGGCGGCGCTGGGGGAGCGCCGCACTGCCGGAGGGGCGGCGCTGGGGGAGCGCCGCACTGCCGGAGGGGCGGCGCTGGGGGAGCGCCGCACTGCCGGAGGGGCGGCGCTGGGGGAGCGCCGCACTGCCGGAGGGGCGGCGCCGCACTGCCGGAGGGGCGGCGCTGGGGGAGCGCCGCAGTGCCGGAGGGGCGGCGCTGGGGGAGCGCCGCAGTGCCGGCGCTGGGGGAGCGCCGCACTGTCGGAGGGGCGGCGCTGGGGGAGTGCCGCACTGCCGGAGGGGCGGCGCTGGGGGAGCGCCGCACTGCCGGAGGGGCGGCGCTGGGGGAGGGTCGCACTGCCGGAGGGGCGGCGCTGGGGGAGTGCCGCACTGCCGGAGGGGCGGCGCTGGGGGAGTGCCGCACTGCCGGAGGGGCGGCGCTGGGGGAGTGCCGCACTGTCTGGGGTGCCGTCTTTCGGATGAGATGTTAAACCGAGGTCCCGTCTGCTGACTCAAATTAATGTAAAAGATCCCACAGCCACTATTTTGAAGAGGAGCTGTGGTGTTCTCCCCGGAGTCCTGGGCCAATATTTATCGTCAAGCTTTTGGTCATCTGTCCGAATAGCTTTTTATGTGGCAAATTTTGTTTAATAAAGCTCCTGTGAGGTGCCTTCAGACATCATACTACATTAAAGGTGCTATATAAATGTAAGTTGTTGTACCCACTGGGCTCAGGACACAAGCTAACCACTTCAGCATGGTTAAGCATCTTACAGCAATTCAAACAGCAACTTCCCTTAAATACATCATTTGATCAAGTGCAATGGTCACGTTACTAGACTAATAATCCAGCAAACGCTAGTTCAAGTCCCACCACGGGCAGCTTGAAAATCCAAATTTAGGTTTTTTTTAAATCTTGGAAATAAAAAGCTGGGATCAGTAAGAGTGACCATGAAACTGTCGGATTGTCGTAAAAATACAACGGGTTTACTGATGTCCTTCAGGGAAGGAAACCTGCCATCCTTACCCGGTCTGGGCCTGTGTATCTCCGGTCCCACACCAACGTGTTGACTCGTACTGACTGTCCTGTGAGGTGGCCTAGCAACCCATGCAGGGATGGGCAATAGATGCCAGCCTTGGCAGTGGCGCCCACAGCCTGAGGATTAATTTTAAAAAATAATCAACAAAGCCACACGAGTTAAATGTTAAAGTTACTTGTACCAGTTAGTGGATTTCTGAACAAAGCATGACAGCGCAGCGCCGCGCCCCGGACAGCGCAGCGCCGCGCCCCGGACAGTGCAGCAACAGCGCAGTGCTGCACCCGGGACAGTACAGTAACAGCGCAGTGCTGCACCCGGGACAGTACAGTAACACAGCCAGTGCTGCACTCTGGACAGTGCAGTAACAGCGCAGTGCTGCACCCTGGACAGTGCAGTAACACAGCCAGTGCTGCACCCTGGACAGTGCAGTAACAGCGCAGTGCTGCACCCGGGACAGTACAGTAACAGCGCAGTGCTGCACCCTGGACAGTACAGTAACAGCGCAGTGCTGCACCCGGGACAGTACAGTAACAGCGCAGTGCTGCACCCGGGACAGTACAGCAACAGCGCAGTGCTGCACCCGGGACAGTACAGTAACAGCGCAGTGCTGCACCCGGGACAGTACAGTAACACAGCCAGTGCTGCACTCTGGACAGTGCAGTAACAGCGCAGTGCTGCACCTTGGACAGTGCAGTAACAGCGCAGTGCTGCACCCTGGACAGTGCAGTAACACAGCCAGTGCTGCACCCTGGACAGTGTGGTGTATGTGCCTTTAAGAGCCCGTGTACTGTAATACCAGTAGTGACCACTCGGGTATATAAGCCTGTATAGTGTCTTGTATCTTTTAGTTCACCTCCAGACTTTGTTCAGTAAACACCTGTTAAACCAACTCCTGCATTCCGTGTCTCCATTAACACACGGATACAACAGTGGCGACGAATTGGAAACGGACTTACCTGCAATTCGGCAGCACCTCAAGGAGATCGATTCCTCAGACGAAGGTCGAAGAAAGGAAAACAAAACAAAAAAAAAAACTGTGGTTTCACCAGCTAGCCGGGCTGGTGGCAGGTACTGCACTAATCCTTCCTGTGCTGCGGGCTGGGGCTCGATCGGGTGGCTCTGCAGCGGGGCCGAGCAGCGAGTCAGAAGGCAGAGACAAACAGACGGAGGGTGGAGCACTCGGGAGATGGCCGACGCTGCAAAGCAGGTCGGCGTTCGGACCAAGCAGAGGGAGGGAATAGTCCCAGAGAGTCTGGCGGGAACGAGTCTCCAACTATTAAAAATATCTGTATAAATAAAAACCGCGGAGAACAGCGTTGTCAGCAGCGGCAGCGGAGCGCGGGAGGCGCCATCTTGACTCGACAGGGAAGAAGAGAAAGCGCGGGAGGCGCCATTTTTGATTTTCAGGATGCCTAAGACTGGCAATATTACTGCTTTCGATAGTGATATAGAGGATTGGACCACATATGTGGAAAGAGTGGAGGTATATTGCACAGCGAATGAAGTAGAGGATGATAAAAAGGCATCGGTACTTCTAAATCTGATGGGCGCAAGGACATACGGGCTGTTACGAAACTTAATCACTCCAGCCAAACCGATGGACAAGAATTTTAAGGAGATTGTTGATACCCTACAGGAACACTTAAACCCAACACCGCTGCTGATAGCGGAACGATTCAAATTCTTCAGGAGGAATCAGCACAAGAATGAAAGTAACGCTGATTACCTCACTGAATTAAGAAAGCTGTCAAAGCACTGCCAATTCGGGGCAGGACTGGCAGATTCTCTACGAGACAAATTCGTCTGCGGCCTCCTAAGTGAAGGAACACAGAAAAGGCTACTTTCTGAGAAAGATTTGACACTGGACAAGGCTTTCAGTGTGGCTGTATCATACGAAGCAGCCGCAAGAGGAGCTGCAGAGATACAGCAAAAGCCACATGACTTCGGCACGCATGAAATGACACGGGGTTTCGAGAGATGTTATCGCTGCGGCAGATCCACCCATGACCAGAGGGACTGCTGGTTCAAGGACAAAGCATGCAGGCAATGCGGAAAGATGGGACATTGCACGTGTATGCTGATCTGGAAACAAAAAATCCACTGACAGAAAAAAAATCAATAAGGAAAAGTACAGAAAGGTACAAATGATGACGGACAGTAGCTCCGAAGACCAGAAGAGCGATAGCGACTCCGGAAACAAGAGACTAAGCTGTCTCAAATTACATAATGTAATTGCCAAAGAAGATTACCAGACCATTTGGGTTACCCTCACGATGGCGGGGTCCCCAGTTAAAATGGAGCTAGATACAGGATCAGCTCTGACCATCATAAGTCGACGGGATTACGAGCGGCTATTTCCGCATATACCTTTGAAAGACACATCCATTACCTTGAAGAAATATACGGGGCAGAAAGTATACCCCAGAGGGAAAATAAGGGTGCCTGTTGTATACAACGGCAAGGAAATACAGAAGTTGTATTTATACGTTCTGCAAGATGGTGGTCCACCGCTGTTGGGACGTGAATGGATCAGGAAGATACGTTTAGACTGGCACTCCATTCAGGCACTGACGGTGACCAGTAAGAAAAAAAATGATGACGTCATACCTGAACGATTAAAAGACATCTTGGCCAACGCCAAAGAAGTGTTTCAACAGAAACTAGGAACCTTGAAAGGCGTCACCGCCTCAATAAAAGTGGAAGATGCGGCAATTCCCAAGTTTTTTAAGGCAAGGCCGGTGCCATACGCAATTCGTCCAGCAGTCGAGGCAGAGCTGGAGAATTTGGAAAAGGCAGGCGTGTTATCCAAGGTAGATTGGAGCGAGTGGGCAACACCCATCGTCCCGGTCATGAAGAAAACGTTGAATAATGATAAATCTGGAGAGAAAAATTCGCATCTGTGGGGACTTCAAGGTGACTGTAAACCCGGTCCTTCACACAGTACAGTATCCTCTTCCGAGGATAGAAGATATTTTCGCCTCACTATCCGGAGGGAAACGTTTCACCAAAATTGACTTGGCATAGGCATATCTACAGATGGACGTTGATGAGGCCTCTAAAAAGTATCTCACGATAAACACACACAAAGGCCTGTACCAGTACAATCGACTGGTTTTCGGAGTAGCATCAGCTCCAGCTATCTGGCAAAGAGCTATGGAGCAAGTCCTGCAAGGGATTCCGGGGACTCAATGCTACCTAAACGACATCCTTGTAACAGGAGAAAACGACAACGAGCACCTTGCCAATTTGGAGCAGGTGCTCACTAGGCTGAGCGAACAGGGCCTACGAGCAAATCGGCCCAAGTGCGAATTTTTCCAGAAACAAATATCATATTGTGGCCATATAATTAACGAAGAAGGGTTGCATAAGTCACCTGAAAAAAATTGAAGCAGTCATAAAAGCCCCAGCACCTGAAAATGTCTCACAATTAAGGTCGTTCCTGGGATTGATAAATTACTACCATAAATTTTTACCGAACTTGTCAACTGTTCTGCACCCTCTTAACGCACTGCTACGAACGGGAGTAATTTGGAAATGGAGCGAAGACTGTAAATGTGCCTTCCATAAATGCAAAGGCTTGATCACGTCCAAGGAAGTGTTGCCTCATTACAACCCATCACTGCCAATCAGACTGGCGTGCGATGCATCCCCTTACGGCGTAGGAGCGGTATTATCGCATAGATTCCCTGATGGCTCGGAGCGGCCGATAGCTTTTGCGTCACGCTCATTGAACTCAGCTGAGCGTAACTATGCCCAGATCGACAGGGAAGCACTCAGCCTGGTATGGGGAGTGAAGAAATTCAACCATTACCTACACGGACAAAAATTTACCTTGTTGACTGACCATCAACCCCTCGTCTCCATATTCAACCCTAAAAAGGGCGTTCCCATTATGACAGCGCAAAGGCTACAGAGGTGGTCCCTTTTCCTAGGGGCACACCAATATGACAGAATACAAAAGGATCAAAACAGCATGGGAATGCTGACGGTTTATCGCGCCTACCGTTGCCAACGGTAGAAGAGGCACCTACAGTGGACCCAGTGGAGATGTTCCACTCAACCATAGTGGAATGTCTACCAGTAACAAATTCTACCATTGAAAAGGAAACGAGAAATGACCCGACTCTCTCACGAGTCTACGATTTAACGGTGAAGGGATGGCCAGCACATGGCGAACCACTGTTGCCAGCATTCTCGCAAAGAGGAGAACAGCTGTCAGTGTGCCGAGGAACCTTGATGTGTGGATCCAGAGTGGTGATTCCACCCAAACTCCAGGATAAAGTGCTAAAGGAGCTTCACGAGGGGCATCTGGGTGGGGTGAAAATGAAGAACCTAGCCAGAGCGTTTGTGTGGTGGCCAGGTATCGATGGAGACATCGAAGAAATGGCCAAGAGCTGTCTAGGATGCCAGAAGGTCCAAAACGTCCCACCACAAGCCCCTCTACATCCATGGGAGTGGCCCTCATCTCCATGGCAAAGGGTACATATCGACTTTGCTGGTCCATTTATGGACTCAATGTTCTTAATCGCGGTTGATGCACACTCCAAGTGGCCGGAGGTAATAAAGATGTCCTCCACCACCACGGAAAAAACCATCACAGTATTAAGGACCATATTTGCCAGGAATGGGCTGCCTGAACAGATCTGTTCTGATAATGGACCGCAATTTGTGTCCGAAGAATTCAGGAAGTTCTTAAAAAAACAATGGGGTTAAGCACTACACATCCGCCCCATACCATCCCGCCACCAATGGATTAGCTGAAAGGTTTGTCCAGACCTTCAAGCAGGCCATAAAGGCCATGGGTAATGAAGACATAAATCTACAACATAAGGTAGATAACTTCTTGTTGGCGTACAGGAATGCAACACGTGGTTACAAACCAAACTCCCGCCATGATGTTTTTCAATAGAAGACTAAGATGCCGGCTGGATTTGATCAAGCCAAACATCAGAAGGGACGTAGAGAACCAGCAATTTCAAGGCATGAATGAAAGGCCAACTAGAACCTCCCAGATAGGTCAACAAGTTTTGGCCCGGGACTACCGTACCGAGAAATGGCAGCCTGGAACTATTTGCACACGACTAGGACCGCTGATGTATACCGTGGACATTGGAGAAAGCATAATAAGGCGCCATGCTGACCAGATCATAGAGTCATCCGAAAAGGGACAACCTACACCACAACTCTATACGCCTAATGATGAAGCAGAGATACCCATAGTATCTACCTCCGATCCGGTGATACTGGAACCAGATGAACCCGACACTGGCATTCAAGCCGAATCGACCTTGCCAAAAGAACCTACTACACCACCGAAAACTACTACACCACCGAGGCGTTATCCGGACCGAGTCAGGAAGCCTCCAGAGAGACTGACTTATAACTGATTAACTGCAGCAAATGTGTAGATTATTGTTCTTGTAAACATGTTAATTAATGATTACTTAAAATGTTATGCACTGGTTATCTAAAAGGGGAGGAATTGTGGTGTATGTACCTTTAAGAGCCCCTGTGTACTGTAATACCGGTAGTGACCACTCGGGTATATAAGCCTGTATAGTGTCTTGTATCTTTTAGTTCACCTCCAGACTTTGTTCAGTAAACACCTGTTAAACCAACTCCTGCATTCCATGTCTCCATTAACACACGGATACAACAGACAGTACAGTAACAGCGCAGTGCTGCACCCTGGACAGTACAGTAACAGCCAGTGCTGCACCCTGGACAGTGCAGTAACAGCGCAGTGCTGCACCCTGGACAGTGCAGTAACAGCCAGTGCTGCACTCTGGACAGTGCAATAACAGCGCAGTGCTGCACCCTGGACAGTACAGTAACACAGCCAGTGCTGCACCCTGGACAGTACAGTAACACAGCCAGTGCTGCACCCTGGACAGTACAGCAACAGCCAGTGCTGCACCCTGGACAGTACAGTAACACAGCCAGTGCTGCACCCTGGACAGTACAGCAACAGCCAGTGCTGCACCCTGGACAGTACAGTAACAGCGCAGTGCTGCACCCTGGACAGTACAGTAACAGCCAGTGCTGCACCCTGGACAGTGCAGTAACAGCCAGTGCTGCACCCTGGACAGTGCAGTAACAGCCAGTGCTGCACCCTGGACAGTACAGTAACAGCCAGTGCTGCACTCTGGACAGTGCAGTAACAGCGCAGTGCTGCACCCTGGACAGTACAGTAACAGCTAGTGCTGCACCCTGGACAGTGCAGTAACAGCTAGTGCTGCACCCTGGACAGTACAGTAACAGCGCAGTGCTGCACCCTGGACACTACAGTAACAGCCAGTGCTGCACTCTGGACAGTGCAGTAACAGCCAGTGCTGCACCCTGGACAGTGCAGTAACAGCGCAGTGCTGCACCCTGGACAGTACAGTAACAGCGCAGTGCTGCACCCTGGACAGTGCAGTAACAGCCAGTGCTGCACCCTGGACAGTGCAGTAACAGCGCAGTGCTGCACCCTGGACAGTACAGTAACAGCGCAGTGCTGCACCCTGGACAGTACAGTAACAGGCAGTGCTGCACCCTGGACAGTACAGTAACACAGCCAGTGCTGCACCCTGGACAGTGCAGTAACAGCGCAGTGCTGCACCCTGGACAGTACAGTAACAGCGCAGTGCTGCACCCTGGACAGTGCAGTAACAGCGCAGTGCTGCACCCTGGACAGTGCAGTAACAGCCAGTGCTGCACCCTGGACAGTACAGTAACACAGCGCAGTGCTGCACCCTGGACAGTGCAGTAACAGCGCAGTGCTGCACCCTGGACAGTGCAGTAACAGCGCAGTGCTGCACCCTGGACAGTGCAGTAACAGCGCAGTGCTGCACCCGGGACAGTACAGTAACAGCCAGTGCTGCACCCTGGACAGTACAGTAACAGCGCAGTGCTGCACCCTGGACAGTACAGTAACAGCGCAGTGCTGCACCCTGGACAGTACAGTAACAGCGCAGTGCTGCACCCTGGACAGTGCAGTAACAGCGCAGTGCTGCACCCTGGACAGTGCAGTAACAGCGCAGTGCTGCACCCTGGACAGTACAGTAACAGCGCAGTGCTGCACCCTGGACAGTACAGTAACAGCGCAGTGCTGCACCCTGGACAGTACAGTAACACAGCCAGTGCTGCACCCTGGACAGTGCAGTAACAGCGCAGTGCTGCACCCTGGACAGTACAGTAACAGCGCAGTGCTGCACCCTGGACAGTGCAGTAACACAGCCAGTGCTGCACCCTGGACAGTGCAGTAACAGCTAGTGCTGCACCCTGGACAGTACAGTAACAGCGCAGTGCTGCACCCTGGACAGTGCAGTAACAGCGCAGTGCTGCACCCTGGACAGTACAGTAACAGCGCAGTGCTGCACCCTGGACAGTACAGTAACAGCGCAGTGCTGCACCCTGGACAGTGCAGTAACACAGCCAAACAGCCCCTTCACATCCTAGGAGGATAAAGGAAAAAAACCATTTACAGCCAGTTTCACCACAACAGTAACTCAGTTTAGACAGCTCACTCAAGAGGCTAACTAGTGGGAGAGTGACGAGAGGACTATCTTCATAGAGGATGGCTGGAAGATGGAACACTTGACCACACGTGGCTATTGAGACAGAGGCTGTAACATCATTTAAAAGGGATTGGGATGAGGATATTATAAAAGGGTGCAGGGACTGGGACGAGAGTAGAGAGCTTGCACTGATTCAGGTATGAGGGGCCCAATTGCTTCCTTCTGTGCTGCAGATTTCTACGATTCGACATCAGGACAGTGTCTCGAGCCCATCATGGCAGATTGAGCAGAAGTTTCACGTTTAAACAATGGGCCGTAAATCCCAGGGTTTAATCGCCACTTTTCTGACGGCTTTTAATGATAGAATCTTACAGCACAGGAGGGGAGGAGGCCATTCGGCCCATCGTGCCTGTGCCGGCTCTTTGAACAAGCTCTCCAATTAGTCCCACTCCCCCCTGCTCTTTCCCCAGAGCCCTGCACATTTCTCCAATTCCCTTTTGAAAGTTACCATTGAATCTGCTTCCACCGCCCTTTCAGGCATCGCATTCCCGATCACAACAACTCGCTGCGGAAAAACACTCATCTCTCCTCTGGTTCTTTTGCCAATCACCTTAAATCCGGATCCTCTGGTTGCCGACCCTCCTGCCACTGGAAGCAGTTTCTCCTGATTTATTCAATCAAAACCCTTCGCAATTTTGAACACCTCTATTAAATCGCCCCTTAACCTTCTCTGCTCTAAGAACAATCCCAGCTTCTCCAGTCTCTCCACATCACTGAAGTCCCTCAGCCCTGCGACCATTCTAGTAAATCTCCTCTGCGCCCTCTCCAAGGCCTTGACATCCTTCCTAAAGTGCGGGGCCCAGAATTGGACACAATACTCCAGCTGAGGCCGAACCAGTGATCTCCTATAACTATTTCTATTTTTACAATCTAACTAACTTTTTTCCCCCCCAAACAGCTTACACACAAGTTACAGTAAATCTCTCTCTCCCCCAGTGGCTGCAGTGAACTGCACTGTATCCCTCACCAATTCAAAGCTTCCCTACATCAGTGCCCCGTCGATGAAGCTGTTGATTTTTTTTGGTTAAATGCTTGCACCAACAGTAATCTGACATTCCACGCCAGTCAGCTTTTATACAGCCCTATGTACTTTAAGAGGCTGAGCCCCACCAGTGTCCAAGAAGGTAAAGGCCCCCATACTGTGCGTAACACAGCCAGATCGAGCAGGAAGGACCCATGGTCTGCGCGGAGTGATGGGAGAGAGTCGTAGAACTAAACAGAATATACAGCACAGAAACAGGCCATTCAGCCCAACTCGTCTGTGCTGCTGTTTGCACTCCACACAAGTCTCCTCCCATCCCATCGACCTCATCTCAGCATATCTTTCGATTCCCTTTTCTCACGGGATTGCTCTGCGAAAGAGCCGCTACAGACTCGATGAGCTGAATGGCCTCCTGCTGTGCTGTGCTATGTTATGATTCGGTGTGCTCATCTAGTTTCCTTTTGAAAGCATCCAAGCTATTTGCCTCACCCACTTCCTGTGGTAGTGAGATTCGCATTCTCACCACGGAGTAAAGACATTTCTCCTTATTTCCCGATTAAATTGAATAGTAACTGCCTTGTATTTATGGCCCCTAGTTTTGGATTCTCCCACAGGTGGAAACATTCTCTCATCATCTACCCTGTCCAACCCATTCAGAATTTTAAAGAGCTCTCTCAGATCTCCAAGGCTTCTCTTTTCTAAAGAAAAATGCCCCGACCTATTCAATCTTTCCCGATAGCTGTAATCTCAGTGTTCTGGTAACATCCTTGTAAATCTCTTTTGTACTTTCTCCAGTACTCGAAGTGCGGCCTGACCAGGGTGCTGTACAAGTTTAACATAACATCACCACTTTTGAATTCTATATCCCTAGAAATAAATGCCGGTGCTTTAACATTTTCAGATAGAGGTGGGCTTGGGTTTGTTTGACGAGAGGGAACGAGCAGCCAGGGTACCCGGTCTTGGTCACCATCTTTGGATCTGCATGCATGGACAGGTGAGGACAGGGTCGAGTTCAGCTGTGACGCCCACTGTAGCCGAGAAGCCTGCCAACACTCGAAGTGCACACAATGAAGAACGGCTACACTTGCACAAATAAGCACCTTCAAAAGAAAGCACAGACCAAACGACAGACTTCACGCAGTGTGCTGCATGGCACAGTGAATCTCCTCGTTAGCTACATCAGCCTTGTATCGTGCTAATCAGAACAGTACAGCACAGAAGGAGGCCGTTCGGCCCCTCGAGCCTGCGCCGCCATTCAATAAGATCATGGCTGATCATCGACCTCAACTCCACTTTCCCGCCCGATCCCCATATCCCTCGATTCCCCTAGAGTCCAAAAATCTATCGATCTCAGCCTTGAATATACTCAACGATTCAGCCTCCACAGCCCTCTGGGGCAGAGAATTCAAAAGATTCACAACTCCTCTGAGTGAAGAAATTCCTCCTCATCTCAGCCCTAAATGGCCGACCCCTTATCCTGAGACTGTGCCCCCTCGTTCTAGACACTCCAGCCAGGGGAAACAACCTCTCAGCATCTACCCTGTCAATCCCCCTCAGAATCTTATATGCTTCAATGAGATCACCTCTCATTCTTCTAAACTCCAGAGAGTATCGGCCCATTCTACACAATCTCTCATCATAGGACAGCCCTCTCATCCCAGGAATCAATCTAGTGAACCTTCGTTGCACCGCCTCCAAGGCAAGTATATCCTTCCTTAGATAAGGAGACCAAAACTGTGCCCAGTACTCCAGGTGTGGTCTCACCAAGGCCCTGTACAATTGGAGCAAGACTTCCTTCCTCTTATACTCCAACCCCCTTACAATAAAGGCCATTTGCCTTCCTTATTGCTTGCTGCATGCTAGCTTTGTGTGTTTCTTGCACGAGGACACCCAAATCTCTCTCAACACCAACATTTGAAAGTTCCTCACCAGTTAAAAACTATTGTTTTTCTATTCTTCCTACCAAAGTGAATAACCTCACATTTCCCCACATTATACTCCATCTGCCACCTTACTGCCCACTCACTCAGTCTATCTATATCCCTTTGCAGAGTCTGTGTCCTCCTCACAGCTTACTGTCCCACCTAGCTTTGTATCATCAGCAAACGTGAATACATTACACTCGGTCCCTTCATCTGGGTCATTAATATAGATTGTAAATAGCTGAGGCCCCAACACTGATCCTTGCAGCACCCCACTAGTTACAGCCTGCCAACCTGAAAAAGATCCGTTTATCCCTACTCTCTGTTGTCTGTCCGTTAATCAATCCTCTATCCATGCTACTATATTACCCCCAACCCCATGAGCCCTTATCTTGTGTAATAACCTTTTATGTGGCACCTTATCGAAAGCCTTTTGAAAATCCAAATATACTACAGTCACTGGTTCCCCTTTATCTACCCTGCTAGTTACATCCACAAAAAACTCTTAATAAATTTGTCAAACACGATTTCCCCAACGCGATTTCCCCTTCATAAAACCCCGCTGACTCTGCCGAATCAGGTTATGATTTTCACAGTGCCCTGATACCGCTTCTTTAATGGATTTCAATGGAGTCTGCGCCAGCTCTGACAACGAGCAATCCGGTTAGTCGCACTCCCCCGCTCTTTCCCCATACCCCAGCACTATTTCTCCAATTCCCTTTTGAAGGCTGTTATTGAATCTGTATCCACTGCCCTATCAGGCAGCGCATTCCAAATCTTAACCACTTGTGTAAGTTTTTCCTCATGTCCCCTCTGGTTCATTTGCCAATCACCTTCAATCTGAGCCCTCTGGTTATCGACCCTGCAGCCACTGGAATCTGTTTCTCTATTTACTCTGTCTGACTCGATCATGATTTTGAACACCTCTATTACATCTCCCCTTAACCTTCTCTGCTCGGAGAACAACCCCAGCTTCTCCATGTAACTGAAGTCCCTCATCCCTGGAACCATTCTGGTAAATCTCCTCTGCACCCTCTCCAAGGCCGTGACATCCTTCCTAAAGTGCTGAATTGACAATACTCCAGCTGGGGCCAAACTAGTTTTTTTTTAAATGAAGGTTTAGCCTAACTTCCTGGCTTTTCCACTCTCTGCCTCTATTTATAAATCCAGGATCCACGTGTTTTATTAACTGCTTTGTTAACCTGTTATACCACCTTCAAAGATTTGTGCACAAACACCCCCAGGTCTCGGTGTTCTTTAAAATTGTACCATTGATTGCGTATTGTCTCTCCTCATTCTCCCTACTCAACTGTATCAGCTCACACTTTTCTGCATTGAATTTCATCTGCTAAGATGTCACTTTTAAACACACACCACACTTGAGGCAACTGTCAGACTGTTCGTGTTACATGAGGCACTAAAAACCTCTTCATTTCCAAGCGTCAGCTGTAGCTCAGCGGGTAGCTCACTCGCCTGAGTCAGAAGGTCATGGGTTCAAGCCCCACTCCAGAGATTTGAGCACACAATCCAGGCCGACACTCCCAGTGCAGCACTGAGGGAGCACCGCACTGCCGGAGGGACAGTACTGAGGGAGCGCTGCACTGTCGGAGGGGCAGTACGGAGGGACAGTACTGAGGGAGCGCTGCACTGTCGGAGGGGCAGTGCTGAGGGAGCGCTGCACTGTCGGAGGGGCAGTGCTGAGGGAGCGCTGCACTGTCGGAGGGGCAGTGCTGAGGGAGCGCCGCACTGTCGGAGGGGCAGTACTGAGGGAGCACCACACTGTCGGAGGGGCAGTACTGAGGGAGCACCGCACTGTCGGAGGGGCAGCACTGAGGGAGCGCCGCACTGTCGGAGGGGCAGCACTGAGGGAGCGCCGCACTGTCGGAGGGGCAGTACGGAGGGAGCGCTGCACTGTCGGAGGGGCAGTACTGAGGGAGCGCCGCACTGTCTGAGGGGCAGTACTGAGGGAGCACCGCACTGTCGGAGGGGCAGTACTGAGGGAGCACCGCACTGTCGGAGGGGCAGTACTGAGGGAGTGCCGCACTGTCGGAGGGGCAGTACTGAGGGAGCGCCGCACTGTCGGAGGGGCAGTACGGAGGGAGCGCCGCACTGTCGGAGGGGCAGTACGGAGGGAGCGCTGCACTGTCGGAGGGGCAGTACTGAGGGAGCACCGCACTGTCTGAGGGGCAGTACTGAGGGAGCACCGCACTGTCTGAGGGGCAGTACTGAGGGAGCACCGCACTGTCGGAGGGGCAGTACTGAGGGAGCACCGCACTGTCGGAGGGGCAGTACTGAGGGAGCGCCGCACTGTCGGAGGGGCAGTACTGAGGGAGCGCCGCACTGTCGGAGGGGTAGTACTGAGGGAGCACCGCACTGTCGGAGGGGCAGTACGGAGGGAGCACCGCACTGTCGGAGGGGCAGTACGGAGGGAGCGCTGCACTGTCGGAGGGTCAGTACTGAGGGAGCGCTGCACTGTCGGAGTGGCAGTACGGAGGGAGCGCCGCACTGTCGGAGGGACAGTACTGAGGGAGCGCTGCACTGTCGGAGGGGCAGTACGGAGGGAGCGCCGCACTGTCGGAGGGACAGTACTGAGGGAGCGCTGCACTGTCGGAGGGGCAGTACGGAGGGAGCGCCGCACTGTCGGAGGGACAGTACTGAGGGAGCGCCGCACTGTCGGAGGGGCAGTACTGAGGGAGCACCGCACTGTCGGAGGGGCAGTACTGAGGGAGCGCCGCACTGTCGGAGGGGTAGTACTGAGGGAGCACCGCACTGTCGGAGGGGCAGTACGGAGGGAGCGCTGCACTGTCGGAGGGGCAGTACTGAGGGAGCGCTGCACTGTCGGAGGGGCAGTGCCGAGGGAGCGCCGCACTGTCGGAGGGACAGTACTGAGGGAGCGCTGCACTGTCGGAGGGGCAGTACGGAGGGAGCGCTGCACTGTCGGAGGGACAGTACTGAGGGAGCGCTGCACTGTCGGAGGGACAGTACTGAGGGAGCGCCGCACTGTCGGAGGGGCAGTGCTGAGGGAGCGCCGCACTGTCGGAGGGGCAGTGCTGAGGGAGCGCCGCACTGTCGGAGGGGCAGTACTGAGGGAGCGCCGCACTGTCGGAGGGACAGTACTGAGGGAGCGCCGCACTGTCGGAGGGGCAGTACTGAGGGAGCGCCGCACTGTCGGAGGGGCAGTACTGAGGGAGCGCCGCACTGTCGGAGGGGCAGTACTGAGGGAGCGCCGCACTGTCGGAGGGACAGTACTGAGGGAGCGCTGCACTGTCGGAGGGACAGTACTGAGGGAGCGCTGCACTGTCGGAGGGGCAGTGCTGAGGGAGCGCCGCACTGTCGGAGGGGCAGTACTGAGGGAGCGCTGCACTGTCGGAGGGGCAGTACTGAGGGAGCACCGCACTGTCGGAGGGGCAGTACTGAGGGAGCGCTGCACTGTCGGAGGGGTAGTACTGAGGGAGCACCGCACTGTCGGAGGGGCAGTACGGAGGGAGCGCTGCACTGTCGGAGGGTCAGTACTGAGGGAGCGCTGCACTGTCGGAGGGGCAGTACGGAGGGAGCGCCGCACTGTTGGAGGGACAGTACTGAGGGAGCGCTGCACTGTCGGAGGGGCAGTACGGAGGGAGCGCCGCACTGTCGGAGGGACAGTACTGAGGGAGCGCTGCACTGTCGGAGGGGCAGTACTGAGGGAGCACCGCACTGTCGGAGGGGCAGTACTGAGGGAGCGCTGCACTGTCGGAGGGGTAGTACTGAGGGAGCACCGCACTGTCGGAGGGGCAGTACGGAGGGAGCGCTGCACTGTCGGAGGGGCAGTGCTGAGGGAGCGCTGCACTGTCGGAGGGGCAGTGCTGAGGGAGCGCCGCACTGTCGGAGGGACAGTACTGAGGGAGCGCTGCACTGTCGGAGGGGCAGTACGGAGGGAGCGCTGCACTGTCGGAGGGACAGTACTGAGGGAGCGCCGCACTGTCGGAGGGACAGTGCTGAGGGAGCGCCGCACTGTCGGAGGGGCAGTGCTGAGGGAGCGCCGCACTGTCGGAGGGGCAGTACTGAGGGAGCGCCGCACTGTCGGAGGGGCAGTACTGAGGGAGCGCCGCACTGTCGGAGGGGCAGTACGGAGGGAGCGCTGCACTGTCGGAGGGGCAGTACTGAGGGAGCGCTGCACTGTCGGAGGGGCAGTGCTGAGGGAGCGCTGCACTGTCGGAGGGGCAGTGCTGAGGGAGCGCTGCACTGTCGGAGGCCCCGTCTACTCTCAAATAACGTAAAAGATCCCATGGCACTATTGGAAGAAGAGCAGGGGAGTTCTCCCGGTGTCCTGGCCAATATTTATCCCTCAACCAACACTTAAATCAGATTATCTGGATATTTATTTCATTGCAGTTTGTGGGACCTCGCTGTGTGCAAATTTGGTGCCGCGTTTCCTACATTACAAAACTCCAAAATTACTTCATTAGCTGTAAACTGCTTTGGGATGTCCTGAAGTCGTCAAAGGTGCTATATAAACACAAGTCAGTCTTTCATTTTCGAGCACGTTCTCTTTTTCTGACAATGCACCGGCACAATAATACAATGCACCTTACACTGCAAGGACTGGCTAACCTTCGAACCTCGGAGTCCCCGGAACCACTCATCTGACTGTCAGCAGTGCTCCCACTTCCCAGATTCCCAACTCTGTAACCCACCCTAAACGGCAGTGTTACAGAGCACCGTTAACCTGGCCTTGATTGCATAGGGACATGGGAAGGCACAGAACCAAGACAGACCCAGAATTCAGAATCAACTACAACAACTGAACAAACTAATAGTCTTTCCTCTTGTCCTGAAAATATCAACCCCAGGGATAGAGCTGCCATAAGCACCAGCTTACTCTCCCCATACCTTGCTTCTAAACCCCTCCACCTGCCTCTCCACCAAGACCCACCCCGTTTACCACCTGTACTAACACCTCCTTTAGCACAGCGTCCATTTTGTCTGATTTACGTTCCGGTGAAGCGCCGAGATGTTTATAAAGACGCTATATAAATGCAACTCGCTGTTAGTGTAATGGGAATTAATCATGTGAGAGCCTGTGGATGCTGGGGTCAATTGAAACTTTCAGGACTGAGACTGGTGGATTGATAGACAGGCTCGAGGGACTGAACGGCCTATTCCCAATGTCACAGAATCTACAGTGCAGATAGAGGCCATTTCGGCCCATCGAGCCTGCACCGACACATATCCCACCCTATCCCTGTAACCCCATGCAGGCTATTCCACCATGCTGCGAGGTGGGGCGAGCGGGTGTTGGGAGTTAGATATCCCAGCTGAGCCCAACCTCACTTGACCTTAGAATCATAGAATAATACAGCACAGGAGGCGGCCATTCGGCCCATCAAGTCTATGATGTTTACACACATACAGCAGGGGGAGGGGCACATCACTGGATAGCAATCAGGAGCAGGAACCCTGCTCTCTCTGAAGCCAAGCATGATCTGCCCCCGTTACAAAGACCAAGGACTGAAGCCGCCAGCTGCAAGGGCCGTCGCTGAGAGCTCGAGCCACCCTGGCTCATTTAACACAGTGCTGGCATGCCGGATATCCTGAACAGTAATTCAGCCAGGAATCGCCCCCAGCACAGATGGCGTGTGTGTGTGCACATACACCAGGATGAGGTAGGTGATCCAGTTCGATATGGAAGAGCTCTCCCAGAGTGAAGGCCTGAATGCAAACAGGGTACCTCCCACTAAAATAAACGGAGCCAGCAGCATCCAAAATAACATTTTTGGACACGGTATCCGAGTAATTTGAGACAGGATGTGCGGCGAGTGCAGCGAGCTCGGGAGGACTTTGGACCCAAGGTTCTCAAAGTTCTCCACCACTGGGGGTTTTCCTCGCCTCATGTCTGGGTCTGTTGTGGACTCAGTAATAGAGATCAATGTGCGCTGGATTTTGGCTTCATGGGAAAACCTGGTACAGCCTCCAGGCAAACCCTGCTCTCGCAGTCCTGTCAGCGTCGTTAGGAAACAGGAGGCAAGTAATATTTCGATGCGACAGATGTGCTTATTCCCACTTTAACTGCAGTTGCACCTTGGCTGAATTCACATTTATACTGTTACTGTACAAACAAAGACTCCCTCAATCAGCTATAATACTATAGTCTTTTCTTCATGTGCCAGGCAGCATAGAATCACGCAGCACAGGAGGCGGCCATTCGGCCCATCGTGCCTGTGCCAGCTCTTTGAAAGAGCTCTCCAATTAGTCCCACTTCCCCACTCTTTCCCCATAGCCCTGCAAATTTTTCCAATTCCCTTTTTGAAAGTTATTATTGAATCTGCTCCCACCGCCCTTTCAGGCAGCGCATTCCAGATCACAACAACTCGCTGCAGAAAAACATTCTCCTCATCTCCCCTCTGGTTCTTTTGACAATTACCTTCAATCTGTGTCCTCTGGTTACCGACCCTCCTGCCACTGGAAACAGTTTCTCCTTATTTACTCGATCAAAACCTTTCATAATTTTGAATGCCTCTATTAAATCTCCCCTTACCCTTCTCTGCTCCAAGGAGAACAATCCCAGCTTCTCCACATAACTGAAGTCCCTCATCCCTGGAACCATTCTAGTAAATCTCCTCTGCACCCTCTCCAAGGCCTTGACATCCTTCCTGAAGTGTGGTGCCCAGAGTCAGATCTCTCCACTTGTCTCCGCCCACACATGCGTCCGCAGACATTCGTGATCCGCCAACAGTTTCTCCTTACTCTATTAGCACTCCCAGCCACGGGCAACCAGGCAGCACACTCCTGGCAGCGTGGGGGAGGAACCCAGCACTGACCAGAGCTAGGAGAGGTCACCAAAGACAAGTTAGAGGAAGTAGATTGAGAGGAAGCTCATGATGGTGGGCAGAAAGGAAGTAAAGTGGATAGGAAATAAAGAACATCGCTCTTTTGTGGGATCTTGCTGCATTTCCTACATTATCACAGTGACTACACTTCAAAAAAAGTACTTCATTGGGGGTAAAGCACTTTGGGGAGTCCCAAGGTCGTGAAAGTTGCTATCGAAATGCAAAGTCTTTCTTTACATGAATTCTGTCTTGGAGCGAGCTGAACAGTTAAGGGGACGGTAGCCTAGTGGTTACGGTACTGGAGTTAGCAATCTAGAGGCCACGTTCAAATCCCACCAGGGCAAGACTGAATCCGAGAGCTGCCGGATTGTCACTAATGTCCGTCAGGGGCAGGGAACCGCCATCCCTATCCGGTCTGATCCTCGTTAACTAATGTGGCCCAGGAAGTTGTGCAAACAAGCACTACAAAAAGCAGTTCACCATCACCACCACCGTCTCAGGGCAACTCGGGGTGAGCAATAAATGCCAGCCTCACCAGTGATGCCCACATCCCAAGAATAAATTAAACAACAGTTCTAGACTAGATGAGGAGGGATGAAAGTTCACCAAGAACAAACACTTTATAAAAAATTTTAAAAAAGGATGGTCTCTTAGGAGCACATCATCTGGGCCGACACTCCAGTGCAGATCTGAGGGAGTGCTGCACTGTCGGAGCTGCCTTTAAACCGAGGCCCCGTCTGCTCTCTCAGGTGGACGTAAAAGATCCCAGGGCACTATTTCGAAGAGGAGCAGGGGAGTTCTCCCTGGTGTCCTGACCAATATTTATCCCTCAACCAACATCACTAAAAAACAGATTATCTGATCATTATCATATTGCTGTTTGTGGGAGCTTGCTGTGCGCAAATTGCCTGCCGCGTTTCCTACATTACAACAGTGACTCCACTTCAAAAAGTACTTCATTGGCCGTAAAGCGCTTTGGGACGCCCTGAGGTGGTGAAAGGCGCTGGAGAAATGCAAGTCTGTCTTTTTTTAATGAGATAAATGCCCTGATCGGTATGGTACTGAGGCAGACAGACCGGGAGAATCCACAGTCTGTGCGGAGTTTGCAGCTCTCAAGTTCGGGTGCTACAATTGACAAAAAGCACAGACAGGTTTCCCGCTCCCAACTGACACTGCTGGGGCAGGCGGGGGCACTGGGCAAGCCCGTGATGCCCCGCCCCTGCTGAAACGCAATGCCCAGCATTGCTAATAACACTTGGGCAGGGTATCAGAGGGCAGCCGGCACCAACTTAAATCCAGCACAAGTCACAGTCTTCAGCAAGGGGCCAAGAACCAAAAGCTTCAAGACAGTGCACTCCTTCCGCCGAATATGAAAGTCAGGAACTCCGCACCCCCTCTGATCAAAATTTCACCGTATAAAATCCCCCGCCCCTCCACTTCCTGCTTCAAGTATTCAGTAGGTTTGTTGTTAGCAACTTAGGAACAGGAGTAGCCCTTTCAGCCCCTCGAGCCCGTTAGAGCATGGCTGATCTGTCTCTTAACTCCCTCTACCTGCCTTGGTTCCATATTCCTTGCCTAACAAACATCTTGCAATCTCAGCTTTGATGAAAACTAAGGTCTCCTTTGTATCATCTTAGTTAAGAGTCTCCCTGGTTTATATTTGTGGGATGTTTAACCAGTAGAGGTAGCATATGAGGGAGGAAAAACAAGTGACACTAGACCCCATAAATCAATGAGTAATGTTGGTTGAGGGATCAATATTGGCCAGGACACCAGGGAGAACTTCGCTGCTCTTCTTCAAAATAGTGCCATGGGATCTTTTACATCCACCCGAGGGGGCAGACGGGGTTTAATCTCATCCGCCAACAGTGCAGCGCTCCCTCAGTACTAGTGTGCCATTAAAAAGGCTGTGCCCCTCGGAAAGGCTCGCGCTGTGCAGGTGGACAGGGTTCAATCGCTGTCTGTGGAACAAATCAGCTGCACAAAGCAAAAGGCAAAGGGAGATATTACTAAATAATCAGAGAGGAATAAAATGGGATTAAAGGGTTCCAAGGAGGGGATTGAGGCTCCCCCATAAGCCCAGCCTGCAGCCACTAACCCGAGCCCTGACTCCCAGACCCACTCCAGAGACACCCCAACTTAGTCCAGCCCCCATCCCCTTAGACCCCAACTCTGCAGCCCCTAGCCCCAACTAACCTCCAACTCCTTCCCCCTCACCCCAACCCTCAGCTCAGCCTCCTGCCCAGCAGCCAGCCAGCCCATCTCCTCCTCCACCCCTCACCCCCACCCCAGACATCTCCTCACCCCAAACATCCCTCACCCCACCCCAGACATCCCCTCACCCCACTGAGCTCAACCCTCTCCAGCGGCCTAAGCTTCCCCCACCACACCGGGCCCCGGCTCCACAGCCCCCGGGCTCCCAGTCCATCCCGTCCCTCCCCTCCCCTCTCCCGGTCAGGCCGGGCCGGTCCTGAGGCGGCCGCCGAGCACCTCACCGGCCCGGTAACGGACAGCAGCTGGCCTCGCCTCACCTCGCGCCGCTCCGATCCGGCCGCTCGCTCTCTCGGGGTCAGCGGGCTCCGGCCGCCCGCTCGCTCTCTCTCTCTCGGGGTCAGCGGGCTCCGGCCACTTGCTCGCTCTCTCGGGGTCAGCGGGCTCCGGCCGCCATCTTCAGCCGCCGATCGGCGACGTGTACATCCTGACGTCACACGCCACACGAGAGACGTTCGACCGTTAATCCTCTTTTTAAAATATTTATTTATTTTTCTCCACATATTTAGCTATCGTTACTTTTTTTTTACATTACGCCATCTATTTATAAATCTAGTATGGTTTTTTTTAACTGAAAGAAGAAGGTTGATAGCTTCGGGTTTCCTTGACGAAAATTGCCGAAGTGAAGTTCGGCCTCTTAAAGGGACCATGTCCCAGAATTACACAGCGCAGGAGGAGGCCATTCAGCCCATCGAGCCTGTGCTGGCTCTTTGAAAGAGCTGTCCAAGTAGACCCCTGCTTCTTCACCCAAAGCCCTGTAAATGTTTCCTTTTCAAGCAGAAACAGGAAGGCAGATTATTATTTGAATGGCAATAGATTGGGAGAAGGGGAAGTGCAAAGAGACCTGGGTGTCCTTGTGCACCAGTCGCTGAAGGTAAGCATGCAGGTGCAGCAGGCGGTTAAGAAGGCAAATGGTATGTTGGCCTTCGTAGCAAGAGGGTTCGAGTACAGGAACAAGGATGTCTTGCTACAGTTGTATAGGGCCTTGGTGAGACCGCACCTTGAGTATTGTGTGCAGTTTTGGTCGCCTTACCTGAGGAAGGACGTTCTTGCCATGGAAGGAATGCAGCAAAGATTCACCAGGCTAATACCTGGGATGGCAGGAATGACGTATGAGGAGAGATTGTGTCGATTGGGCTTATACTCACTGGAGTTTAGAAGATTGAGAGGGGATCTCATCAAAACATATAAAATTCTGTCAGGCCTGGACAGACTAGATGCAGGAAGGATGTTTCTGATGGCTGGGGAGTCCAGAACCCGGGGTCATAGTCTAAGGATAAGGGGTAAGCCATTTAGGACTGAAATGAGGAGGAATTTCTTCACCCAGAGAGTGGTGAACCTGTGGAATTCTCTGCCACAGAGGGCGGTGGAGGCCAGTTCATTAAATATATTTAAAAAAGAGTTGGATATATTTCTTAAGGCTAAAGGGATCAAGGGGTATGGGGAGAAAGCAGGGACAGGGTACTGAATTTGGATGATCAGCCATGATCTCATTGAATGGCGGAGCAGGCTCGAGGGGCCGAATGGCCTACTCCTGCTCCTATCTTCTATGTTTCTATGTTTCTATTTATCTAATTCCCCTTTGAAAGTTACTATTGAATCTGCGTCCACCGCCCTTTCAGGCAGCGCGTCCCAGATCACAACAACTCGCTGCGTAAAAAACATTCTCCTCATCTCTCCCTCTGGTTCCTGACCCTCCGGCCAGTGGAAGCAGTTTCTCGCTATCTACTCTGTCAAAACCCCTCATAATTTTGAAATTATTGTTTGAAAGATGGCTAAGTGAAATCCGATACAGGAGTTCAAAATTCTGAGGGGTTTCGATAAGGTGAACCAGGAAATCTGGTCAGTGAGTCTGTAAAAAGGAAGAGATTTTAAAATTCTCATCCTTGTTTTCAAACCCCTCCATGGCCTCGCCCCCTGCCCTCTCTCTGTAACCTCCTCCAGCCCCACAGCCCCCCGAGATCTCTGCGCTCCTCCAATTTTGGCCTTTTGTCCATCCACGATTTTAATCGCTCCACCATTGGCGGCCGTGCCTTCAGCTGCCTGGGCCCTAATCTCTGGAATTTCCTCTTGTGGGAGAATCTAGAACTAGGGGTCACTGTTTAAAAATAAGGGGTCGCCCATTTAAGACAGAGATGAGGAGAAACCTCTCCACCTCTCTCTCTCTCTCTCTCTCCTCCTTTACGACGCTCCTTAAAACCTACCTCTTAGACCAAGCTTTTGGTCACCTGTCTTAATATCTCCTTATGTGGCTCGGTGTCAAATTTTGTCAATAATAGCTCCTGCGAAGCGCCTTGGGATGTTTTACAGCATTAAAGGCGCTGTATAAATACAAGTTGTTGTTGTTGAGAGAGAGGGAGGGAGGTGGAGAGGGAATTCCAGAGCTTACGGTCTAGGCAGCTGAAGGCTGGACATAGTGAGCAACAGTTCTATCAGTGAACGTTACTTTCATAATGATATAAAAATAATGAACACGCTACACTAACTCACTTCAGTGGGTCACCTTAAACTTAAACAGATTAACTCCCCTGCATTCTGTCCGAGAGCCCAGGGCAGAGTACCTCTCCATGCAGTCTCCCGACTTTTTCCGAGTCTACTTTTATCTCGGACTATCTGCATAATCTCGCCTTCCTCCCTGGGGTCCTCCACCCAGCACTTCCTATCTAAACCCCTTCAGCCCACTTTCTGTCCAGCTATGTTTGCCAACCCTCCCAGAATGGGGCCTGGGTTTCCGGTCACTACTGCTTGCAGCACCCCCACCCCCACTCTGTGACATCACGTCCCTTCACCAGACCCCCCCCCCCGCCCACCCCGTCAACCCATCCCCGGGACCGACTGGTGTGCCGGAAACAATTGGGAGTTGGCAAAAGAAGGAGACCAGGTGCTGGGGTACAGGGATGGGATCTCGGGTGAGAAAGAGGGGGAATGAGGGCTGGAGGATGGAGGGGAGAGAATGTGATTGGGGAATGGAGGTCAGAGGAGAGAGGGAGACTGGGGAATGGGGGCTTGGGGGAGAGAGGGAGACTGGGGAATGGGGGCTCGGGGGGAGAGGGAGACTGGGGAATGGGGGCTCGGGGAGACTGGGGAATGGGGGCTCAGGGGGGGAGAGAGGGAGACTGGGGAATGGGGGCTCAGGGGGGGAGAGAGGGAAACTGGGGAGTGGGGGCTCAGGGGAGAGAGGGAGACTGGGGAATGGGGGCTCGGGGGAAGAGGGAGACTGGGGAATGGAGGCTCGGGGAGACTGGGGAATGGGGGCTCGGGGGGAGAGGGAGACTGGGGAATGGGGGCTCAGGGGGGGAGAGAGGGAAACTGGGGAGTGGGGGCTCAGGTGAGAGAGGGAGACTGGGGAATGGGGGCTCGGGGAGAGAGAGAGAGACTGGGGAATGGGGGCTCAGGGGGAGAGGGAGACTGGGGAATGGGGGCTCGGGGGGAGAGGGAGACTGGGGAATGGGGGCTCGGGGAGAGAGGGAGTCTGGGGAATGGGGTCTTGGGGGAGAGAGGGAGACAGGAATGAGGGTTCGAGGGAGGGGGTCTGAGGAATGGGGTTGGGGGGTCGGGGGAATGGGGGTGGGAGAGGGGGGTTGGGGGAGGGTAGCTGAGGAATGGGGGTGGGGGGAGGGGGTCTGGGGATGGGGGTCGAGGGTGGGCGGCTGGGGAATGGGGGTGGGGGAGGGGGCCTGGAGAATGTGAGTGCGGGGTCGGGGAGCTGAGGAATGGGGGTGGGGGGAGGGGGTCTGGGGAATGGGGGTCGGGGGTCGGGGACCAGCATTTCCTGCAGAGCTGGGTTTTTCCAGTAAAGGGCTGAGTGAAACCTGGGGACATCAGTGTGGGTAAACGGGGCTCGGGAGCACTGGTGGTAATGTCTAGGGGCCGGGACTAATGATCCGGAGACACGAGTTCAAATCCCACCATGGCAGCTGGGGAATTAAATTCAGTCAATTAAATAAATCCGGAATAAAAAGCTAGTATCAGTAATGGTGACCATGAAACTATCGGATTGTCGTAAAAAAAAACACCTGGTTCACTAAAGTCCTTTAGGGAAGGAAATCTGCCGCCCTTACCCGGTCTGGCCGATATGTGACTCCAGACCCCACAGCAATGTGGTTGACTCTTAACTGCCCTCTGAAATGGCCTAGTGAGACACTCAGTTGTATTCAAGGCGGCTCACCACCACCTTCTCGAGGGCAATTAGGGACGGGCAATAAATGCCGGCCTTGCCAGCGACACCCACATCCGGTGAATGAATAAAAAACAATGACAGATTGTTTCCCCTGGGGACGGATACTGAGGATTCTGACTGGAAGGGAGAAGGAAGGTTTTTGCACTGAGAGCTATTAGATCATGAGATGCTTCAGCACTACTGAGGCTGAGACTAGAACATCATTTAAAAGCAAATCTTGTTGTACGAGGCCCCTTGGGTCGGAGCGATCATAATATGATCGAATTATTCATTAAGATGGAGAATGAAGTAGTTGACTCGGAGACTAGGGTCCTCAATTTAAATAAAGGAAACTACGATGGTCTGAGGAGCGAGTTGGGTAGGATTGATTGGGGAATGTCACTCAAAGGGTTGACGGTGGATAGGCAATGGCAAACATTCAAAGACCGAATGGATGAGCTACAGAATTTGTTCATCCCAGTTTGGCATAAAAATAAAACAAAAAAGGTGACCCAACCGTGGCTAACAAGGGAAATTAGGGATAGCATAAGGTCCAAGGAGAGGGCATATAAATTGGCCAGAAAAAGCAATAATCCAGAGGATTGGGAGCAGTTTAGGATTCAACAAAGGAGGACAAAGGGATTAATTAAGAAAGGGAAAATAGAATATGAGAGTAAGCTTGCAGGGAACATAAAAACTGACTGTAAAAGCTTTTTTAGATATGTGAAGAGAAAAAGATTGGTGAAGTCAAGCGTAGGTCCCTTGCAGTCAGAATCGGGGGAATTTATAATGGGGAACAAAGAAATGGCAGACCAACTAAATACATATTTTGGTTCTGTCTTCACAAAGGAGGACACAAATAGCCTCCCAGAGATGCCGGGGAACATAGGGTCTGATGAAAGGGTGGAACTGAAAGAAATCAGTATTTGTAGGGAAATGGTGTTAGGAAAGTTGATGGGACTGAAGGCCGATAAATCCCCAGGGCCTGATAATCTACATCCCAGGGTACTTAAGGAAGTGGCCCTAGAAATAGTAGATGCATTGCTGGTCATCTTCCAAAACTCGATAGACTCTGGAACGGTACCCATGGATTGGCGGGTAGCTAATGTTACCCCACTATTCAAAAAAGGTGGTAGAGAAAAGGCGGGGAATTATAGACCGGTAAGCTTGACATCGGTAGTGGGGAAAATGCTAGAGTCCATTATAAAAGATGTAATAGCAGAGCACTTGGAAAGCAGTGACTGGATCGGACAAAGTCAACATGGATTTACAAAAGGTAAATCATGCTTGACTAATCTACTGGAATTTTTTGAGGATGTAACTGGTAAAATAGATAAGGGAGAACCAGTGGATGTGGTGTATTTGGACTTTCAGAAGGCTTTCGATAAGGTCCCGCATAAGAGATTAGCGTGCAAAATTAAGGCACATGGGATTGGGGGCAAGGTATTGACTTGGATAGAGAACTGGTTGGCGGACAGAAAGCAAAGAGTTGGAATAAACGGGTTGTTTTCCGAGTGGCAGGCAGTGACTAGTGGGGTACCGCAAGGATCGGTCCTAGGACCCCAGCTGTTCACAATATATATTAATGATCTGGACGAGGGAATTGGATGTAAAATCTCCAAATTTGCAGACGACACAAAGCTGGGTGGGAGGGTATGCTGTGAGGAGGATGTCGTGAAACTCCAGCACGATTTGGACAGGTTGGGTGATTGGGCAGAAACATGGCAAATGCACTATAATGTGGATAAATGTGAGGTTATCCACTTTGGTGGCAAAAACAGGAAGGCAGATTATTATTTGAATGGCAATAGATTGGGAGAAGGGGAAGTGCAAAGAGACCTGGGTGTTCTTGTACACCAGTCACTGAAGGTAAGCATGCAGGTGCAACAGGCGGTTAAGAAGGCAAATGGTATGTTGGCCTTCGTAGCAAGAGGGTTCGAGTACAAGAACAAGGATGTCTTGCTGCAGTTGTACAGGGCCTTGGTGAGACCACACCTTGAGTATTGTGTGCAGTTTTGGTCGCCTTACCTGAGGAAGGACGTTCTTGCCATGGAAGGAGTGCAGCGAAGATTCACCAGGCTGATACCTGGGATGGCAGGAATGACGTATGAGGAGAGATTGTGTCGATTGGGCTTATACTCACTGGAGTTTAGAAGATTGAGAGGGGATCTCATCGAAACCTATAAAATTCTGTCAGGCCTGGACAGACTAGATGCAGGAAGGATGTTTCTGATGGCCGGGGAGTCCAGAACCAGGGGTCATAGTCTAAGGATAAGGGGTAGGACATTTAGGACTGAAATGAGGAGGAATTTCTTCACCCAGAGAGTGGTGAACCTGTGGAATTCTCTGCCACAGAGGGCGGTGGAGGCCAGTTCATTAAGTATATTCAAGAAAGAGTTGGATATATTTCTTAAGGCTAAAGGGATCAAGGGATATGGGGAGAAGGCAGGGACAGGGTACTGAATTTGGATGATCAGCCATGATCTCATTGAATGGCGGAGCAGGCTCGAAGGGCCGAATGGCCTACTCCTGCTCCTATCTTCTATGTTTCTATGTTTTTATATTTGCAAAGGGGGAATATAAAAGGGCCTGGGGGCAATGGGGTTACAGGAGAGTGCGCCTCCTGTGCTGTAATTTCTATCATTCCGTGTAAACTCCCCTTCATTGAGTCGGAGCTCAGGGAGTGGTTTAGAAATGTTGGTGCTGAGCTGAGTTTAGGATGATGTGTCCCGTGAAAAGTTCCCCAAACTTCTTCTTCTTCTTCTTAGGCAGTCCCTCGGAACCGAGGATGACTTACTTCCACACTAAAAATGAGTTCTCAGGTGACTGATGAGTCCAATGCGGGACCTACAGTCTCTGTCACAGGTGGGGCAGACGGTGGTTGAAGGGGCGGGTGGGTGGGGTGCTTGGGTTGATGTGCGCTCCTTCCGCTGTTTGCGCTTGGCTTCCGCTTGCTCCCGGCAAAGAGACTCGAGGTGTTTGGCGCCTTCCCGGATGCTTCTCCTCCACTTTGTGCGGTCTTGGGCCAGGGATTCCCAGGTGTCGGTGGGGATGTTGCACTTTTTCAAGGAGGCTTTGAGGGTGTCCTTGAAGCATTTCCTCTGCCCACCTGGGGCTCTCTTGCCGTGCCGGAGCTCCGAGTAGAGCGCTTGTTTTGAGAGTCTCATATCGGGCATACGGACAATGTGACCCGTCCATCGGAGCTGATCGAGCGTGGTCCAAACACTGAGCCCACTGCCCTCTGCGGGGTCTCTCGGCTTGGCTCAGGTGGGCCTGCACCGGCCGGTTTTGATGTGTGAAGCCCAAGTACAGACCGGCTCAGTGTCATCACCTTCCCACGGAACCCAAGTCCAAGGAGATGGGGAGAGGGAGCGGGCCCATTAAACATGGCATCGACCGGGGAGCCTGACCCACCTCGTGCAGTGCAGGGGTGGGTTCTGGCTGTAACTTCAGTAGGTCACAGGATCACTACTCGTTACAGGAAGCCCTTCAGCGATCTCCCCTCAGCCTTAATGACCGATGGCGAAATGCTTGTAAGAACAGTGACATACCGAATGGATTCCTTATGGAGGACCCCACAGAACAAGCTGAAGGATCAAACCTTCCTCGCAAACAGTGGACAAC
This sequence comes from Somniosus microcephalus, assembly GCF_052327205.1. Lineage (NCBI taxonomy): Eukaryota > Metazoa > Chordata > Chondrichthyes > Squaliformes > Somniosidae > Somniosus > Somniosus microcephalus. The sequence continues at coordinate 3,908,473 of NC_141009.1, read as the reverse complement.
CATCGACCGCCTCAGAACCGGCCATGGTAGATGCTGCCACCTTGTCCATCGATGGAAGATTAAACCATCTCCATCGTGCGACTGTGGAGCTCCTGATCAGACCCTGGAGCACATCATTGAGCACAGAGGAAATTCACAGGCAGCCTACAGGATATCCACGCTGTTACACCGGAAGCTTCGGCCTGGATATCTCACTTAGATATTGACATTTGATTTGCTTTGCTACCACCATACGAAAGAAGAAAACAGGTAGATTATTGGGGCTAACAACAGAAAATGCTGGAAAAACTCAGCAGGCCAGACAACATCCGTGGAGAGAAAATAGAGTCAACGTTTCGGGTCAAACCCTTTGTCAAGACTGAAAAAGCACAGGAAATTGTTACGTCCGTGTATAAGAAGACACAGACTGCGGAGAACGGTACAACAGGTGTTTACTCAACGTGGCTCAGCCTGCAACTGATCTGTACAGATTACTACACAGCGTTATATACAGGTGCGGTCACTGCCGGTACTACAGTATACATGAGCTGTAAAAAGTAGTTCCCCCCCTTAAAGGTACATACATTACAATTCCTCCCCTTTTAGATTAACAGTACCATAACACTCATTTAACAATTAAATATCAAACTAATTACAATTAACACTTTTAACATGCAACATTAGCTGAAAATAGTCTATTTATAAATTCAGTCTTTGGGGAGGCTTCCTGATCCTTTCTGGATAGTGCCTTTCCCGAGTGTCTTGCTCTTGGTGCAGAGGCGATTCTGGCCCCCTGTCGTCGGTTGGTTCATCAGCTTCCGATGCTACTGTTTCTGGGGTAGATGCTACCTGTACGTCGGGTTCATCACCAGGTACGTATGGGTGAGGCATGGGGTTGACTTGTTCCTGTGACTCTAGGATCTGGTCAGCATGGCGTCTCACGATGCTCTCCCCAACGTCCACTGTGTACATTAGTGAGCCCTGCCGTGTGCATATCGTTCCTGGCTGCCATTTTTCTGTTCGGTAGTCGCGGGCCAAGACTGGTTGCCCTACATTGAAGCTTCTTGTTGGCTTCTCATGGATGTGCTGGAATTGCTTACTCTCAACATCTCTTCGTACGTTTGGTCTGAGCAAATCCAGGCGAGATCTTAACCTTCGGTTAAAGAACATCATGGCTGGGGCCTGGTTGGTGACTGCATGTGTCGCATTCCGGTAGGCGAACAGGAAATTGTCCACCTTGTGCTGCAGCAGAATGTTGTCATTGTACATAGCCTTTATTGCCTTCTTAAAGGTTTGTACGAACCTCTCAGCCAATCCATTTGTGGCTCGATGATACGGGGCGGATGTGTAATGCCTTACCCCATTCTTTTTCAAGAACATCCGGAACTCTTCGGACACAAACTGTGGTCCGTTGTCGGAGCAAATCTGTTCTGGCAAGCCATTCCTGGCAAAAATGGTCCGTAGGACTGCAATAGTTTTCTCCGTGGTGGTGGAGGACATTTTGATGACCTCAGGCCATTTCGAGTGCGCATCCACGGCTATTAAAAACATTGAGTCCATGAATGGACCAGCAAAATCAATATGCACCCGTTGCCATGGAGATGAGGGCCACTCCCATGGGTGTAGAGGGGCCTGTGGTGGTGCATTTTGGACTTTCTGGCATCCTGAGCAACTCTTGGTCAGGTCCTCGATTTGTTTATCAATTCCCGGCCACCACACATAAGCCCTGGCTAGGCTTTTCATTTTTACCCCTCCCAGATGACCCTCATGAAGCTCATTGAGCACTCTATCCCTTAACTTGGGTGGAATTACCACTCGGGATCCACACATCAAGGTCCCCCGGCACACTGACAGCTGTTCTCTCCTTGTCGAGAATGCTGGCAACAGTGAGTCGCCATGTGCTGGCCATCCCTTCACCGTCAAATCATATACCCGAGACAGTGTCGGGTCATTTCGGGTTTCCTTTTCGATACAAGCGTTAGTTACCGGTAGGTATTCAACTATAGTCGAATGGAATATTTCGACAGGATCCACTGCTGGTGCTTCCTCCGCAGTGGGCAGTGGCAGGCGTGATAGCCCATCAGCATTTCCATGCTGTTTCGTGCCCTTATATTCAATCTCATAGTGGTGCGCTCCTAGAAAAAGTGACCATCTTTGTAGTCGTTGCGCAGTCATCACCGGAACGCCCTTCTTCGGATTAAAAATGGAGACAAGAGGCTGGTGATCAGTCAGCAAGGTGAATTTCTGCCCGTGCAGATAGTGATTGAACTTTTTCACTCCCCACACTAGGCTGAGGGCCTCCCTGTCAATCTGGGCGTAGTTACGCTCGGCTGAGGTTAGTGATCGTGACGCAAAGGCTATTGGCCTCTCTGAGTCGTCTGAGAATTTGTGCGACAGCACCGCTCCAATGCCGTAGGGTGACGCATCACATGCCAACCGAATTGGTAATGCTGGGTTGTAATGGGCCAATACCTCTTTCGATGTGATTAGTGTTTTGCTCTTCTGGAAAGCTCGTCTACATTCGTCACTCCACTTCCATGGCACCCCAGTTTGCAGTAGGGTGTTCAGTGGGTGTAGTATTGTAGACAAATTTGGCAAGAACTTATGGTAGTAGTTTACCAGCCCGAGGAACGACCTCAGTTGTGACACATTTTCCGGTGCTGGAGCCTTGACTACTGCCTCAATCTTCTCTGGGGACTTATGTAACCCCTCTTTATCGATAACGTGGCCACAATACGAGATTTGTTTTCTAAAAAACTCGCATTTGGGGCGGTTAGCTCGGAGCCCATATTCCTGCAATCTAGTGAGCACCTGCTCCAGGTTGGCAAGGTGATCACTGTCATTTTCGCCCGTGACCAGGATGTCGTCCAAATAACACTGGGTCCCTGGGATCCCTTGCAGGACTTGTTCCATTGCCCTCTGCCAAATAGCCGGAGTTGATGCTACCCCGAATACCAGCCGGTTGTATTGGTAGAGACCTTTATGGGTGTTGATTGTGAGGTATTTTTTTGATGCTTCTTCTACCTCCATTTGCAGATACGCCTGGGCCAGATCAATCTTAGTGAAGCGTTTCCCTCCAGATAGCGAGGCGAAAATATCTTCAATCCGCGGAAGTGGATATTGTACGGTGTGAAGGACCGGGTTCACTGTTACCTTAAAGTCCCCACAGATGCGAACCTTCTTTGGTTCCCCAGGCGTGCTGCTCAACGACTTTTTCATCACAGGGACGATGGGTGTAGCCCACTCGCTCCAGTCTACCTTGGACAGTACACCTGAACGTTCCAGACTCTCCAGCTCTGCTTCGACGGCTGGGCGGATCGCATAAGGTACTGGTCTGGCCTTAAAAAATTTTCGGCTTGCGTTTTCTTCAATTTTAATCATCGCTGTCATGCCTTTTAGTGTTCCGAGTCCTTGCTGGAACACTTCTTTCGCGTCAGTTAGGATCTTTGACAGTCGCCCAGGTGTGACGTCGTCATCCTTTTTGTCAGCCACAGTCAGTGCCTGTATGGAATGCCAATCCAGTTGTATTTTCCGGATCCATTCACGTCCCAGTAATGGTGGTCCTCCATCTTGCAATACATACAGGTCTAGTTTTGGTGTTTCCTTACCGTTATATATAACGGTCACCCTTATTTTTCCTTTGGGGTAGACTTTTTGCCCCGTGTACGTCTTCAAAATAATGTTTGTGTCTCTCAAGGGTATGTGTGAGAATAGCCGCTCGTAGTCCCATCGGTTTATGACTGTTAGGGCTGATCCTGTGTCCAATTCCATCTTTACCTGGACTCCTGCTATCTTGAGAGTGACCCAAATGGTTCGGTGATCCTCCGTTGTGATCACATTATGTAGTTTCAGACAACTCAGTTCCCTGCTTTCGGAGTCGTTATCACTCTTTTGTTCGTTTGAACTATTCTCCGTCATCTTATGTACCTTCTTGTACTTTTCTTTGGTAGGTTTCTTATTGCTGGTTTTCTTTCCCGACCTGCAGACTCGTGCTATGTGTCCTACTTTTCCACACTGTCTGCACACTTTGCCTTTGAACCAGCAATCATTCTGGCCATGTGTTGTTCTGCCGCAGCGATAGCACTTCTCTGTTCTATATGACATTTCATTTGTGCCATATTCTTGCGGTCTCTGTTGTATTTCTGCAGCGCCCTGTGCTGCTGCTTCATATGATACCGCAATGCTGAAAGCCTTTTCTAGCTTAAGGTCCTTTTCAGATAAAAGCTGTTTCTGGGTTCCTTCACTTTGAAGCCCACACACAAACTTGTCCCTTAAGGCATCTGTCAGTCCCGCGCCAAACTGGCAGTGTTTCGATAGTTTGCGCAGTTCTGTTAAATAATCAGCATTGCTTTCATCCTTATGCTGGTTCCGTTTGTGAAACTTGAATCTTTCTGCTATCAGCAGCGGTGTGGGGTTTAAATGTTCCTTTAGTATCGTTACTGTTATGCATTGTGTGTTCTATTGTGTGTTCTCCTCCCACCTGTGGTGGCGCTGTCACAGGAGATAAATGGTTGGGTGTTCTCTGTTAAGTTTGGCTCTCTTTGTTTGGAACTCTCCAGGACTTCCTTTCCTTCCAATAAAGCACTTCATGTTTGAATCTCTGAGTTCTGAGTCCTAAATTGTGTCTAGGTAGAAAGGTACCGACACAACAAGTGGCGACGAGGATGGGATGAATCTGCGTACGTTACGGGTGCAGTGAGTAAACAGAAAATTTAATTTGAAACGTGAGATGGCTACTATAGTAGGAAACATCGGTGATTTTGATGAAAATGTGGAGCATTGGAGTGCATATACGGAACGTTTTGACTATTTTGTATTGGCGAATGTGGTGGCAAATGAAAAGGTCGTGCCTACCTTTTTGAGTGTAATCGGGCCGAAGACATTCAATTTACTTTGCAGCCTTGTGCGGCCAGATAAGCCAGGAACTAAAACATATAAGCAACTAGTGGAAATTCTTGGAGCACATTTTTCACCAAAACCTCTGGTTATTGCTGAGAGATTTAGATTTCACAAACGGAATCAAGAGGAGGGGGAATCAGTGATGATGTTTATTGCTGCTTTAAAAAGGTTGTCGGAACACTGCCAGTTCAAGGAGGTGCTGAATGACACCATTAGAGACAGACTTGTGTGTGGTCTGCAAAATGCAGCCACACAGAAGCGCCTTCTTACTGAGGACAACCTTACTCTTGAAAAGGCCATTGAAGTTAGTGTCTCCATGGAGATGGCGGAAAAGGAGGCTCACCAGTTGAGTTCAACAGGGAGAGTTCACAAGGTGTCGTCTGAGCCTAAAGGTGCGCGGAACAGCACATGTTACCGTTGTGGGAAAACGGGCCATCACGCTAATGACTGCTGGTGTACGGAGCTGGAATGCCGAAATTGTGGCAAAAAGGGTCACATTGAACGCGCCTGTAGAGGTAAAAAAAGAACAGACAGAGCTGGGAAGCATGGAAGCAAAATGTCTGTATTTGGACAAGAGAGGAAAAAGAGTGTTCATTCAGTGCAGTATGATGGAACAAGCAAAACAGAGGGAGCGACACCTCTGAGGAGGAAGAGGTGCACATACTGACGGTTGCAGGTGATTCAAATGGCTACTGGGTGTCACCACTGGTGGAGGGACAATCAGTGCGGATGGAGGTGGACACAAGCGCTAAAGACATATACCGGCGAACCTGTGGCCATGAGAGGCGTCATTGAGGTGACAGTTAAATTGAACGGACAGACTGCAAAACTGCCACTATATGTGGTGTGGAGATGCCGGAGTTGGACTGGGGTGGACAAATGTAAGAAGTCACACAACACCAGGTTATAGTCCAACAGCTTTATTTGAAATCACAAGCTTTCGGAGCACTGCTCCTTCGTCGGGTGAAGTGGAGAAATGCATAAAGACACAGCTTATATAGTCAGAGAATAATGTCAGATGTTTACAGGTAACCTTTCCAACTGCAATTTATCACACCTCGGCAGAGAGATAATCACAGCAATCAAAGGTGTGAATGGTGTCCAAACAGGTCAGTCAGGAAAACATTACATCAAAGAACAATGAGGTGGGGTCACAAGGGGTCAAATATTGCAGATGCTGGAGTCTGTATGAAAAACAAAAATACAGACAAAAAACATTTTTTTTGCTGGAAAGCACAGCAGGTCCGGCACACACGACAACGCAAAATCGTCGAGCAGAAACTGATAGCCAAGTTCCGCACCCATGAGGACGGTCTCAACCGAGATCTTGGGTTCATGTCACGCTACATGTAACCCCACCTGACGCAGGGTCATCCAGACTCGAGTCGACATTGGCTTGTTCTCTCTACACAGATGCGGCCGGACCTGCTGTGATTTCCAGCAAAAAAAATGTTTTTTGTCTGTTTTTTTGTTTTTCATACAGACCCCAGCATTTGCAATATTTGACCCCTTGTGACCCCACCTCATTGTTCTTTGATGTAATGTTTTCCTGACTGACCTGTTTGGACACCATTCACACCTTTGATTGCTGTGATTATCTCTCTGCCGAGGTGTGATAAATGGCAGTTGGAAAGATTACCTGTAAACATCTGACATTATTCTCTGACTATATAAGCTGTGTCTTTATGCATCTCTCCACTTCACCTGACGAAGGAGCAGCGCTCCGAAAGCTTGTGTAATACCCACTGGAAATGTTATGTACGCTAAGTATGGTTATCAATCTTTAACTTAGACACTGTATTATCATTGTTATAAATCCCTGGGTTAAAGTTGCCATGTGAAGGTACGGCAAGAACTTTTAAGGGCACAATGTGACTAAGAGCAGACTTTCCATAATTCTGCACCAGTATCAACTGTTGCAGACAGTGAGGCTGGCAGTCTCCAGGCAGAAACCCCAGGAGGAAGGGGTGGAGTCGGGCTTTCGAGCGGGAAAAAAGAGAGCGACTGGAAGAGGAGAGGGCAGGAGCTCTGAAAAGAGGGCTCAGGAGGCAAATGGCTGCCGCATCCCGTCCCGGGCTTCCAAACTCGGCCGCCGCCCTTCGTATTAGTAGCACTGCATCCTGAACTGGCTGGCTGCAAGTCACCAGTACCGGGGGATCGTCGTCTGAACCCAGATCTGCAAGGCAGAGGTCTGGGGAGAGCTGCTTGCCTCGTGCTGATGGGGAGCTACTTGGAAAAGCTGCAGAGAGAGAGAGAGAGTCACCAACTCCAGCGGCTGCTGTGTGCTCTGCATCCAGAACTCAAAGTGGGCTTCAGTGATCGTGAAGAGGATTCAACGAAGGGGTTCGGAGTCATAAGTCTTGCAGACATTATACATACCATGAGCTCCAACTTAAGCGCGCCAACGAAAGAGTGCACTCGAATTTGGACACAGGGACAGTCCTTTGAATCCATGTAAATGGAGAATGTGGCCTAGAAATTGGGTTTTGGTCTTGCCAGGGCTGTAGCGCCAGAAAGTTTGCGCCAGCGGTAATGCGGCAGCGCGCGACGAAAATTCGGGTGCGCCGAGCCCAGACGGCGGCGGGCGCTAAAACCCTCCTTTAGCACCTCAAAACGGGCGTGAACTTGGGTTTCTCGGCACTAATCCCCCGCTGCGGCACCCGATGCAGTGCGGCAGGCGGGGGAACTGCAGGCCCCCTCCTCCTGTTAAGGAGGAGCTGCCTGCAGCCGACAACTGTCCGGCGGATTGACCCGGCATCTCAGCCCGGCACCTCGGGGAAGTGCCGGGCTCGCATCAGACACTGATCAGGGCCGCGGGGGGGGAATGCAGGAGTCCGGGAAGGGAGGTGCGGGCAGGCGGCCGCCGGGAACGCGGCCGCCGCTCCACCTTTATGCGCCGGCGCACACTGGGGGAAGACTCTGTTGCCAGAGTCTTAGTTGCGCCTGCCACGGGCGAGGCGGGCGCAACTGAATTTCGGCTTGGGGCCGGGTTACCTCGGCAACCGGGACGCTGCGCACACCGATGACGTAATTGGTGCCGGCGCAGCGCTACCGGTGCAACGCCGATTTAGGGCCCCAGGGAATTTCTCAACTGGCCATAACTCCGGCGCTAGGCCCTCTAGCGCCTCAAATGCGGCACTAAGCCTACCGAATTTCTAGGCCTGTATGTTTATTATGTCTAGAGTCATTCTAATGTATGCAAATGTCTAATTTAGTTCATTGACCTGTAATCTTCTTATACTGTCTGATGTTAAAACTATAAAGTAAGATAGTTAGAATTAAGCCACTGTAGTAGTGATCTCCTTACTGGACTATAGAATACTGTCTACAACAGAGACCACATCTCACATATATCTAAAGAACCGTGAAGGGGTTACATTTTGGGGGCTCGTCCGGGATTGTGGTCTATTTATGTCAGTAAACTAACAGTATTGAATGCTCATTGCTAAGAGAGTGGTTTGTGGTTTCTACTGGGCTGTTTGAGCATAAAAGATGGATGTTATTGAGATTGAAGCTTGGTGCAAACGGAAGCAGATAGCTACTACCCATGCCATTGTGCTGAATGGTGTTGCTAACGATGACCCTGATGATGTCTTGCTAAGGGCTCTGAATTGTGTCAAAGCCTTTGGAAAGGTTAGGATAGTTGAGCGCTGCTTGGATACAGCTACCAAGAAGCAGTTTGTGTTGATCCAGACATCAGAGAACCTGAGAGGTCATGGTTTACCTGAGGCAGTTGGGCTTTCTGAAGAGGCTGGTCCCTGGCCAGTTCAGTTTGTCCCTATTACTATTAAGGAAGAAGAAGGGTTTCAGACCAAGTTGTTGTCATTCTTGAGACAAGAAGGAAAGACTGTTGCTGATGTCAAAGGTCTGATAGGTCCTTCGGCCCTGAATATGAACACTCAGTTGGTCAGTGCCATTAGTTCTCTGGTGGATAAATGCACCAATCTGCCCTTCGAGGCTCAGGGATACCGTAAGCTCCATATTTCCCCGGGGGTGAGACCAACTCCCAGTGGGGAAGAGGAGTACGACGCCTGGGCTGAGCAGACCCTGTCTCTGCTAGAGGAATGGCAGTGCAGTGACAATGTGAAGAGGCAGAGAATAGTAGAAAGCCTTAAGGGTCCTGCTGCTGACATTGTAAGATTCTTAAAGGCGCAGAACACCTCTGCTACTTCCTTTGACTACATGCAGGCTCTAGAAACTGCCTTTGGAACTACTGAAACCATTTCAGATTTGATGGTCAGATTCAGAAGCACATTCCAGTGTGAGGGAGAGAAGCTGTCCAGTTATCTGCTGAGAATAGACAAACTGCTGCATTGTATGTTACGGAAAAGAGGGATTGAGTTGCCTGAAATGAATCGGTTCCGCATTGAACAGGCTGTGTGAGGTGCATTGCTCGAAGACGTGACTGCTCTTCGCATACGCATGACCCATAAGTTGCGAGATCCACCTACCTTCACTGAGCTGCTAAGGGAAGTCAGAGAGGAGGAGGATATGCTTCAGGCCCAGAATGTAGCAAAGAGTGCTGTGATGTCCAAGCTTGTGACTCCTGTTACAGTTCCTACTCCTAAGGGTGATGTCAACCCTGAGATGGAACAGCTGAAGAAGGAAATAAATGTCACGAGAGCCGAGATGGCATATTTTCGGTCTAAGCCCAACACAGAAAGGGATGACGCACGGGTGCAAAAGGTTGAACACCCTGCGAAGTCTAACAGCAAAATGAATGATTCCTCTAAAGGATATCCCCATGAAGGAGATAGACCTGGAGTCTTTTGTTATAACTGTGGAAAGGATGGACATTTCAAGCGAGAATGTAGAAGTGAGGAAAATCTAAAAAAAGTAAATGACCGTCTCATAAAACTTACCAAGAAGTCGGGAAACTACAAAGGGGCACAGTAACGGAACGGCCTGCTGTCCCTGTAGTTAAGACACGTTCCGCTAAGTGCAATAATAGACAAGGGGAGAAGAAAGTCATCGCAACAAAGGTTCTTGGAACAGTAAAGTGGTTCAACATACGAAATGGCTATGGATTCATCAACAGGAATGATACAAAGGAAGATGTATTTGTACATCAGACTGCCATAAAGAAGAATAACCCACGGAAATATCTACGCAGTGTTGGTGACGGTGAAACTGTGGAGTTTGACGTAGTGGAAGGTGAAAAGGGTGCAGAGGCGGCAAACGTCACTGGTCCAGGTGGAGTTCCAGTTCAAGGAAGCCGATATGCCGCGGACCGAAATCGTTGCCGTCGCTACAACCCTCACCGCCGAGGGCCACCACGTAATTACCAACAGAACATTGACGCAGATGCTCTGTCTCGTCGCCCACACTACCAGAAACCAGAGTGGAAAGATGTTGCTTCAGCAGATGCGAAAGTAATGTGTCAGATGTCGGTGGTATCTGGACCAAAGAATTCATTTCATGCCCGAGAGATTGACCACTTGGGAGCGTCGGTGCATGCTGTTCCCCAGGCATTTTGCAGCCTTTCCAGTTTGGATGTACAAAACTTACCCATGTTAATAATAATATAATAATAATTCAACTTTTATTGTCATTGCACAAGTACATGAACAACAAAATGTGATCTTGCAAGCTCCCATGACTGGGAGAAGCAAAGCTGCTGCGTCGGTGTGCGCTGCCATTCCATTTCCACCATTCCTCCTGTCCGACAATCTTCAGCTCACCGCCCGGGCCTGCTCACCAGCCGCTCCTCCCGTGGCTCCTTCCATGACCTTCTCACCAACCGCCCCTCCTCGGGGCTCCTTCCGTGACCTTCTGCACCTGGTCTTCCCCCCTCCAGGTACTAACCAGGCCTAGCTCTGCTTAGCTTCCAAGCCTTGCCAGTGACCCTGTCCCTAGTCCCAGGAACAGGGACTATTCAGTGTTCATCTGAAATATCCAAAGTACAACAGGAGGATCCCTGTATTCATGAGGTGTTTTCAGCTCTCCGTCTGGGTGATATTACACAGATCGACAAATCAAAACATCCTGACTGTCGTCTGCTCCTAAGAGAATGGGACCACTTGGAAATTAAAGAGGGAGTGTTGTGTAGAATCACTCACCCACCCACTAAACCATGTCATTCACAGTTGGTCCTGCCTGAAAAGTACAGGGAAATAGTGATGAAGTCTTTGCATGATGACGCAGGTCATCTGGGAGTAGATAAGACCTATGGGATGGTCAAGGACAGATTCTATTGGCCGTGTATGAAGTCTGCGGTTGAGGAGTTCTGCAAGCCCTGTGCACGTTGTGTCCAGAGAAAGACTTTACCTAAAAGAGTTGCTCCTCTGTTTCACATGCAAAGTGACTAGGAGTGCCAAGTGTAATGATATCCCCTATGGTTCGATATGTTACCTCCCTTTATACATGGTTGGGAAGCATGCAACCACTTATGTGTAAAGTTCATTAGTCATGGGGACATGCCTATATTTGGTAGGGGGGGAGTGTAATACCCACTGGAAATGTTATGTACGCTAAGTATGGTTATCAATCTTTAACTTAGACACTGTATTATCATTGTTATAAATCCCTGGGTTAAAGTTGCCATGTGAAGGTGCGGCAAGAACTTTTAAGGACACAATGTGACTAAGAGCAGACTTTCCATAATTCTGCACCAGTATCAACTGTTGCAGACAGTGAGGCTGCGCAGTCTCCAGGCAGAAACCCCAGGAGGAAGGGGTGGAGTCGGGGTTTCGAGCGGGAAAAAAGAGAGCGACTGGAAGAGGAGAGGGCAGGAGCTCTGAAAAGAGGGCTCAGGAGGCAAATGGCTGCCGCATCCCGTCCCGGGCTTCCAAACTCGGCCGCCGCCCTTCGTATTAGTAGCACTGCATCCTGAACTGGCTGGCTGCAAGTCACCAGTACCGGGGGATCGTCGTCTGAACCCAGATCTGCAAGGCAGAGGTCTGGGGAGAGCTGCTTGCCTCGTGCTGATGGGGAGCTACTTGGAAAAGCTGCAGAGAGAGAGAGAGAGTCACCAACTCCAGCGGCTGCTGTGTGCTCTGCATCCAGAACTCAAAGTGGGATTCAGTGATCGTGAAGAGGATTCAACGAAGGGGTTCGGAGTCATAAGTCTTGCAGACATTATACATACCATGAGCTCCAACTTAAGCGCGCCAACGAAAGAGTGCACTCGAATTTGGACACAGGGACAGTCCTTTGAATCCATGTAAATGGAGAATGTATGTTTATTATGTCTAGAGTCATTCTAATGTATGCAAATGTCTAATTTAGTTCATTGACCTGTAATCTTCTTATACTGTCTGACGTTAAAACTATAAAGTAAGATAGTTAGAATTAAGCCACTGTAGTAGTGATCTCCTTACTGGACTATAGAATACTGTCTACAACAGAGACCACATCTCACATATATCTAAAGAACCGTGAAGGGGTTACACTTGTGATTTCAAATAAAGCTGTTGGACAATAACCTGGTGTTGTGTGACTTCTTACATTTGGCCACTATATGTGGTAAAGGGAAATTACCCATCGCTACTGGGACGTGCGTGGCTAGAGAAAATCACGCTGGACTGGCCTGCAGTCCGCATGATGTCAAAAGGGGAGTCAGGTCTGACTGCAGTGTTAAACAAACATGCAGAACTCTTCAATGGGGAACTTGGGAGCATGAAAAAGATCAGCGTGAGACTGGACATTAAACCTGACAGCAAGCCGAAGTTTCACAAAGCCCGACCTGTACCCTATGCAATTAGGCCAAAAGTTGAGGCTAACTTGGAGGCCTTAGTCGAGAATGGAGTCCTGGAGCCTGTGAACGTGAGCAAATGGGCCACACCCATTGTTCCTGTCCTGAAAAAGGATGGATCTGTTCGAATCTGTGGGGATTTTAAAGTGACTATTAACCCAGTGCTGTCTGTGGAACAGTACCCTCTTCCCCTCATTGATGATCTTTTTACGGGCCTGGCCGGAGGACAAAAGTTCAGCAAAATAAACTTATGCCAGGCTTATCTACAAATGCATGTTGATGACAAATCAAAGGAGCTGCTGACAATTGTGACACACAAGGGGCTATACAGGTACTGCCGCCTTCCGTTTGGAATTACGTCGGCCCCTGCTCTATTCCAAAGGGCAATGGATCAGATTTTGAGTGGACTGCCAGGAGTCCAGTGCTACCTGGACGACATCCTTGTCACTGGGACAAATGGGGAGGATCATCTTCTGAACTTGGATGCGACACTACAACGACTGAAAGAGTACGGACTCAGAGTTCGTAAAGACAAATGTGAATTCTTTCAGTCTTCAGTTGAGTACCTGGGGCATGTGATTGACACTACTGGCCTGCATAAGGCGCCGTCAAAGGTCAAGGCGATCGTGGAGGCCCCAGCACCCCAGAATGTGAGCCAGTTACATTCATTTCTGGGGCTACTTAACTACTATGGGAAGTTTATTCCAGACTTAGCAACATTGCTGAAGCTGTTACATCAGTTGCTATGTCAAGGCAAAATATGGAAATGGACTGAACTGTGCAACGAAGCTTTCGCCCAAGCAAAGAAAGCATTGCTGAAATCGGAGGTCCTGACACACTTCGACCCAAAGCTACCCATGCAGCTAGCATGTGATGCATCACCATATGGTGTGGGAGCAGTCATATCCCACATCATGCCTTCGGGTGAAGAGAAACCTATCGCCTTCGCACCACGCACCTTGAACAAGGCCGAGAGTAACTATGCGCAGATCGAGCGCGAGGACTTGGGAATCGTTTTTGGAATTCGAAAATTTCATCAGTACCTGTTTGGGAGAAGGTTCACACTCCTGACGGACCACCGTCCATTGACTTCAATCTTCGGGCCCCACACCGGAATTCCGTCTCTCGCTGCAAGCAGGATGCAAAGATGGGCTTTACTGTTGTCAGGACACACATACGACATCAAATATCGCAAATCAGACTTGCACGACAACGCAGACGGTCTCTCGAGGCTACCCTTGCCTGTTACTCCCCCAGAGCCTCGTCAGATAGACATCTTCTACTTTAGACAAGTGGAGGGAGCACCTGTCACTGCAGTTCAGGTGCGAAGGTACACCCGCAACGATCCAGTCCTGTCTGAGGTAATGGACGATGTCATTCGAGGGAGAGCGATAGGAGATTCTCCTAGTTTGAAACCTTACGTTTCAAAAAGAAATGAGCTCTCCATCCAGGCAGGTTGTCTTCTTTGGGGACGCCGTGTCATCATTCCGCCACCTCTGAGGGAACCTATACTGCAACAACTTTATACAGGCCACAGTGGGATGGTTCGGATGAAGGAAATGGCAAGAAGCTACTTCTGGTGGCCAGGTCTCGATGGGAATATTGAGGAGAAAGCCAAAACATGTTCCCCATGTCAAAGGGTCCGGAATGTTCCACAGCTGGCAACCCTACACCCCTGGGATTGGCCTGCAGAAGTGTGGCAGCGAGTACATGTGGACCTCGCCGGTCCTTTCGAAGAGAAGATGTTTATGGTGGTTGTGGACGCTCGTAGCAAGTGGCCGGAGGTCGCTGTGATGAGGTCTACCACGGCAGAGAAAACAATTGAGAAACTTGGTGAGATGTTCAGCCGTTATGGCTCACCGGAACAACTCGTAAGTGACAACGGTCCACAATTTGTGTCACAGGAGTTTGCAACCTTCCTGCATGTGAATGGTGTCCAACACATCAGGTCTGCGCCCTATCATCCCTCTACTAACGGCCAGGCAGAAAGGTTTGTGCAAACTTTGAAGCACGCCTTGAAGGCATCGCAAGGTCAGGGCTCAATCCACCAACGTCTGAACAGCTTCCTGTTGTCCTACAGGATAGAGCCGCATGCCACAACCAAAACTTCCCCCGCTTCGCTCATGATGAAGAGGCAATTGCGGACAAGTTTTAACTTACTCAAACCTCCAAGGGCAGAACAGGTTGTCCATTGTCAACAACAAGCTCAAGTTGAAAAGAGAGAGAAAAGAGCCAAGGAGAGACGGTTTCACCCTGGAGAGCACGTCCTAGCTCGAAACTACAACACTGGACCGAAATGGGTTCCTGCTACGGTGATCGCGCAGACGGGCCCTGTGTCTTACACGGTTGAGACTGCTGAGGACGTCGTCTGGAGAAGACACACAGATCAACTGTTGCTAGGAGCAGAGACAGCCACAGAGGCTCCAACGGCTGGTTGGCCTGAACTGTTTCCGGATGATACCGCAAACCAGCATCCTTTGCCACAGTGCTCTTCTCCAACACAGGAAGTCAAAGAGACTGTTCCACCTGTGCAAACTCCTGACTTTCGACTGACACAGGCACCTTCTCCATCCAGGCCTGTGTCAATGCCTACTGCTGTGGAAGCCAGCGATGACCGCTGGTATCCTGTCAGAGAGCGGCGGCCTCCAACACGCTTGGATCTGTAGGCTTAGCGACTTACCCACAAGACTGGGGCAGAATAAACCCCAGGGTAAAGTCAGGGTTTGAGGCAGTCTACCCTAGGTTCGTTGAGTGCATTGAAAGTAACTTACCTGTTGAGAAATAATGTGGACCTTCCATTTAAGAGGGGAGGAAATGTTATGTATTGTGTGTTCTATTGTGTGTTCTCCTCCCACCTGTGGTGGCGCTGTCACAGGCGATAAATGGTTGGGTGTTTTCTGTTAAGTTTAGCTCTCTTTGTTCGGAACGCTCCAGAACTTCCTTTCCTTCCAATAAAGCACTTCATGTTTGAATCTCTGAGTTCTGAGTCCTAAATTGTGTCTAGGTAGAAAGGTACCGACACAACAGTTACTATGTCTTCAAAACTCTTTTCCATTGGCTTCGTTGGGGTTACTAGATTTCGTAATAAACCATACGTTTTTGCACCCATTAAATTTAACAATACCGACGCTTTCTTGTCATCTGACACCTCATTTGCCTTGCAGTACACCTCTATTCGTTCGACATATGTAGTCCAATCTTCGACTTCATTGTCAAATGCGGTGATACTGCCACTCTTCGGCATTTTGTGTGTGGTTTAAAATGGCATCTCCCAATGGCTTAAAATGGCTTCTCCCGTGCTTTCCTTCCTCCCCCGCTGCTGCCGACGCCGCTCCCGGCGGTTCGCGTGGCAATGGCGGCGCCCTGTAGGTTTCGCGCGCTTCTCTCTCCCTCTCTCCGACGCTGCTCGGCCCCTGAACACCGGCTGCGCCCTGTGCGCTCTGCCCTCTCTCTCTCCCGTCGACGTTGCTCGGCCCTTTGCTGAGCCGCTCGGTCGGGCTCTAGCCTGCCGCTGTCCGGGAAGGGTCTGCGCACTACCTGTTGCCAGCCCGTTTCGCTGGACCACCTCGACTGGAAAGCCAAGCCTGGCTCTCGACAGCCTCCCCCGCAATTCTCGAGTCTCTGCTGGATGACTGGGCGGTTGCCCGTGGTCGACGCCCGAGTCTCTGGCCTTGACCTCCAATCCACTGATCTCCAGGAACGAATCCCCGGGAGGTGATGCAGAGTTGCAGGTAGGTTCGAACCTGCCTCGTCGCCAATGTTACGTCCGTGTATAAGAAGACACAGACTGCGGAGAACGGTACAAGTACTGAGGGAGTGCCACACTGTCAGAGGGGCAGTACTGAGGGAGCGCTGCACTGTCGGAGGGGCAGTACTGAGGGAGCGCTGCACTGTCGGAGGGGCAGTACTGAGGGAGTGCCGCACTGTCGGAGGGGCAGTACTGAGGGAGCGCTGCACTGTCGGAGGGGCAGTACTGAGGGAGCCCTGCACTGTCGGAGGGGCGGTACTGAGGGAGCGTGCACTGTCGGAGGGGCAGTACTGAGGGAGCACCGCACTGTCGGAGGGGCAGTACTGAGGGAGTGCCACACTGTCGGAGGGGCGGTACTGAGGGAGCGTGCACTGTCGGAGGGGCGGTACTGAGGGAGCGTGCACTGTCGGAGGGGCAGTACTGAGGGAGCACCGCACTGTCGGAGGGGCAGTACTGAGGGAGTGCCACACTGTCAGAGGGGCAGTACTGAGGGAGCGCTGCACTGTCGGAGGGGCAGTACTGAAGGAGCGCTGCACTGTTGGAGGGGCAGTACTGAGGGAGTGCCACACTGTCGGGGGGGCAGTACTGAGGGAGCGCTGCACTGTCGGAGGGGCAGTACTGAGGGAATGCCGCACTGTCGGAGGGGGCAGTACTGAGGGAGTGCCGCACTGTCGGAGGGGCAGTACTGAGGGAGCGCCGCACTGTCGGGGGGGCAGTACTGAGGGAGTGCCGCACTGTCGGAGGGGCAGTACTGAGGGAACGCCGCACTGTCGGGGGGGCAGTACTGAGGGAGTGCCGCACTGTCGGAGGGGCAGTACTGAGGGAGTGCCGCACTGTCGGAGGGGCAGTACTGAGGGAACGCCGCACTGTCGGGGGGGCAGTACTGAGGGAGTGCCGCACTGTCGGAGGGGCAGTACTGAGGGAGTGCTGCACTGTCGGAGGGGCAGTACTGAGGGAGCGCCTCACTGTCGGAGGGGCAGTACTGAGGGAACGCCGCACTGTCGGGGGGGCAGTACTGAGGGAGTGCCGCACTGTCGGAGGGGCAATACTTTTCCATTCTGCCTGTCCCTTCTAAAAGTTAAGTATCCTGGAATATTTAGTTCCCAACCTTGGCCACTTTGCAACCACGTCTCCGTTATGGCTATTAGATCAAACCTGTTCATTTCTATCTGCTCTATTAATGTATCTATTTTGTTGCGAATGCTTCGCGCATTCAGATATCGTGCCTTTAGCTTTGACTTATTTCTATTTTACCTGTGTTACTCCCTCTGTCTCTTCCTGACCCACTCTGCTGATTTTTACCTAAAACTCTACTCTGCTCTAGAGCCTTGACATTTCTCTCGCTGCTTTTAAATTTACTCTTTCCTGAATCCCCCCGCCCCGCTTTCATTAGTTTAAAGCCCTGTCTACTGCCCTAGTTATTCGGTTCGCCAGGAAACTGGTCCCAGCCTGGTTTAAGTGGAGCCCGCCCCAACAGAGCAGCTCCCTCTTTCCCCAGTACTGCTGCCAGTGCCCCATAAACTGAAACCTCAACCTCCCACACCACTCTGGTCAGAGATTATTACCTTTGAGGTTCTGCTTTTTAATTTGGATCCAAGCTCCTCAAACTCCCTCAGCTGAACCTCATTCCTAGGTCGTTGGTTCCAACATGGATCACGATAACTGGATCCTCCCCCTCCACGTTCTTCTCCAGTCGCGAGGAGATGTCTTTAACCCTGGCACCAGGCAGGCAACACAACCTTCGGAACTCTCAGTCGTGGCTGCAGAGAACACTGGACATAAGATCCATGTGATATTCTCTGTGACCACAACCATGGTGTATAATGGCTCCTTGACCTCTCCAAGGCCTTCGATACACTTGACCATTCAATCCTCCTTCACCATCTCCTCCCCTTATTCCAACTCTGTGGTTTTGATAAGGTAGACGTAGAGAAGATGTTTCCACTTGTGGGGGAGACCAGAACTAGGGGCCATCAATATAAGAGAGTCACTAATAAATCCAATCGGGAATTCAGGCGAAACTTCTTTCCCCAGAGAGTGGTGAGAATGTGGAACTCGCTCCCACAGGGAGTGGTTGAGGTGAAGAGCAGAGATACATTTAAGGGGAAGCTGGATAAACACATGAGGGAGAAAGGAATAGAAGGATATGATGATAGGGTGAGATGAAGAGGGGTGGGAGGAGGCTCGTGTGGAGCAGAAACACCGGCACTGAGCAGTTGGGCCGAATGGCCTGTTTCTGTGCTGTACATTCTGTGTAATTCTATGTACTGCCCTCTCCACATTCCACTCACATCTGTCCCAGCCCACTCAGTACATCTGCACGAGCTTCTCATAGTTCACTCCAACACGCCCCAAAGATCGACACTACCTCGCCCCTGGTCCTCCTCTACAGACAGACAGAGAGAGAGACAGGCAGAGATAGACAGAGACAGAGCGAGAGACAGAGATAGCCAGAGAGAGAGAGAGAGAGACTGGCAGACAGACAGAGATAGACAGAGAGAGAGAAATAGACAGAGACAGAGCGAGAGACAGAGATAGACAGAGAGACAGAGAGAGATAGACAGAGAGAGAGACCGACAGACATACAGAGGTAGACAGAGAGAGAGAGACAGACAGAGAGAGAGAGAGAGAGAGAGAGATAGAGACAGAGATAGACAGAGACAGAGAGACAGACAGAGAGACAGACAGAGATAGACAGAGAGCGAGAGACAGAGATAGCCAGAGAGAGTGAACAGGACCGCTCCCAGCCAGACAGAGGGAGAGATGCACAGGACGTACGCAATACCTCAGACAGAAACAATCCATTAAGAGACAATAAGCAGATGTGCAGTAGCATCTACTTCCGCCTTATGGATCAAGGACTAATTAATAGAAAGAACTGTAACCAAATAGTATTAACTTTTATAGACAACTGAAGTGATCTTTTTTTCCCACACTTAGACACGACAAACACGTACCACTCTTTAACCTATCATAGTAAAAGATCAAACTTAACATGAAATCCTTATATATTTCGACCTGGAATATCCAAGGTCTACGCTCTTCGATGCTAGACGTGAAGAGTAGGACCCCTGAGTTCATAGATGAAACTAAAGATCTAGATATTATCATTTTACAGGAAACTTGGTATAAAGGAAAAGGACACACTGGCTGTCCCCAAGGGTACACTGAGCTGGTGGTCCCCTCCAATAAATTACCAAGTGTAACCCAAGGCAGAGACTCCGGAGGCATACTGATCTGGTTTAAAACAGAACTTAAGAATTACATCAAATTTATAAAAAAGGGCGAAAACCACATGTGGCTCAAACTTGAGAGGGAGATTACCTCAAACACCCAAGATGTTTACATTTGCGCACTTTATATCCCTCCAATTGATTCCCCGTACTTTAAAGAGGACACCTTCTCCAACATGGAGGGGGAAATTATCCAATACCAGGCCCAGGGGAACGTGTTGATCTGTGGGGACCTCAACTCAAGAACAGGCGAAGAACCAGACTTCACCAATAATCAGGGAAACAATTACGTATTCAGGAATAACCACTTTGACATCCCTTCCCTTCCATACAGGCATAACTGCGACAAGCAGTCAAATACCAATGGAAAACAGCTACTACAGCTCTGTCGAAACCTGGGTCTGTACATTGTCAATGGTAGATTCATAGGAGACCTCCTAGGAAGATTGACCTATTGCTCACCTCTTGGCTGCAGCACAGTAGACTATATGATTACAGATTTGGACCCATCCTCTTTCAAAGCATTCACAGTCAAACCACAAACAACACTGTCAGATCACAGTCAAATTACTATGTATCTCAAAAAGACAGAAACAAACAACATAGAAACACAACCCAGTAAACTGTACAACACCAAAAAATCGTACAGATGGGCCAAAAACGACACGGAAAAATACCAGAAAACAATTAGCAATGCATCAACTCAAGCTCTCTTAGACACCTTTCTGGATAACATATACACTCACAATAAAGAAGGCGTAAACCGGGCAGTTATTAACCTAAACAATATTTTTGATAATTTGGCAACAAGTGCAAACTTGAAAGCTCGCAAGAACAAACCCAAAACAAAAAACTATGAAAAATGGTTTGACCCAGATTGCCATAACATGAGGAAAAAACTTAGAAAAATATCAAACCAAAAACACAGACATCCAGAAAACGAGGAATTACGCCTTACTTATTGTCAGACACTAACACAATACAGAAACACACTCAGAACCAAAAAAGAGCAATATATTAAGAACACACTCAGCTCCATGGAGGAATCCATTGATTCCAATTGTTTCTGGGACAACTTGAATACACTACACAAAAAACAACACGACGATTTGGCCATTCAAAATGGGGACACATGGGTAAACCACTTTGAAAAATTATACCAGAAAAACACACTAAGACCAGAGCAACACCAAATATGCAAAAAACTGGAAAAGCTAGAAATGGCCATAAAAGATAACCAAAACCCACTAGACGCCATAATAACAGAAAAAGAACTTCTTGAAAAACTCAAGGACCTGCGAACAGGAAAAGCTTCCGGGACAGACGGCATACTAAACGAGATGATTAAACACACAGACGACAAAATGAAACTGGCTATCCTAAAACTCTTCAACTTGGTTCTGAGTGTCGGTTATTTCCCTGACATCTGAAACAAAGGACTCATAACGCCCATATACAAAAGTGGGGACAAAATCGACCCAAACAACTATCGAGGCATCTGTGTAAACAGTAACCTGGGGAAGGTATTCTGTAGCATCATAAACAAAAGACTTATAAACTTCCTTGAGGAGCACAATGTCTTGAGTAAAAGCCAAATTGGATTCCGGCCAAACTATAGAACATCCGATCATATCTTCACCCTACAGACCCTAATTGACAAACACGTTCACCATAACAAAAGCAAAATCTACGCATGCTTTGTAGATTTCCAGAAGGCTTTCGACTCCATCTGGCATGACGGTTTATTCCTGAAACTTATCGAAAGCGGGGTAGGAGGAAAAACATATGATGTAATTAAATCAATGTATACAAACAACAAATGTGCAGTTAAAATTGGAGACAAACAAACAAAATACTTCCCACAGGGGCAGGGGGTGACGCAGGGCTCGCCAATCTCACCGACACTCTTTAATATTTACATAAATGGATTGGCAAAACTACTTGAACAATCTACAGCACCCGGCCTCACCCTATATGAATCCAAGGTTAAATTCCTCCTCTATGCAGACGACCTGGTTCTGCTGTCACCAACTAAGGAGGGTCTACAGCAGAACCTGGACCTGCTGGAGTCGTACTGCCAGACTTGGGCCCTGACAATAAATCCCCAAAAAACCAAAGTCCTTGTGTCCCAGCAAAGATCCAAACATCAGGGACCCAAAATAAATTTCACACTAGGAACAACCAAAATTGAACAAACCACTAACTACACATACTTGGGCTTAAAAATCAGTTCTACGGGAAACTTCAAACTGGCTGTGAATGAACTGAAAGAGAAAGCAAGAAGGGCTTTCTATGCCATCAAAAAATCAATCCAAATAGAAGTCCCAATTAGCATTTGGCTCAAAATTTTCAAATCAGTAATTGAACCAATTGCACTCTATGGCAGTGAGGTATGGGGACCGCTAACACAACAAGAATTTGCAAAATGGGACAAACACCCAATTGAGATCCTACATGCAGAATTCTGTAAAAGTATCCTCCGGACTCAAAGGAAAACAGTAAACAATGCATGCAGGGCGGAACTAGGCCAATATCCATTAATAATCACTATCCAAAAAAGAGCCACCAAATTTTGGAATCACCTACAAATGAGCAACCCCCAATGCTATCACTACGACGCCCTGAAATGCCAAGAGCTGACCATAAAGAAGAATACCCTCAGTCAACTAGTCCTGGGACTCAGTGAAGTAACTACTAACAATACTAACAATAACCAGCCCCAGGACAGTGACAGGGTAACACAAAGAATTCGACCCAACACAATCGTCGCTAAGCAAAAGGAAAAATATCTGTCATATTGGGCAGAAACAACAAAAACCCAAAGCAAACTCAATTGCTACTTGGCCCTAAACAGACAATACAACATAGCTGATTACCTGACCATGGTAAAGGATAACAAACTGAGAAGAACCTTGACAAGGTACAGACTTTGCGAACATAGCCTAGCGATCGAAAAAGGCAGACACAGGCAGACCAGGCTGCCAAGAGAAGACAGGATATGCGCTCACTGCAGTCAGGGAGTAGTAGAGACAGAGATGCACTTCCTCACAGCCTGTGGAAAATATCAGGGCATCAGGGAGAATTTCTACCAAAAATTCTCACAAATATGCCCTGAATTCAGAAATCTGAATGACAACCAAAAACTCCCATTCCTACTGGGGGAGGAGAGAAGCTGTGTAACACTGGCGGCACACTATGTTACAGCTTGCCATGAACAGAGGGACAACTAGTAAACTAAGAAAAGAGTATATATAAACAAGGCGAATGTATATTTATACACTCAGGGATATACCTGTTTATACACTGTATGAATAGAACTGCGTTTATGTGTTGAACCATAAATGTATTTTGATGCTTTGGCAACATAAGATGTACCTTATCATGCCAATAAAGCGATTTGAATTTGAATTTGAATTTGAGAGAGAGAGAGAGATAGACAGACAGAGAGAGAGAGAGAGAGAGAGATAGACACAGAGAGAAAGAGAGATAGACAGAGAGAAAGACAGAGAGAGAGACAGAGAGAGAGCGAGAGTGAGAGAGAGAGAGAGATGAAATGTGGGACGATATTTGAGGTACTGCCGCAGTCCTAGCCAGCTCCAGCCGATGGCGCCAGAGTCCAGGAAACCGCAGACTCACAATCTGAGGCTCAAACCATTGGTCGAACTTTCCTAAAATTGTCCGCCGGGCTTTCCGCTCCCTGACTCTCGATTCCCTCGTTCCAGCCCATCAGGACAAAGCAAACCTGGTATGGGATTGTATGTCGGGAGGGTAAGAAAGAAAGACTTGCATTTCTCCAGCGCCTCTCATCACCTCAGGACGTCTCAAAGCACTTTACAGCCAATGAAGGACTTTGTCGACACTGTTGTATTATGGGAAACGCGGCAGCCAATTTGCGAACAGCAAGATCCCACAAACAGCAATGTGACAATGGCCAGGTCATCTGGTTTACTGCTGTTGATTGAGGGATAAACATTGGCCAGGACACGGGGGAGAACTCCCCGCTCGTCTTCCAACTGTGTCATAGGATCTCTGACGTTGACCTGAGAGAGCAGACAGGGCCTCAATTTAAAATCTCACCCGAAAGACGGCACCTCCGACAGTGCAGCGCTCCCGCACCTGTGGAACCCATACCCCAGTGAGAGTCAGTGTCTGTGGAACCCGTACCCCAGTGAGAGTCAGTGTCTGTGGAACCCGTACCCCAGTGAGAGTCAGTGCCTGTGGAACCCGTACCCCAGTGAGAGTCAGTGTCTGTGGAACCCGTACCCCAGTGAGAGTCAGTGTGTGTGGAACCCGTACCCCAGTGAGAGTCAGTGTCTGTGGAACCCGTGCCCCAGTGAGAGTCAGTGTCTGTGGAACCCGTACCCCAGTGAGAGTCAGTGTCTGTGGAACCCGTGCCCCAGTGAGAGTCAGTGTCTGTGGAACCCGTACACCAGTGAGAGTCAGTGTCTGTGGAACCCGTACCCCAGTGAGAGTCAGTGTCTGTGGAACCCGTACCCCAGTGAGAGTCAGTGTCTGTGGAACCCGTACCCCAGTGAGAGTCAGTGTCTGTGGAACCCGTACCCCAGTGAGAGTCAGTGTGTGTGGAACCCGTACCCCAGTGAGAGTCAGTGTCTGTGGAACCCGTACCCCAGTGAGAGTCAGTGTCTGTGGAACCCGTGCCCCAGTGAGAGTCAGTGTCTGTGGAACCCGTACCCCAGTGAGAGTCAGTGTCTGTGGAACCCGTGCCCCAGTGAGAGTCAGTGTCTGTGGAACCCGTACACCAGTGAGAGTCAGTGTGTGGAACCCGTACCCCAGTGAGAGTCAGTGTCTGTGGAACCAGTACCCCAGTGAGAGTCAGTGTCTGTGGAACCCGTGCCCCAGTGAGAGTCAGTGTCTGTGGAACCCGTACTCCAGTAAGAGTCAGTGTCTGTGGAACCCGTACCCCAGTGAGAGTCAGTGTCTGTGGAACCCGGACCCCAGTGAGAGTCAGTGTCTGTGGAACCCGTACCCCAGTGAGAGTCAGTGTCTGTGGAACCCGGACCCCAGTGAGAGTCAGTGTCTGCGGAACCCGTATCCCAGTGAGAGTCGGTGTCTGTGGAACCCGGACCCCAGTGAGAGTCGGTGCCTGTGGAACCCGTACCCCAGTGAGAGTCAGTGTGTGTGGAAGCCGTACCCCAGTGAGAGTCAGTGTCTGTGGAACCCGTACCCCAGTGAGAGTCAGTGTCTGTGGAACCCGTACCCCAGTGAGAGTCAGTGTCTGTGGAACCCGTACCCCAGTGAGAGTCAGTGTCTGTGGAACCCGTACCCCAGTGAGAGTCAGTGTCTGTGGAACCCGTACCCCAGTGAGAGTCAGTGTCTGTGTAACCCGTACCCCAGTGAGAGTCAGTGTCTGTGGAACCCGTACCCCAGTGAGAGTCAGTGCCTGTGGAACCCGTACCCCAGTGAGAGTCAGTGTGTGGAACCCGTAACCCAGTGAGAGTCAGTGTCTGTGGAACCCGTACCCCAGTGAGAGTCAGTGTCTGTGGAACCCGTACCCCAGTGAGAGTCAATGTCTGTGGAACCCGTACCCCAGTGAGAGTCAGTGTCTGTGGAACCCGTACCCCAGTGAGAGTCAGTGTCTGTGGAACCCGTACCCCAGTGAGAGTCAGTGTGTGTGGAACCCGTACCCCAGTGAGAGTCAGAGTCTGTGGAATCCGTACCCCAGTGAGAGTCAGTGTCTGTGGGACCCGTACCCCAGTGAGAGTCAGTGTCTGTGGAACCCGTACCCCAGTGAGAGTCAGTGTCTGTGGAAACGGTACCCCAGTGAGAGTCAGTGTCTGTGGAACCCGTACCCCAGTGAGTGTCAGTGTCTGTGGAACCCGTGCCCCAGTGAGAGTCAGTGTCTGTGGAACCCGTACCCCACTGAGAGTCAGTGTCTGTGGAACCCGTACCCCAGTGAGAGTCAGTGTGTGTGGAACCCGTACCCCAGTGAGAGTCAGTGTCTGTGCAACCCGTACCCCAGTGAGAGTCAGTGTATGTGGAACCCGTACCCCAGTGAGAGTCGGTGTCTGTGGAACCCGTACCCCAGTGAGAGTCAGTGTCTGTGGAACCCGTACCCCAGTGAGAGTCAGTGTCTGTGGAACCCGTACCCCAGTGAGAGTCAGTGTCTGTGGAACCCGTACCCCAGTGAGTGTCAGTGTCTGTGGAACCCGTGCCCCAGTGAGAGTCAGTGTCTGTGGAACCCGTACCCCACTGAGAGTCAGTGTCTGTGGAACCCGTACCCCAGTGAGAGTCAGTGTGTGTGGAACCCGTACCCCAGTGAGAGTCAGTGTCTGTGCAACCCGTACCCCAGTGAGAGTCAGTGTATGTGGAACCCGTACCCCAGTGAGAGTTGGTGTCTGTGGAACCCGTACCCCAGTGAGAGTCAGTGTCTGTGGAACCCGTACCCAGTGAGAGTCAGTGTCTGTGGAAGCCGTACCCCAGTGAGAGTCAGTGTCTGTGGAACCCGTACCCCAGTGAGAGTCAGTGCCTGTGGAACCCGTACCCCAGTGAGAGTCAGTGTCTGTGGAACCCGTACCCCAGTGAGAGTCAGTGTCTGTGGAACCCGTACCCCAGTGAGAGTCAGTGTCTGTGGAACCCTTACCCCAATGAGAGTCAGTGTCTGTGGAACCCGTACCCCAGTGAGAGTCAGTGTCTGTGGAACCCGTACCCCAATGAGAGTCAGTGTGTGTGGAACCCGTACGCCAGTGAGAGTCAGTGTGTGTGGAACCCGTACCCCAGTGAGAGTCAGTATCTGTGGAACCTGTACCCCAGTGAGAGTCAGTGTGTGTGGAACCCGTACCCCAGTGAGAGTCAGTGTGTGTGGAACCCATACCCAAGTGAGAGTCAGCGTCTGAGGAACCCATACCCCAGTGAGAGTCAGTGTGTGTGGAACCCGTACCACAGTGAGAGTCAGTGTCTGTGGAACCCGTACCCCAGTGAGAGTCAGTGTCTGTGGAACCCGTACCCCAGTGAGAGTCAGTGTCTGTGGAACCCGTACCCCAGTGAGAGTCAGTGTCTGTGGAACCCGTACCCCAGTGAGAGTCAGTGTCTGTGGAGCCCGTACCCCAGTGAGAGTCAGTGTCTGTGGAACCCGTACCCCAGTGAGAGTCAGTGTCTGAGGAACCCGTACCCCAGTGAGAGTCAGTGTGTGTGGAACCCGTACCCCAGTGAGAGTCAGTGTGTGTGCAACCCGTACCCCAGTGAGAGTCAGTGTCTGTGGAACCCGTACCCCAGTCAGAGTCAGTGTCTGTGGAACCCGTACCCAGTGAGAGTCAGTGCCTGTGGAACCCGTACCCAGTGAGAGTCAGTGTCTGTGGAACCCGTACCCCAGTGAGAGTCAGTGTCTGTGGAACCCGTGCCCTAGTGAGAGTCAGTGTCTGTGGAACCCGTACCCCAGTGAGAGTCAGTGTCTGTGGAACCCGTACCCCAGTGAGAGTCAGTGTCTGTGGAACCCGTACCACAGTGAGAGTCAGTGTCTGTGGAACCCGGACACCAGTGAGAGTCAGAGTCTGTGGAACCCGGACCCCAGTGAGAGTCGGTGTCTGTGGAACCCGGACCCCAGTGAGAGTCGGTGCCTGTGGAACCCGTACCCCAGTGAGAGTCAGTGTGTGTGGAAGCCGTACCCCAGTGAGAGTCAGTGTCTGTGGAACCCGTACCCCAGTGAGAGTCAGTGTCTGTGGAACCCGTACCCCAGTGGGAGTCAGTGTGTGTGGAACCCGTACCCTAGTGAGATTCAGTGTCTGTGGAAACCGTACCCCAGTGAGAGTCAGTGTCT
Organism: Somniosus microcephalus; assembly: GCF_052327205.1. NCBI lineage: Eukaryota > Metazoa > Chordata > Chondrichthyes > Squaliformes > Somniosidae > Somniosus > Somniosus microcephalus. Next base: position 3,881,147 of record NC_141009.1, on the reverse strand, counting down.
GTGGAACCCGTACCCCAGTGAGAGTCAGTGTCTGTGGAACCCGTACCCCAGTGAGAGTCAGTGTCTGTGTAACCCGTACCCCAGTGAGAGTCAGTGTCTGTGGAACCCGTACCCCAGTGAGAGTCAGTGCCTGTGGAACCCGTACCCCAGTGAGAGTCAGTGTGTGGAACCCGTAACCCAGTGAGAGTCAGTGTCTGTGGAACCCGTACCCCAGTGAGAGTCAGTGTCTGTGGAACCCGTACCCCAGTGAGAGTCAGTGTCTGTGGAACCCGTACCCCAGTGAGAGTCACTGTCTGTGGAACCCGTACCCCAGTGAGAGTCAGTGTGTGGAACCCGTAACCCAGTGAGAGTCAGTGTCTGTGGAACCCGTACCCCAGTGAGAGTCAGTGCCTGTGGAACACGTACCCCAGTGAGAGTCAGTGTGTGGAACCCGTAACCCAGTGAGAGTCAGTGTCTGTGGAACCCGTACCCCAGTGAGAGTCAGTGTCTGTGGAACCCGTACCCCAGTGAGAGTCAGTGTCTGTGGAACCCGTACCCCAGTGAGAGTCAGTGTGTGGAACCCGTAACCCAGTGAGAGTCAGTGTCTGTGGAACCCGTACCCCAGTGAGAGTCAGTGTCTGTGGAACCCGTACCCCAGTGAGAGTCAATGTCTGTGGAACCCGTACCCCAGTGAGAGTCAGTGTCTGTGGAACCCGTACCCCAGTGAGAGTCAGTGTCTGTGGAACCCGTACCCCAGTGAGAGTCAGTGTGTGTGGAACCCGTACCCCAGTGAGAGTCAGAGTCTGTTGAACCCGTACCCCAGTGAGAGTCAGTGTCTGTGGAACCCGTACCCCAGTGAGAGTCAGTGTCTGTGGGACCCGTACCTCAGTGAGAGTCAGTGTCTGTGGGACTCGTACCCCAGTGAGATTCAGTGTCTGTGGAACCCGTACCCCAGTGAGAGTCAGTGCCTGTGGAACCCGTACCCCAGTGAGAGGCACTATTTGTGGAACCCGTACCCCAGTGAGAGTCGGTATCTCTGGAACCCGTACCCCTGTGAGAGTCAGTGTCTGTGGAACCCGTACCCCAGTGAGAGTCGGTGTCTGTGGAACCCGGACCCCAGTGAGAGTCAGTATCTGTGGAACCCGAACCCCTGTGAGAGCCAGTGTCTGTGGAACCCGGACCCCAGTGAGAGTCAGTGTCTGTGGAACCCGTACCCCAGTGAGAGTCAGTGTGTGGAACCCGTAACCCAGTGAGAGTCAGTGTCTGTGGAACCCATACCCCAGTGAGAGTCAGTGTCTGTGGAACCCGTACCCCAGTGAGAGTCAGTGTGTGGAACCCGTAACCCAGTGAGAGTCAGTGTCTGTGGAACCCGTACCCCAGTGAGAGTCAGTGTCTGTGGAACCCGTACCCCAGTGAGAGTCAATGTCTGTGGAACCCGTACCCCAGTGAGAGTCAGTGTCTGTGGAACCCGTACCCCAGTGAGAGTCAGTGTCTGTGGAACCCGTACCCCAGTGAGAGTCAGTGTGTGTGGAACCCGTACCTCAGTGAGAGTCAGTGTCTGTGGGACCCGTACCCCAGTGAGAGTCAGTGTCTGTGGGACCCGTACCCCAGTGAGATTCAGTGTCTGTGGAACCCATACCCCAGTGAGAGTCAGTGCCTGTGGAACCCGTACCCCAGTGAGAGGCACTATTTGTGGAACCCGTACCCCAGTGAGAGTCGGTATCTGTGGAACCCGTACCCCTGTGAGAGTCAGTGTCTGTGGAACCCGTACCCCAGTGAGAGTCGGTGTCTGTGGAACCCGGACCCCAGTGAGAGTCAGTATCTGTGGAACCCGAACCCCTGTGAGAGCCAGTGTCTGTGGAACCCGGACCCCAGTGAGAGTCAGTGTCTGTGGAACCCGTACCCCAGTGAGAGTCGGTGTATGTGGAACCCGGACCCCAGTGAGAGTCGGTGCCTGTGGAACCCGTACCCCAGTGAGAGTCAGTGTGTGTGGAAGCCGTACCTCAGTGAGAGTCAGTGTCTGTGGAACCCGTACCCCAGTGAGAGTCAGTGTCTGTGGAACCCGTACCCCAGTGAGAGTCAGTGTCTGTGGAACCCGTACCCCAGTGAGAGTCAGTGTCTGTGGAACCCATACCCCAGTGAGAGTCAGTGTGTGTGGAACCGGAACCCAAGTGAGAGTCAGTGTCTGTGGAACCCGTACCCCAGTGAGAGTCAGTGTCTGTGGAACCCGTGCCCCAGTGAGAGTCAGTGTCTGTGGAACCCGTACACCAGTGAGAGTCAGTGTCTGTGGAACCCGTACCCCAGTGAGAGTCAGTGTCTGTGGAACCCGTACCCCAGTGAGAGTCAGTGCCTGTGGAACCCGTACCCCAGTGAGAGTCAGTGTCTGTGGAACCCGTACCCCAGTGAGAGTCAGTGTGTGTGGAACCCGTACCCCAGTGAGAGTCAGTGTCTGTGGAACCCGTACCCCAGTGAGAGTCAGTGTCTGTGGAACCCGTGCCCCAGTGAGAGTCAGTGTCTGTGGAACCCGTACCCCAGTGAGAGTCAGTGTCTGTGGAACCCGTGCCCCAGTGAGAGTCAGTGTCTGTGGAACCCGTACACCAGTGAGAGTCAGTGTGTGGAACCCGTACCCCAGTGAGAGACAGTGTCTGTGGAACCAGTACCCCAGTGAGAGTCAGTGTCTGTGGAACCCGTGCCCCAGTGAGAGTCAGTGTCTGTGGAACCCGTACTTCAGTAAGAGTCAGTGTCTGTGGAACCCGTACCCCAGTGAGAGTCAGTGTCTGTGGAACCCGGACCCCAGTGAGAGTCAGTGTCTGTGGAACCCGTACCCCAGTGAGAGTCAGTGTCTGTGGAACCCGGACCCCAGTGAGAGTCAGTGTCTGCGGAACCCGTATCCCAGTGAGAGTCGGTGTCTGTGGAACCCGGACCCCAGTGAGAGTCGGTGCCTGTGGAACCCGTACCCCAGTGAGAGTCAGTGTGTGTGGAAGCCGTACCCCAGTGAGAGTCAGTGTCTGTGGAACCTGTACCCCAGTGAGAGTCAGTGTCTGTGGAACCCGTACCCCAGTGAGAGTCAGTGTCTGTGGAACCCGTACCCCAGTGAGAGTCAGTGTCTGTGGAACCCGTACCCCAGTGAGAGTCAGTGTCTGTGGAACCCGTACCCCAGTGAGAGTCAGTGTCTGTGTAACCCGTACCCCAGTGAGAGTCAGTGTCTGTGGAACCCGTACCCCAGTGAGAGTCAGTGCCTGTGGAACCCGTACCCCAGTGAGAGTCAGTGTGTGGAACCCGTAACCCAGTGAGAGTCAGTGTCTGTGGAACCCGTACCCCAGTGAGAGTCAGTGTCTGTGGAACCCGTACCCCAGTGAGAGTCAATGTCTGTGGAACCCGTACCCCAGTGAGAGTCAGTGTCTGTGGAACCCGTACCCCAGTGAGAGTCAGTGTCTGTGGAACCCGTACCCCAGTGAGAGTCAGTGTGTGTGGAACCCGTACCCCAGTGAGAGTCAGAGTCTGTGGAATCCGTACCCCAGTGAGAGTCAGTGTCTGTGGGACCCGTACCCCAGTGAGAGTCAGTGTCTGTGGAACCCGTACCCCAGTGAGAGTCAGTGTCTGTGGAAACGGTACCCCAGTGAGAGTCAGTGTCTGTGGAACCCGTACCCCAGTGAGTGTCAGTGTCTGTGGAACCCGTGCCCCAGTGAGAGTCAGTGTCTGTGGAACCCGTACCCCACTGAGAGTCAGTGTCTGTGGAACCCGTACCCCAGTGAGAGTCAGTGTGTGTGGAACCCGTATCCCAGTGAGAGTCAGTGTCTGTGCAACCCGTACCCCAGTGAGAGTCAGTGTATGTGGAACCCGTACCCCAGTGAGAGTCGGTGTCTGTGGAACCCGTACCCCAGTGAGAGTCAGTGTCTGTGGAACCCGTACCCCAGTGAGAGTCAGTGTCTGTGGAACCCGTACCCCAGTGAGAGTCAGTGTCTGTGGAACCCGTACCCCAGTGAGTGTCAGTGTCTGTGGAACCCGTGCCCCAGTGAGAGTCAGTGTCTGTGGAACCCGTACCCCACTGAGAGTCAGTGTCTGTGGAACCCGTACCCCAGTGAGAGTCAGTGTGTGTGGAACCCGTACCCCAGTGAGAGTCAGTGTCTGTGCAACCCGTACCCCAGTGAGAGTCAGTGTATGTGGAACCCGTACACCAGTGAGAGTTGGTGTCTGTGGAACCCGTACCCCAGTGAGAGTCAGTGTCTGTGGAACCCGTACCCAGTGAGAGTCAGTGTCTGTGGAAGCCGTACCCCAGTGAGAGTCAGTGTCTGTGGAACCCGTACCCCAGTGAGAGTCAGTGCCTGTGGAACCCGTACCCCAGTGAGAGTCAGTGTCTGTGGAACCCGTACCCCAGTGAGAGTCAGTGTCTGTGGAACCCGTACCCCAGTGAGAGTCAGTGTCTGTGCAACCCGTACCCCAGTGAGAGTCAGTGTATGTGGAACCCGTACCCCAGTGTGAGTTGGTGTCTGTGGAACCCGTACCCCAGTGAGAGTCAGTGTCTGTGGAACCCGTACCCAGTGAGAGTCAGTGTCTGTGGAACCCGTACCCCAGTGAGAGTCAGTGTCTGTGGAACCTGTACCCCAGTGAGAGTCAGTGCCTGTGGAACCCGTACCCCAGTGAGAGTCAGTGTCTGTGGAACCCGTACCCCAGTGAGAGTCAGTGTCTGTGGAACCCGTACCCCAGTGAGAGTCAGTGTCTGTGGAACCCGTACCCCAATGAGAGTCAGTGTCTGTGGAACCCGTACCCCAGTGAGAGTCAGTGTCTGTGGAACCCGTACCCCAATGAGAGTCAGTGTGTGTGGAACCCGTACGCCAGTGAGAGTCAGTGTGTGTGGAACCCGTACCCCAGTGAGAGTCAGTATCTGTGGAACCTGTACCCCAGTGAGAGTCAGTGTGTGTGGAACCCGTACCCCAGTGAGAGTCAGTGTGTGTGGAACCCATACCCAAGTGAGAGTCAGCGTCTGAGGAACACATACCCCAGTGAGAGTCAGTGTGTGTGGAACCCGTACCACAGTGAGAGTCAGTGTCTGTGGAACCCGTACCCCAGTGAGAGTCAGTGTCTGTGGAACCCGTACCCCAGTGAGAGTCAGTGTCTGTGGAACCCGTACCCCAGTGAGAGTCAGTGTCTGTGGAACCCGTACCCCAGTGAGAGTCAGTGTCTGTGGAGCCCGTACCCCAGTGAGAGTCAGTGTCTGTGGAACCCGTACCCCAGTGAGAGTCAGTGTCTGAGGAACCCGTACCCCAGTGAGAGTCAGTGTGTGTGGAACCCGTACCCCAGTGAGAGTCAGTGTGTGTGCAACCCGTACCCCAGTGAGAGTCAGTGTCTGTGGAACCCGTACCCCAGTCAGAGTCAGTGTCTGTGGAACCCGTACCCCAGTGAGAGTCAGTGTGTGTGGAACCCGTACCCCAGTGAGAGTCAGTGTGTGTGCAACCCGTACCCCAGTGAGAGTCAGTGTCTGTGGAACCCGTACCCCAGTCAGAGTCAGTGTCTGTGGAACCCGTACCCCAGTGAGAGTCAGTGTCTGTGGAACCCGTACCCAGTGAGAGTCAGTGCCTGTGGAACCCGTACCCAGTGAGAGTCAGTGTCTGTGGAACCCGTACCCCAGTGAGAGTCAGTGTCTGTGGAACCCGTACCCCAGTGAGAGTCAGTGTCTGTGGAACCCGTACCACAGTGAGAGTCAGTGTCTGTGTAACCCGTACCCCAGTGAGAGTCAGTGCCTGTGGAACCCGTACCCCAGTGAGAGTCAGTGTCTGTGGAACCCGTACCCCAGTGAGAGTCAGTGTCTGTGTAACCCGTACCCCAGTGAGAGTCAGTGTCTGTGGAACCCGTACCCCAGTGAGAGTCAGTGCCTGTGGAACCCGTACCCCAGTGAGAGTCAGTGTGTGGAACCCGTAACCCAGTGAGAGTCAGTGTCTGTGGAACCCGTACCCCAGTGAGAGTCAGTGTCTGTGGAACCCGTACCCCAGTGAGAGTCAGTGTCTGTGGAACCCGTACCCCAGTGAGAGTCACTGTCTGTGGAACCCGTACCCCAGTGAGAGTCAGTGTGTGGAACCCGTAACCCAGTGAGAGTCAGTGTCTGTGGAACCCGTACCCCAGTGAGAGTCAGTGTCTGTGGAACCCGTACCCCAGTGAGAGTCAGTGTGTGGAACCCGTAACCCAGTGAGAGTCAGTGTCTGTGGAACCCGTACCCCAGTGAGAGTCAGTGTCTGTGGAACCCGTACCCCAGTGAGAGTCAATGTCTGTGGAACCCGTACCCCAGTGAGAGTCAGTGTCTGTGGAACCCGTACCCCAGTGAGAGTCAGTGTCTGTGGAACCCGTACCCCAGTGAGAGTCAGTGTGTGTGGAACCCGTACCCCAGTGAGAGTCAGAGTCTGTTGAACCCGTACCCCAGTGAGAGTCAGTGTCTGTGGAACCCGTACCCCAGTGAGAGTCAGTGTCTGTGGGACCCGTACCTCAGTGAGAGTCAGTGTCTGTGGGACCCGTACCCCAGTGAGATTCAGTGTCTGTGGAACCCGTACCCCAGTGAGAGTCAGTGCCTGTGGAACCCGTACCCCAGTGAGAGGCACTATTTGTGGAACCCGTACCCCAGTGAGAGTCGGTATCTGTGGAACCCGTACCCCTGTGAGAGTCAGTGTCTGTGGAACCCGTACCCCAGTGAGAGTCGGTGTCTGTGGAACCCGGACCCCAGTGAGAGTCAGTATCTGTGGAACCCGAACCCCTGTGAGAGCCAGTGTCTGTGGAACCCGGACCCCAGTGAGAGTCAGTGTCTGTGGAACCCGTACCCCAGTGAGAGTCAGTGTGTGGAACCCGTAACCCAGTGAGAGTCAGTGTCTGTGGAACCCATACCCCAGTGAGAGTCAGTGTCTGTGGAACCCGTACCCCAGTGAGAGTCAGTGTGTGGAACCCGTAACCCAGTGAGAGTCAGTGTCTGTGGAACCCGTACCCCAGTGAGAGTCAGTGTCTGTGGAACCCGTACCCCAGTGAGAGTCAATGTCTGTGGAACCCGTACCCCAGTGAGAGTCAGTGTCTGTGGAACCCGTACCCCAGTGAGAGTCAGTGTCTGTGGAACCCGTACCCCAGTGAGAGTCAGTGTGTGTGGAACCCGTACCTCAGTGAGAGTCAGTGTCTGTGGGACCCGTACCCCAGTGAGAGTCAGTGTCTGTGGGACCCGTACCCCAGTGAGATTCAGTGTCTGTGGAACCCGTACCCCAGTGAGAGTCAGTGTCTGTGGAACCCATACCCCAGTGAGAGTCAGTGTGTGTGGAACCGGAACCCAAGTGAGAGTCAGTGTCTGTGGAACCCGTACCCCAGTGAAAGTCAGTGTCTGTGGAACCCGTACCCCAGTGAGAGTCAGTGTCTGTGGAACCCGTACCCCAGTGAGAGTCAGTGTCTGTGTAACCCATACCCCAGTGAGAGTCAGTGTCTGTGGAACCCGTACCCCAGTGAGAGTCAGTGCCTGTGGAACCCGTACCCCAGTGAGAGTCAGTGTGTGGAACCCGTAACCCAGTGAGAGTCAGTGTCTGTGGAACCCGTACCCCAGTGAGAGTCAGTGTCTGTGGAACCCGTACCCCAGTGAGAGTCAATGTCTGTGGAACCCGTACCCCAGTGAGAGTCAGTGTCTGTGGAACCCGTACCCCAGTGAGAGTCAGTGTCTGTGGAACCCGTACCCCAGTGAGAGTCAGTGTCTGTGGAACCCGTACCCCAGTGAGAGTCAGTGTCTGTGGGACCCGTACCTCAGTGAGAGTCAGTGTCTGTGGGACCCGTACCCCAGTGAGATTCAGTGTCTGTGGAACCCGTACCCCAGTGAGAGTCAGTGCCTGTGGAACCCGTACCCCAGTGAGAGGCACTATTTGTGGAACCCGTACCCCAGTGAGAGTCGGTATCTGTGGAACCCGTACCCCTGTGAGAGTCAGTGTCTGTGGAACCCGTACCCCAGTGAGAGTCGGTGTCTGTGGAACCCGGACCCCAGTGAGAGTCAGTATCTGTGGAACCCGAACCCCTGTGAGAGCCAGTGTCTGTGGAACCCGGACCCCAGTGAGAGTCAGTGTCTGTGGAACCCGTACACCAGTGAGAGTCAGTGTGTGGAACCCGTAACCCAGTGAGAGTCAGTGTCTGTGGAACCCATACCCCAGTGAGAGTCAGTGTCTGTGGAACCCGTACCCCAGTGAGAGTCAGTGTGTGGAACCCGTAACCCAGTGAGAGTCAGTGTCTGTGGAACCCGTACCCCAGTGAGAGTCAGTGTCTGTGGAACCCGTACCCCAGTGAGAGTCAATGTCTGTGGAACCCGTACCCCAGTGAGAGTCAGTGTCTGTGGAACCCGTACCCCAGTGAGAGTCAGTGTCTGTGGAACCCGTACCCCAGTGAGAGTCAGTGTGTGTGGAACCCGTACCTCAGTGAGAGTCAGTGTCTGTGGGAACCGTACCCCAGTGAGAGTCAGTGTCTGTGGGACCCGTACCCCAGTGAGATTCAGTGTCTGTGGAACCCGTACCCCAGTGAGAGTCAGTGTCTGTGGAACCCATACCCCAGTGAGAGTCAGTGTGTGTGGAACCGGAACCCAAGTGAGAGTCAGTGTCTGTGGAACCCGTACCCCAGTGAAAGTCAGTGTCTGTGGAACCCGTACCCCAGTGAGAGTCAGTGTCTGTGGAACCCGTACCCCAGTGAGAGTCAGTGTCTGTGTAACCCATACCCCAGTGAGAGTCAGTGTCTGTGGAACCCGTACCCCAGTGAGAGTCAGTGCCTGTGGAACCCGTACCCCAGTGAGAGTCAGTGTGTGGAACCCGTAACCCAGTGAGAGTCAGTGTCTGTGGAACCCGTACCCCAGTGAGAGTCAGTGTCTGTGGAACCCGTACCCCAGTGAGAGTCAATGTCTGTGGAACCCGTACCCCAGTGAGAGTCAGTGTCTGTGGAACCCGTACCCCAGTGAGAGTCAGTGTCTGTGGAACCCGTACCCCAGTGAGAGGCAGTGTCTGTGGAACCCGTACCCCAGTGAGAGTCAGTGTGTGTGGAACCCGTACCCCAGTGAGAGTCAGAGTCTGTGGAACCCGTACCCCAGTGAGAGTCAGTGTCTGAGTAACCCGTACCCCAGTGAGAGTCAGTGTCTGTGGGACCCGTACCCCAGTGAGAGTCAGTGTCTGTGGGACCCGTACCCCAGTGAGAGTCAGTGTCTGTGGGACCCGTACCCCAGTGAGAGTCAGGGTCTGTGGAACCCGTACCCCAGTGAGACTCAGTGCCTGTGGAACCCGTACCCCAGTGAGAGGCACTATTTGTGGAACCCGTACCCCAGTGAGAGTCAGTATCTGTGGAACCCGTACCCCAGTGAGAGTCAGTGTCTGTGGAAACCGTACCCCAGTGAGAGTCGGTGTCTGTGGATCCCGTACCGCAGTGAGAGTCGGTGTCTGTGGAACCCTTACCCCAGTGAGAGTCGGTGTCTGTGGAACCCGTACCCCAGTGAGAGTCAGTGTCTGTGGAACCCGTACCGCAGTGAGAGTCGGTGTCTGTGGAACCCGTACCCCAGTGAGAGTCGGTGTCTGTGGAACCCGTACCCCAGTGAGAGTCCGTGCCTGTGGAACCCGTACCCCAGTGAGAGTCAGTGTCTGTGGAACCCGTACCCCAGTGAGAGTCAGTGTCTGTGGAACCCGTACCCCAGTGAGAGTCAGTGTCTGTGGAACCCGTACCCCAGTGAGAGTCAGTGTGTGTGGAACCCGTAACCCAGTGAGAGTCAGTGTCTGTGGAACCCGTACCCCAGTGAGAATCAGTGTCTTTGAAACCCGTACCCCAGTGAGAGTCAGTGTCTGTGGAACCCGTACCCCAGTGAGAGTCAGTGTCTGTGGAGCCCGTACCCCAGTGAGAGTCAGTGTCTGTGGAACCCGTACCCCAGTGAGAGTCAGTGTCTGAGGAACCCGTACCCCAGTGAGAGTCAGTGTGTGTGGAACCCGTACCCCAGTGAGAGTCAGTGTGTGTGCAACCCGTACCCCAGTGAGAGTCAGTGTCTGTGGAACCCGTACCCCAGTCAGAGTAAGTGTCTGTGGAACCCGTACCCCAGTGAGAGTCAGTGTCTGTGGAACCCGTACCCCAGTGAGAGTCAGTGTCTGTGGAACACGTACCCCAGTGAGAGTCAGTGTCTGTGGAACCCATACCCCAGTGAGAGTCAGTGTCTGTGGAACCCGTACCCCAGTGAGAGTCAGTGCCTGTGGAACCCGTACCCCAGTGAGAGTCAGTGTGTGGATCCCGTAACCCAGTGAGAGTCAGTGTCTGTGGAACCCGTACCCCAGTGAGAGTCAGTGTCTGTGGAACCCGTACCCCAGTGAGAGTCAATGCCTGTGGAACCCGTACCCCAGTGAGAGTCAGTGTCTGTGGAACCCGTACCCCAGTGAGAGTCAGTGCCTGTGGAACCCGTACCCCAGTGAGAGTCAGTGTCTGTGGAACCCATACCCCAGTGAGAGTCAGTGTCTGTGGAACCCGTACCCCAGTGAGAGTCAGTGTGTGTGGAACCCGTAACCCAGTGAGAGTCAGTGTCTGTGGAACCCGTACCCCAGTGAGAATCAGTGTCTTTGAAACCCGTACCCCAGTTAGAGTCAGTGTCTGTGGAACCCGTACCCCAGTGAGAGTCAGTGTCTGTGGAACCCGTATCCCAGTGAGAGTCGGTGTCTGTGGAATCCGGACCCCAGTGAGAGTCGGTGCCTGTGGAACCCGGACCCCAGTGAGAGTCAGTGTCTGTGGAACCCGTATCCCAGTGAGAGTCGGTGTCTGTGGAACCCGGACCCCAGTGAGAGTCGGTGCCTGTGGAACCCGTACCCCAGTGAGAGTCAGTGTGTGTGGAAGCCGTACCCCAGTGAGAGTCAGTGTCTGTGGAACCTGTACCCCAGTGAGAGTCAGTGTCTGTGGAACCCGTACCCCAGTGAGAGTCAGTGTCTGTGGAACCCGTACCCCAGTGAGAGTCAGTGTCTGTGGAACCCGTACCCCAGTGAGAGTCAGTGTCTGTGGAACCCGTACCCCAGTGAGAGTCAGTGTCTGTGTAACCCGTACCCCAGTGAGAGTCAGTGTCTGTGGAACCCGTACCCCAGTGAGAGTCATTGCCTGTGGAACCCGTACCCCAGTGAGAGTCAGTGTGTGGAACCCGTAACCCAGTGAGAGTCAGTGTCTGTGGAACCCGTACCCCAGTGAGAGTCAGTGTCTGTGGAACCCGTACCCCAGTGAGAGTCAATGTCTGTGGAACCCGTACCCCAGTGAGAGTCAGTGTCTGTGGAACCCGTACCCCAGTGAGAGTCAGTGTCTGTGGAACCCGTACCCCAGTGAGAGTCAGTGTGTGTGGAACCCGTACCCCAGTGAGAGTCAGAGTCTGTGGAACCCGTACCCCAGTGAGAGTCAGTGTCTGTGGGACCCGTACCCCAGTGAGAGTCAGTGTCTGTGGAAACGGTACCCCAGTGAGAGTCAGTGTCTGTGGAACCCGTACCCCAGTGAGTGTCAGTGTCTGTGGAACCCGTGCCCCAGTGAGAGTCAGTGTCTGTGGAACCCGTACCCCACTGAGAGTCAGTGTCTGTGGAACCCGTACCCCAGTGAGAGTCAGTGTGTGTGGAACCCGTACCCCAGTGAGAGTCAGTGTCTGTGCAACCCGTACCCCAGTGAGAGTCAGTGTATGTGGAACCCGTACCCCAGTGAGAGTCGGTGTCTGTGGAACCCGTACCCCAGTGAGAGTCAGTGTCTGTGGAACCCGTACCCCAGTGAGAGTCAGTGTCTGTGGAACCCGTACCCCAGTGAGAGTCAGTGTCTGTGGAACCCGTACCCCGGTGAGTGTCAGTGTCTGTGGAACCCGTGCCCCAGTGAGAGTCAGTGTCTGTGGAACCCGTACCCCACTGAGAGTCAGTGTCTGTGGAACCCGTACCCCAGTGAGAGTCAGTGTGTGTGGAACCCGTACCCCAGTGAGAGTCAGTGTCTGTGCAACCCGTACCCCAGTGAGAGTCAGTGTATGTGGAACCCGTACCCCAGTGAGAGTTGGTGTCTGTGGAACCCGTACCCCAGTGAGAGTCAGTGTCTGTGGAACCCGTACCCAGTGAGAGTCAGTGTCTGTGGAACCCGTACCCCAGTGAGAGTCAGTGTCTGTGGAACCTGTACCCCAGTGAGAGTCAGTGCCTGTGGAACCCGTACCCCAGTGAGAGTCAGTGTCTGTGGAACCCGTACCCCAGTGAGAGTCAGTGTCTGTGGAACCCGTACCCCAGTGAGAGTCAGTGTCTGTGGAACCCGTACCCCAATGAGAGTCAGTGTCTGTGGAACCCGTACCCCAGTGAGAGTCAGTGTCTGTGGAACCCGTACCCCAATGAGAGTCAGTGTGTGTGGAACCCGTACGCCAGTGAGAGTCAGTGTGTGTGGAACCCGTACCCCAGTGAGAGTCAGTATCTGTGGAACCTGTACCCCAGTGAGAGTCAGTGTGTGTGGAACCCGTACCCCAGTGAGAGTCAGTGTGTGTGGAACCCATACCCAAGTGAGAGTCAGCGTCTGAGGAACACATACCCCAGTGAGAGTCAGTGTGTGTGGAACCCGTACCACAGTGAGAGTCAGTGTCTGTGGAACCCGTACCCCAGTGAGAGTCAGTGTCTGTGGAACCCGTACCCCAGTGAGAGTCAGTGTCTGTGGAACCCGTACCCCAGTGAGAGTCAGTGTCTGTGGAACCCGTACCCCAGTGAGAGTCAGTGTCTGTGGAGCCCGTACCCCAGTGAGAGTCAGTGTCTGTGGAACCCGTACCCCAGTGAGAGTCAGTGTCTGAGGAACCCGTACCCCAGTGAGAGTCAGTGTGTGTGGAACCCGTACCCCAGTGAGAGTCAGTGTGTGTGCAACCCGTACCCCAGTGAGAGTCAGTGTCTGTGGAACCCGTACCCCAGTCAGAGTCAGTGTCTGTGGAACCCGTACCCAGTGAGAGTCAGTGCCTGTGGAACCCGTACCCAGTGAGAGTCAGTGTCTGTGGAACCCGTACCCCAGTGAGAGTCAGTGTCTGTGGAACCCGTGCCCCAGTGAGAGTCAGTGTCTGTGGAACCCGTACCCCAGTGAGAGTCAGTGTCTGTGGAACCCGTACCACAGTGAGAGTCAGTGTCTGTGGAACCCGGACACCAGTGAGAGTCAGAGTCTGTGGAACCCGGACCCCAGTGAGAGTCGGTGTCTGTGGAACCCGGACCCCAGTGAGAGTCGGTGCCTGTGGAACCCGTACCCCAGTGAGAGTCAGTGTGTGTGGAAGCCGTACCCCAGTGAGAGTCAGTGTCTGTGGAACCCGTACCCCAGTGAGAGTCAGTGTCTGTGGAACCCGTACCCCAGTGGGAGTCAGTGTGTGTGGAACCCGTACCCTAGTGAGATTCAGTGTCTGTGGAAACCGTACCCCAGTGAGAGTCAGTGTCTGTGGAACCCGTACCCCAGTGAGAGTCAGTGTCTGTGGAACCCGTACCCCAGTGAGAGTCAGTGTCTGTGTAACCCGTACCCCAGTGAGAGTCAGTGTCTGTGGAACCCGTACCCCAGTGAGAGTCAGTGCCTGTGGAACCCGTACCCCAGTGAGAGTCAGTGTGTGGAACCCGTAACCCAGTGAGAGTCAGTGTCTGTGGAACCCGTACCCCAGTGAGAGTCAGTGTCTGTGGAACCCGTACCCCAGTGAGAGTCAGTGTCTGTGGAACCCGTACCCCAGTGAGAGTCAGTGTCTGTGGAACCCGTACCCCAGTGAGAGTCAGTGTGTGGAACCCGTAACCCAGTGAGAGTCAGTGTCTGTGGAACCCGTACCCCAGTGAGAGTCAGTGCCTGTGGAACACGTACCCCAGTGAGAGTCAGTGTGTGGAACCCGTAACCCAGTGAGAGTCAGTGTCTGTGGAACCCGTACCCCAGTGAGAGTCAGTGTCTGTGGAACCCGTACCCCAGTGAGAGTCAGTGTCTGTGGAACCCGTACCCCAGTGAGAGTCAGTGTGTGGAACCCGTAACCCAGTGAGAGTCAGTGTCTGTGGAACCCGTACCCCAGTGAGAGTCAGTGTCTGTGGAACCCGTACCCCAGTGAGAGTCAATGTCTGTGGAACCCGAACCCCAGTGAGAGTCAGTGTCTGTGGAACCCGTACCCCAGTGAGAGTCAGTGTCTGTGGAACCCGTACCCCAGTGAGAGTCAGTGTGTGTGGAACCCGTACCCCAGTGAGAGTCAGAGTCTGTTGAACCCGTACCCCAGTGAGAGTCAGTGTCTGTGGAACCCGTACCCCAGTGAGAGTCAGTGTCTGTGGGACCCGTACCTCAGTGAGAGTCAGTGTCTGTGGGACCCGTACCCCAGTGAGATTCAGTGTCTGTGGAACCCGTACCCCAGTGAGAGTCAGTGCCTGTGGAACCCGTACCCCAGTGAGAGGCACTATTTGTGGAACCTGTACCCCAGTGAGAGTCGGTATCTGTGGAACCCGTACCCCTGTGAGAGTCAGTGTCTGTGGAACCCGTACCCCAGTGAGAGTCGGTGTCTGTGGAACCCGGACCCCAGTGAGAGTCAGTATCTGTGGAACCCGAACCCCTGTGAGAGCCAGTGTCTGTGGAACCCGGACCCCAGTGAGAGTCAGTGTCTGTGGAACCCGTACCCCAGTGAGAGTCAGTGTGTGGAACCCGTAACCCAGTGAGAGTCAGTGTCTGTGGAACCCATACCCCAGTGAGAGTCAGTGTCTGTGGAACCCGTACCCCAGTGAGAGTCAGTGTGTGGAACCCGTAACCCAGTGAGAGTCAGTGTCTGTGGAACCCGTACCCCAGTGAGAGTCAGTGTCTGTGGAACCCGTACCCCAGTGAGAGTCAATGTCTGTGGAACCCGTACCCCAGTGAGAGTCAGTGTCTGTGGAACCCGTACCCCAGTGAGAGTCAGTGTCTGTGGAACCCGTACCCCAGTGAGAGTCAGTGTGTGTGGAACCCGTACCTCAGTGAGAGTCAGTGTCTGTGGGACCCGTACCCCAGTGAGAGTCAGTGTCTGTGGGACCCGTACCCCAGTGAGATTCAGTGTCTGTGGAACCCATACCCCAGTGAGTGTCAGTGCCTGTGGAACCCGTACCCCAGTGAGAGGCACTATTTGTGGAACCCGTACCCCAGTGAGAGTCGGTATCTGTGGAACCCGTACCCCTGTGAGAGTCAGTGTCTGTGGAACCCGTACCGCAGTGAGAGTCGGTGTCTGTGGAACCCGGACCCCAGTGAGAGTCAGTATCTGTGGAACCCGAACCCCTGTGAGAGCCAGTGTCTGTGGAACCCGGACCCCAGTGAGAGTCAGTGTCTGTGGAACCCGTACCCCAGTGAGAGTCGGTGTCTGTGGAACCCGGACCCCAGTGAGAGTCGGTGCCTGTGGAACCCGTACCCCAGTGAGAGTCAGTGTGTGTGGAAGCCGTACCCCAGTGAGAGTCAGTGTCTGTGGAACCCGTACCCCAGTGAGAGTCAGTGTCTGTGGAACCCGTACCCCAGTGAGAGTCAGTGTCTGTGGAACCCGTACCCCAGTGAGAGTCAGTGTCTGTGGAACCCATACCCCAGTGAGAGTCAGTGTGTGTGGAACCGGAACCCAAGTGAGAGTCAGTGTCTGTGGAACCCGTACCCCAGTGAAAGTCAGTGTCTGTGGAACCCGTACCCCAGTGAGAGTCAGTGTCTGTGGAACCCGTACCCCAGTGAGAGTCACTGTCTGTGTAACCCATACCCCAGTGAGAGTCAGTGTCTGTGGAACCCGTACCCCAGTGAGAGTCAGTGCCTGTGGAACCCGTACCCCAGTGAGAGTCAGTGTGTGGAACCCGTAACCCAGTGAGAGTCAGTGTCTGTGGAACCCGTACCCCAGTGAGAGTCAGTGTCTGTGGAACCCGTACCCCAGTGAGAGTCAATGTCTGTGGAACCCGTACCCCAGTGAGAGTCAGTGTCTGTGGAACCCGTACCCCAGTGAGAGTCAGTGTCTGTGGAACCCGTACCCCAGTGAGAGGCAGTGTCTGTGGAACCCGTACCCCAGTGAGAGTCAGTGTGTGTGGAACCCGTACCCCAGTGAGAGTCAGAGTCTGTGGAACCCGTACCCCAGTGAGAGTCAGTGTCTGAGTAACCCGTACCCCAGTGAGAGTCAGTGTCTGTGGGACCCGTACCCCAGTGAGAGCCAGTGTCTGTGGGACCCGTACCCCAGTGAGAGTCAGTGTCTGTGGGACCCGTACCCCAGTGAGAGTCAGGGTCTGTGGAACCCGTACCCCAGTGAGACTCAGTGCCTGTGGAACCCGTACCCCAGTGAGAGGCACTATTTGTGGAACCCGTACCCCAGTGAGAGTCAGTATCTGTGGAACCCGTACCCCAGTGAGAGTCAGTGTCTGTGGAAACCGTACCCCAGTGAGAGTCGGTGTCTGTGGAACCCGTACCGCAGTGAGAGTCGGTGTCTGTGGAACCCTTACCCCAGTGAGAGTCGGTGTCTGTGGAACCCGTACCCCAGTGAGAGTCAGTGTCTGTGGAACCCGTACCCCAGTGAGAGTCGGTGTCTGTGGAACCCGTACCCCAGTGAGAGTCGGTGTCTGTGGAACCCGTACCCCAGTGAGAGTCCGTGCCTGTGGAACCCGTACCCCAGTGAGAGTCAGTGTCTGTGGAACCCGTACCCCAGTGAGAGTCAGTGTCTGTGGAACCCGTACCCCAGTGAGAGTCAGTGTCTGTGGAACCCGTACCCCAGTGAGAGTCAGTGTGTGTGGAACCCTTACCCCAGTGAGAGTCAGTGTGTGTGCAACCCGTACCCCAGTGAGAGTCAGTGTCTGTGGAACCCGTACCCCAGTCAGAGTAAGTGTCTGTGGAACCCGTACCCCAGTGAGAGTCAGTGTCTGTGGAACCCGTACCCCAGTGAGAGTCAGTGTCTGTGGAACACGTACCCCAGTGAGAGTCAGTGTCTGTGGAACCCATACCCCAGTGAGAGTCAGTGTCTGTGGAACCCGTACCCCAGTGAGAGTCAGTGCCTGTGGAACCCGTACCCCAGTGAGAGTCAGTGTGTGGATCCCGTAACCCAGTGAGAGTCAGTGTCTGTGGAACCCGTACCCCAGTGAGAGTCAGTGTCTGTGGAACCCGTACCCCAGTGAGAGTCAATGCCTGTGGAACCCGTACCCCAGTGAGAGTCAGTGTCTGTGGAACCCGTACCCCAGTGAGAGTCAGTGTCTGTGGAACCCGTACCCCAGTGAGAGTCAGTGTCTGTGGAACCCATACCCCAGTGAGAGTCAGTGTCTGTGGAACCCGTACCCCAGTGAGAGTCAGTGTGTGTGGAACCCGTAACCCAGTGAGAGTCAGTGTCTGTGGAACCCGTACCCCAGTGAGAATCAGTGTCTTTGAAACCCGTACCCCAGTGAGAGTCAGTGTCTGTGGAACCCGTACCCCAGTGAGAGTCAGTGTCTGTGGAACCCGTAGCCCAGTGAGAGTCAGTGTCTGTGGAATCCGTACCACAGTGAGGATCAGTGTCTGTGGAACCCGTACCCCAGTGAGAGTCAGTGTCTGTGGAACCCGTACCCCAGTGAGAGTCAGTGTCTGTGGGACCTGTACCCCAGTGAGAGTCAGTGTCTGTGGAACCCGTACCCCGTGAGAGTCAGTGTCTGTGGAACCCGTACCCCAGTGAGAGTCAGTGTCTGTGGAACCCGTACCCCAGTGAGAGTCAGTGTGTGTGGAACCCGTAACCCAGTGAGAGTCAGTGTCTGTGGAACCCGTACCCCAGTGAGAATCAGTGTCTTTGAAACCCGTACCCCAGTGAGAGTCAGTGTCTGTGGAACCCGTACCCCAGTGAGAGTCAGTGTCTGTGGAACCCGTAGCCCAGTGAGAGTCAGTGTCTGTGGAATCCGTACCACAGTGAGGATCAGTGTCTGTGGAACCCGTACCCCAGTGAGAGTCAGTGTCTGTGGAACCCGTACCCCAGTGAGAGTCAGTGTCTGTGGAACCCGTACCCCAGTGAGAGTCAGTGTCTGTGGAACCCGTACCCCAGTGAAAGTCAGTGTCTGTGGAACCCGTACCCCAGTGAGGGTCAGTGTCTGTGGAACCCATACCCCAGTGAGAGTCAGTGTGTGTGGAACCCGTACCCCAGTGAGAGTCAGTGTGTGTGGAACCTGTACCCCAGTGAGAGTCAGTGTCTGTGGAACCCGTACCCCAGTGAGAGTCAGTGTGTGTGGAACCCGTACCCCAGTGAGAGTCAGTGTCTGTGGAACCTGTACTCGAGTGAGAATCAGAGTCCGTGGAACCCGTACCCCAGTGAGAGTCAGTGTCTGTGGAACCCGTACCCCAGTGAGAGTCAGTGTCTGTGGAACCCGTACCCCAGTGAGAGTCAGTGTCTGTGGAACCCGTACCCCAGTGAGAGTCAGTGTCTGTGGAACCCGTACCCCAGTGAGAGTCAGTGTCTGTGGAACCCGTACCCCAGTGAGAGTCAGTGTGTGTGGAACCCGTACCCCAGTGAGAGTCAGTGTCTGTGGAACACGTACCCCAGTGAGAGTCAGTGTCTGTGGAACCCGTACCCCAGTGAGAGTCAGTGTCTGTGGAACCCGTACCCCAGTGAGAGTCAGTGTCTGTGGAACCCGTACCCCAGTGAGAGTCAGTGTCTGTGGAACCCGTACCCCAGTGAGAGTCAGTGTCTGTGGAACCCGTACCCCAGTGAGAGTCAGTGTCTGTGGAACCCGTACCCCAGTGAGAGTCAGAGTCCGTGGAACCCGTACCCCAGTGAGAGTCAGTGTCTGTGGAACCCGTACCCCAGTGAGAGTCAGTGTGTGGAACCCGTACCCCAGTGAGAGTCAGTGTCTGTGGAACCCGTACCCCAGTGAGAGTCAGTGTCTGTGGAACCCGTACCCCAGTGAGAGTCAGTGTCTGTGGAACCCGTACCCCAGTGAGAGTCAGTGTCTGTGGAACCCGGACCCCAGTGAGAGTCAGTGTCTGTGGAACCCGTACCCCAGTGAGAGTCAGTGTCTGTGGAACCCGTAACCCAGTGAGAGTCAGTGTCTGTGGAACCCGTACCCCAGTGAGAGTCAGTGTCTGTGGAACCCGTACCCCAGTGAGAGTCAGTGTCTGTGGAACCCGTACCCCAGTGAGAGTCAGTGTCTGTGGAACCCGTACCCCAGTGAGAGTCAGTGTCTGTGGAACCCGTACCCCAGTGAGAGTCAGTGTCTGTGGAACCCGTACCCCAGTGAGAGTCAGTGTCTGTGGAACCCGTACCCCAGTGAGAGTCAGGAGGGAGAAACTGTGAGAAATGTCACCAAGGATTATTTAATCTCCCGCTGTCCTGGGTATAGGTGGAAGCTGTTGCCATGGGGACGAGAATTAGTGTCTCACAACCTTCCACACTTGAGTGTGAATCTTATTGTGAGGGGATGTCACCTACTTGTGTTTTCCTCCTGTGCTGTTTCCTGTGTGATGTGATTGAGTGAGGACCTTGGGAGACCTCCTGTGGGAGTGTTAGATGCTGATTGTTAAATTACCTCACTTCAAAGCCATCAGCCTTCAAAGACCCTGCCTGTGTGCCCCGTGTAGAACGGGACGCTAACAGGTGTGGGCCTTGCTCAGTGGGTCGCCTCTCAACTCGGAGTCAGGAGGCTGTGGGTTCCAGTCCCTCTCCAGAGACTTGAGCACAATCTTCCAGGCTGTCACTCCAGTGCAGTCCTGAGGGAGCGCCGCACTGTCGGAGGGGTAGTACTGAGGGAGCGCATCACTGTCTGAGGGGCAGTCCTGAGGGAGCGCCGCACTGTCGGAGGGGCAGTACTGAGGGAGCGCATCACTGTCTGAGGGGCAGTCCTGAGGGAGTGCCGCACTGTCGGAGGGGCAGTACTGAGGGAGCGCCGCACTGTCGGAGGGGCAGTACTGAGGGAGCGCATCACTGTCTGAGGGGCAGTACTGAGGGAGCGCCGCACTGTCGGAGGGGCAGTCCTGAGGGAGCGCCGCACTGTCGGAGGGGCAGTACTGAGGGAGCGCCGCACTGTAGGAGGGGCAGTACTGAGGGAGCGCCGCACTGTCGGAGGGTCAGTACTGAGGGAGCGCATCACTGTCTGAGGGGCAGTACTGAGGGAGCGCCGCACTGTCGGAGGGGCAGTACTGAGGGAGCGCCGCACTGTCGGAGGGGCAGTACTGAGGGAGCGCCGCACTGTCGGATGGGCAGTACTGAGGGAGCGCATCACTGTCTGAGGGGCAGTACTGAGGGAGCGCCGCACTGTCGGAGGGGCAGTACTGAGGGAGCGCCGCACTGTCTGAGGGGCAGTCCTGAGGGAGCGCCGCACTGTCGGAGGGGCAGTACTGAGGGAGCGCCGCACTGTCGGAGGGGCAGTACTGAGGGAGCGCCGCACTGTCGGAGGGGCAGTACTGAGGGAGCGCCGCACTGTTGGATGGGCAGTACTGAGGGAGCGCCGCACTGTTGGAGGGGCAGTACTGAGGGAGCGCCGCACTGTCGGATGGGCAGTACTGAGGGAGCGCATCACTGTCTGAGGGGCAGTACTGAGGGAGCGCTGCACTGTCGGAGGGGCAGTACTGAGGGAGCGCCGCACTGTCGGAGGGGCAGTACTGAGGGAGCGCCGCACTGTCGGATGGGCAGTACTGAGGGAGCGCATCACTGTCTGAGGGGCAGTACTGAGGGAGCGCTGCACTGTCGGAGGGGCAGTACTGAGGGAGCGCTGCACTGTCGGAGGGGCAGTACTGAGGGAGCGCCGCACTGTTGGAGGGGCAGTACTGAGGGAGCGCTGCACTGTCGGAGGGGCAGTACTGAGGGAGCGCTGCACTGTCGGAGGGGCAGTGCTGAGGGAGTGCCGCACTGTTGGAGGGGCTGTCTTTCGGAGGAGACATTAAACCAAGGCCCCCGTCTGCTCTCTCAGGTGAATGCAAAAGATCCCATGGCCACTATTGGAATACGAGCAGGGGAGTTCTCCCCGGTATCCTGTGGGTAATATTTGTCACTCAACCAACATCATTAAAAAACAGGTTATCAGGTCAGTATCGCATTGCTGTTCCTGGGATCTTGCTGTGCGCAAATTTGCTGCCCCATTTTCCTGCATTACAACAGTGACTACAGTTCAAAACAAGTTTTTAGTTGGCTGTGAAGCGCTTTCGGACATCCTGAGGTCCCCCAGTCCCATTCACCCATCACCCCCTGTGCTCACTGCCCCGTGTCCTAACTCACCCCCAGTCCCATTCACCCATCACCCCCTGTGCTCACTGCCCCGTGTCCTAACTCACCCCCAGTCCCGTTCACCCATCACCCCCTGTGCTCACTGCCCCGTGTCCTAACTCACACCCAGTCCCGTTCACCCATCACCCCCTGTGCTCACTGCCCCGTGTCCTAACTCGCACCGAGTCCCGTTCACCCATCACCCCCTGTGCTCACTGCCCCGTGTCCTAACTCACACCCAGTCCCGTTCACCCATCACCCCCTGTGCTCACTGCCTCGTGTCCTAACTCACACCCAGTCCCGTTCACCCATCACCCCCTGTGCTCACTGCCCCGTGTCCTAACTCACACCCAGTCCCGTTCACCCATCACCCCCTGTGCTCACTGCCCCGTGTCCTAACTCACACCCAGTCCCGTTCACCCATCACCGCCTGTGCTCACTGCCCCATGTCCTAACTCACACCCAGTCCCGTTCACCCATCACCCCCTGTGCTCACTGCCCCGTGTCCTAACTCACACCCAGTCCCGTTCACCCATCACCCCCTGTGCTCACTGCCCAGTGTCCTCACACCCAGTCCCGTTCACCCCTCACCCCCTGTGCTCACTGCCCCGTGTCCTAACTCACACTGAGTCCCGTTCACCCATCACCCCCTGTGCTCACTGCCCCGTGTCCTAACTCACACCCAGTCCCGTTCACCCATCACCCCCTGTGCTCACTGCCCCGTGTCCTAACTCACACCCAGTCCCGTTCACCCATCACCCCGTGCTCACTGCCCCGTGTCCTAACTCGCACCCAGTCCCGTTCACCCATCACCCCCGTGCTCACTGCCCCGTGTCCTAACTCACACCCAGTCCCGTTCACCCATCACCCCCTGTGCTCACTGCCCCGTGTCCTAACTCGCACCCAGTCCCGTTCACCCATCACCCCGTGCTCACTGCCCCGTGTCCTAACTCACACCCAGTCCCGTTCACCCATCACCGCCTGTGCTCACTGCCCCATGTCCTAACTCACACCCAGTCCCGTTCACCCATCACCCCCTGTGCTCACTGCCCCGTGTCCTAACTCACACCCAGTCCCGTTCACCCATCACCCCCTGTGCTCACTGCCCCGTGTCCTAACTCACACCCAGTCCCGTTCACCCATCACCCCCTGTGCTCACTGCCCCGTGTCCTAACTCACACCCAGTCCCGTTCACCCATCACCCCTGTGCTCACAGCCCCGTGTCCTAACTCACACCCAGTCCCGTTCACCCATCACCCCCTGTGCTCACTGCCCCGTGTCCTAACTCACACCCAGTCCCGTTCACCCATCACCCCCTGTGCTCACTGCCCCGTGTCCTAACTCACACCCAGTCCCGTTCACCCATCACCCCCTGTGCTCACTGCCCCGTGTCCTAACTCACACCCAGTCCCGTTCACCCATCACCCCCTGTGCTCACTGCCCCGTGTCCTAACTCACACCCAGTCCCGTTCACCCATCACCCCCTGTGCTCACTGCCCCGTGTCCTAACTCACACCCAGTCCCGTTCACCCATCACCCCCTGTGCTCACTGCCCCGTGTCCTAACTCACACCCAGTCCCGTTCACCCATCACCCCTGTGCTCACAGCCCCGTGTCCTAACTCACACCCAGTCCCGTTCACCCATCACCCCCTGTGCTCACTGCCCCGTGTCCTAACTCACACCCAGTCCCGTTCACCCATCACCCCGTGCTCACTGCCCCGTGTCCTAACTCACACCCAGTCCCGTTCACCCATCACCCCCTGTGCTCACTGCCCCGTGTCCTAACTCACACCCAGTCCCGTTCACCCATCACCCCCTGTGCTCACTGCCCCGTGTCCTAACTCACACCCAGTCCCGTTCACCCATCACCCCCTGTGCTCACTGACCTACATTGGCTCCCGGTCCGGCAACACCTCAATTTTAAAATTCTCATCCTTGTTTTCAAATCCCTCCATGGCCTTGCCCCTCCCTATCTCTGTAACCTCCTCCAGCCCCACAACCCCCCGAGATCTCTGCGCTCCTCTAATTCTGGCCTCTTGCGCATCCCCGATTTCCATCGCTCCACCATTGGTGGCCGTGCCTTCAGCCGCTTGGGCCCCGAGCTCTGGAATTCCCTCCCTAAACCTCGCCGCCTCTCTCTCCTCCTTTAAGACGCTCCTTAAAACCGACCTCTTTGACCGAGCTTTTGGTCACCTGCCCTAATATCTCCTTATGTGGCTCGGTGTTAAATTTTGTCTTATAATCGCTCCTGTGAAGCGTCTTGGGATGTTTTACTATGTTACAGGCGCTGTATAAATGGGAGTTGTTGTCATTCAGTTAGCTGAGGCCCTGGAGGGAGGGAACTGGACCAGAAAGACTCAGGAACTGGAGCCCAAACATGGAAAGATTTAAGAAATGAAGAGTGGCAGGCTGTTCATCAGATCTAGATGCCCTTGGCACAGTTTTATTGTTACAAGAACGGTTTACAAAAAGCAGTTAACAGAAAATACACCAGATTTTCAAACTAGGCCCCTCTGGCTGGCAGTTAGGTTATAATGCCAGAAGGGTTTTACACGGGTTGTTTGGAGTCTATAAAACACCGCCGGGACACGTTTAAACGTTTCGCTTACATCATACAGATTTCTGAAACAAAATCTTTTATTAAACACCGTTTATTTACACCGTTTACAGAAATGGCGCTCTCACTTGAACAGTGGAATAATCCTTTTACACAATCTCCTTTTAAAGGCAACCTCTACCTTTCTAATCGGGGCGGGGGTTGGGGGGGGCACTCAGCGCCCCCTCTTTACTGTTCCGCCACACTTCGACAGATCGAGTGTAAAGCCGCACTTGTGGCCTGTCGCCTCCTTGGGAATCAGGACAGTTCCCCCGTCCCCTTTTAAATAATCTCGCTGTGACACGTACTCCTGCCGATACCGGCAGATTTGGCCTATCGCAGCGTGAGGTCGTGCAATTACAATTTCGAGAGGCGGTCGAAGGGAGCGGGGGGAAATCCCACCGGGGGTGGCGGTGGGAGAGAAGAATAAAAGTGGGTGTGGAACTCGCCCGCTAGCTCACGACACCGTTAACTCTCTGTTCCTCTCCTCGCATCTCCCTCCCGCTTAGAATAACTTCAACGCCAATTTTTTTAAAAACCTAGTGTCATTATTGAAATAGATCGGATAAACAAACTTCTGCACAAGTTGGTTACAAAATACAGAACTGAAAGGTGACTCTCCTGGTAACCTTTAGACCGCCAGTGCTGACTTTCCTGGATTCGATTTCAGGGGCCGAGATCACAAGAGTGAGATCAGAATCTGCAGAAAATATTAACAGGACGGCCCCACAATAATACTGAAAACTTCACTCGCACAAAGACACTGCAATGTTTTCAGTGTTCAGTTTGCTGCGACTGGTCGAGATACAGACAATCCTCTGGAATTCATGCCATCGAATGTCTGACTGGAACACTCGGCCCCTCACAGCACCCCTGGGTGTCAATGTATGTGTGTGTGTGTGTGTGAGAGAGAGAGACAGATTGTGAGTTGTGTGTGTGTGTGTGTGAGAGAGAGAGACAGATTGTGAGTTGTGTGTGTGTGTGTGTGAGAGAGAGAGACAGATTGTGAGTTGTGTGTGTGTGAGAGAGAGAGAGACAGATTGTGAGTTGTGTGTGTGTGCGAGTGTGAATCTGTGAGTGTGTGCGAGTGTGAATCTGTGAGTGTGCGAGTGAGTGAGTGTGTGTGTGAGTGAGTGTGTGTGTACGAGTGTGTGTGTGTGTGTGTATGAGTGAGTGTGTGTGCGAGTGAGTGTGTGTGTGTGAGTGAGTGTGTACGAGTGTGTGTGAGTGAGTGTGTGTGTACGAGTGTGTGTGTGTGTATGAGTGAGTGTATGAGTGAGTGTGTGTGCGAGTGAGTGTGTACTCACACATACACAACCTTTACACAGGTTCATTTTTACTCCTTTCTGTAGAAGATTCCAAACTCATACATAAATATATAAGTCACACTATTTTTATACTTTAATTATTAGCAACAAATCAGTCGGCTAAAAATCCATCGACACAAAAACCAGCTAGATATTTTTTCTTTTTAAAAAAAAAGTGTGAGGTTTCTATAAAAGCTACGCAGTCTCTAACTGCCCGGGTTTGTGATGGAGAATCGGCCTCCGTCCGATAACCAGCCAACTTCTCAAACACGAGCGACGTATTAAATAAAATTAAAAAACGCAGTAAAAACGAAAAGTACATAAATAAATTAAACCGAAACACAGAACAGAACTCCGCCTCCTCCTCATTCGTCTGAAACCCGACATCGAACCGAAACTCGAGCGACTGTTCCTTAAAGTCCAATCGAAGGGTCTCCCGCTGTCCCGTCAGAAGCATCGGCCGTTCCCTTCGGTGTCACTGAGCTGCCTGAACCCGGGGATGGGGTGGGGTGGGTTTGGGGGAGGGGGGTGGGGGGGCGGATGTGTGGGGGTTGGGTTTGGGCAAAGGGAGGGGATGGTTTTCACTTGAAGACCTGGTCGGAGAGATGTCCCATTTGGGAGTGCATGCTGGTTGGGGGACTGGAGATGCCTTCAGACCAGTCGGACATGTTGGAATGGGGCGAGGAACTGGACCACTGGTCGGGCGATTCGGGAGAGGGGGTCAGGAAGGGGTGGTCGGCCAGCTGGAGCTGGTGGTTGGGTGTGTTGTCCATGGAGGAGTAGCCATGCTGCGAGGGGGGAGTCAGGAACTGGGTGGTAGCCATCGACTGGCTCATGGAGGTTGGCAGCGAGGTCTGGAGGAGCTGGGTCTCCTGAGCTGGAATCATGTGGATAGGGAGGCTGCTACCTCCCAATGGGGGCAAGTCGGTCTGCCTCGAATCACCACCACAGTAGCTTTGGCCCATGGAGTGACTGTTGCTGTTGGGCATGGCGTTGAGCGGTTGCAAGCCCTGCGGTTGCATGCCCTGCGGTTGCTGCTGCATCAGATGCGACTGCGGCAGCCCGGTGGTGTTGCCCAGGGCTTGGTAGCTTACGATCTGAGACAAGGTGGTGTTGGGGAGCCCACTGTGCAAAGAGGTCATCATCCCGTGCTGGTTCTGCTGGACTGGGTTCCTCATGGGGTTGTACGGGTTCTGGACCATTCCGACCTGCATCCGAGCCAGCCAATCGCACTGACCGCCCATGGCCCCAGCCCCTCCCAGGTTCATGCCCATTGAAGCCTTGCCCAGAGGCTGCCCGTTGGAGTTGGGGAGATGAGAGAGGCGAGGAGCTACCGATTCGAAGACCATCCTGTTGTTCCCACTCAGGGCCAGCTCCTGCTTGCCACCCATGCCCAGGTGGCTCAGCTTCAGGTGTCCCTCCTTGGCGAGCCCTTGCAAATGGTTAAGCTGGATGGAGGGCGACTGTTGGAATGGCGACGTCAAGAGAGGGGGCGAGGCCACGTCCGAGAGGTAGGTGTGGTTGGACTCCATGGAATCGACGGGAGACAGGACCGCCGAGCTGTCCAACAGGCTGCCCTTCCCGTCCTGGGACTTCTTCCTCTTCGCCTTGGACTCTTTGGAGTCCTTGCTGTTGCCTCCCTTGGCGCCGCTCTTCCGAGATTTCTTGCCGTGGCCGGACGTCTTGAGGTTGCCCATGTAGCCGCTGGGCGAGCAGATGGGCGGAGAGAGGGTGGTGGCGTTGCCCCCCATCTGCACCTGGGGGCTCCTCACCAGGTTGTACTCGTCCAGCAGCCTGACGATGTCATGGTGCATGCGGTCCTGGGCGATGTCGCGGGGGAGCCGGTCCATGTGGTCCGTGATCTCGCGGTTCGCAAAGTGCTCGAGCAGGAGCTTGCCGGTCTCGTAACTCCCTTCCCGCGCCGCCAGGAACAGCGGGGTCTCCTCCTGAGAGCAGACAGAAAAGGAGGGGGTGACAGAGGTCAGCCAGGGTCAACCAGGGTCAACAAGACAAGACCTTAGATCATCAGATACATTAAAAACCACCGGGAAACCGCGCATGACATCGAATCTCACAGCACAGGAGGCCATTCAGCCCATCATGCCTGTGCCAGCTCTTTGAAAGAGCTCTCCAATTAATCCCACTACCCCCTGCTCTCTCCCTGTAGCCTGCATATTTTCTGCCTTCAACTATTTATCCAATTCCCTTTTGAAAGTTACTATTGAATCCGCTTCCACCGCCCTTTCAGGCAGCGCGTTCCAGATCACAACAACTCGCTGCGGAAAAACATTCTCATCTCCCCTCTGGTTCTTTTGCTGATTACCTTTAATCTGTGTCCTCTGGTTACCGAGCAGGAAATAAATCTCCATACCAACGCAGCCTCGCTGACCCCCCACCCCCCAGGTCGGTATAGCTCCGGTCTCCTCACCTTGTTGTCCTGCATGTCCTTGTTCGCTCCATTTTTCAGCAGGACCATCGTAGCCTCCACATTGTTGACAGCGGCTGCCCAGTGCAGGGCCGACTTCCCTGGGAACGGAAACACAGCCCGTCAGTGCCAGCGGACCTGGGCTCAATCCCGGGGTTCAATCAATGACTCCCGACCCGACCAGCGAGATCCAATCAGCAACCCCTGACCCTTCTCCTCCAATCAGTGACCCCTGACCCTTCTCCTCCAATCAGTGACCCCTGACCCTTCTCCTCCAATCAGTAACCCCTGAGCCTTTGTGGTAAACCACTGTTTGTATTCCACTGTGTACATGTCTGTACATGCCTCGGCTGACTCCTCCCACGAGTCCAGGTATAAAGGTGACTGCTCCACAGTCCCTCTGTATTCTGGACTGGTCGACCACTCGAGGCACACCTTCATTCTCTTGTTAATAAAAGCCTGTTAGTTACTCGCTTAACCTCAGTCTTTTGAGTAATTGATAGCGCATCAATTTTATTAACAAGATTTTTTATAACGGAGAAGATCCTCACACCAGCATGCCTGGACTTAGACCATCGGGAGGCGGACGCATCCACCAAGTTTGCTCACTGGCTTAAGTGCTTTGAAAAATTCCTGATCGCCTCCGCTGCAACGGTCAAATCGGATGAGGACAAACTGGATGTCCTGATCTCCAAAGTGAACCACCGAGCGTACTCGGTCATCCAGGACGCGACCTCGTACACGGCTGCTCTCAAGCTCCTCAAGGACCAGTACACGCGCCCAGTGAACGAGGTGTACGCCAGGCACCTCCTGGGGAGTCGTAAACAACAACCTGGGGAATCGACCGAGGAATACCTTCAGGCACTGTCTGTGCTTGGCCGGGCCTGTGGTTGTAAGGATGTAAAGGCCGCCGTGTACACAGAGGAACTTATCCGGGACGCTTTTGTGGCGGGCCACAGGTCCAATTACACCCGACAGCGACTGTTGGAGCAGAGTGACCTCGACCTCAACAAGGCCTCTGAACTCGCACTATCATTGGACGCAGCCTACCGGGGCATGGATGCCTACTCCTCTGCACCGTGGACACCGCGGGGAACGACAGCCTGGGACACGGTAGGACCGTCTCATAGCGCCGTGCCACCCCAGCCACATCCCAGCAACGGCCCAACTACTGCAGCAGTGTCCCAAGGCCAGAAATGCTA
Source organism: Somniosus microcephalus (assembly GCF_052327205.1). Taxonomy (NCBI): domain Eukaryota; kingdom Metazoa; phylum Chordata; class Chondrichthyes; order Squaliformes; family Somniosidae; genus Somniosus; species Somniosus microcephalus. The sequence goes on along the minus strand of NC_141009.1, from coordinate 3,852,525 downwards.
CTTCTGTGGCCAGGCCAAACACCCCAGAGCACGCTGCCCGGCGAAAAATGCGATCTGCTCGGGCTGCGGGAAGAAGGGACACTACGCCAGCGTCTGCAGGGCCAAAGCCACCCCGAACCCCAGCAGCGCCGCGTGTGGGCCGTGCGGGCCGCCATCTTGGGCCTCCCCAGCCATGTGCGAACCACCGGAACAGCAGCCATTTTGGACGCCTCCAGCCACATGGGGATCATGGATGCCGCCATCTTGGCCCCCAACACCGCCTCATCTGATACCCGCAACGACACACCGACCCCTACGCTGGCCTCCGTTACGCTGGACCAAGCGAGACCGCACCAACTGGCCCGGTCCACAATGGACATTAAGGTAAATGGTCATGAAACAATCTGCCTTTTTGACTCTGGGAGCACGGAGAGCTTCATCCACCCCGACACGGTGCGGCGTTGCTCTCTCCCAGTCCTGCCTGCGCACCAGCGGATTTCTATGGCCTCCGAGTCCCAGTCGGCGGACATTGGCGGCTACTGCGTGGTGACACTCTTAGTAGACGGGACTGTGTATGATAATTTTAAATTTCTGGTCCTGCCCCACCTCAGCGCTGCCGTCCTACTGGGGTTAGATTTTCAGTGCCACCTTAAAAGTGTTACGATGGCGTACGGTGGACCCCTCCCCCCACTCACAGTCCGCAGCCAGCAGCTTCCAAATTGCCCGCCGCGCACCAGGTGCAACCTCTCCACACTCAGAGTCACCACCCCCCCACTGTTTGCTAACCTCACCCCCGACTGTAAGCCCATCGCCACAAAGAGCAGGCGATACAGTGCCGGGGACAGGGTTTTCATTAAAACCGAAGTGGAGCGGCTCCTGAAAGAAGGGATTATTGAGGGCAGCACCAGCCCCTGGCGAGCCCAGGTTGTGGTCGTTAAGACCGGCGAGAAGCAGCGCCTGGTCATCGACTACAGCCAGACAATAAATCGCTACACCCTGCTGGACGCTTACCCACTCCCCCGCATAGCTGATATGGTCAACCAGATCGCGCAGTACCGCGTCTTCTTGACCATTGACCTGAAATCAGCGTACCACCAGCTCCCTATCCGCCCTGAGGACCGCCAGTATACTGCCTTTGAGGCAAACGGCCGCCTCTATCACTTCCTTAGGGTTCCCTTTGGCGTCACCAACGGGGTCTCCGTCTTCCAAAGGGAGATGGACCGGATGGTCGATCAAAATGCGTTGCAGGCCACTTTCCCATATCTGGACAATGTGACCATCTGCGGCCATGACTTGCAGGACCATGACGCAAACCTCGAAAAATTCCTCTGCACCGCCCAACTCCTGAACCTGACGTATAACAAGGAGAAGTGCATATTCCGCACAACCCGCCTCACCATCCTTGGCTGTGTTGTGGAACACGGAGTCTTCGGTCCCGACCCCGACCGGATGCGTCCCCTTATGGAACTCCCACTGCCTCAAGGCCCTGAAGAGGTGCCTAGGGTTTTTCTCCTATTACGCCCAGTGGGTCCCCTACTATGCGGACAAGGCCCGTCCGCTGATCAAGTCCACCTCTTTTCCCTTAACGGCAGAGGCCCGCTTAGCCTTCCACCGTATCAAGGAAGACATTGCCAAAGCCACCATGCACGCAGTGGACGAATCCATCCCCTTCCAGGTGGAAAGCGACGCGTCCGACTTTGCCCTGGCCGCTACCCTTAATCAGGCGGGGAGACCCGTGGCCTTCTTTTCACGAACCCTCCAGGGCCCGGAGACCAGACACTCCGCTGTTGAGAAGGAGGCCCAGGCTATTGTGGAGGCTGTGCGTCATTGGAGGCACTACCTGGCCGGAAGACGATTTACCCTGCTCACTGACCAGCGTTCAGTTGCTTTTATGTTTAACAACAAGCAGAGGGGCAAAATCAAAAACGACAAGATCTTGAGGTGGAGAATCGAACTTTCCACCTACAATTACGAGATCTTGTACCGGCCCGGGAAGCTCAATGAACCCCCGGATGCTCTATCGCGTGGCACCTGCGCCAGCGCGCAGATCGATAGACTGCGGGCCCTCCACAATGACCTCTGCCACCCGGGGGTCACCAGGTTCTTCCACTTCATCAAGGCCCGCAACCTGCCTTACTCCATTGAGGAGGTCAGGACCATGACCAGGAACTGCCAAGTCTGCGCTGAGTGCAAACCGCACTTTTATAGACCAGACAGGGCTCACCTGATAAAAGCCACTCGCCCCTTCGAGCGCCTGAGCGTTGATTTTAAAGGGCCTCTCCCCTCCTCCGACCGTAATGTGTACTTCCTCAACATTATTGATGAGTACTCCCGTTTCCCGTTCGCCATCCCCTGCCCGGACATGACCAGTGCCACGGTCATTAAATGTCTAAACGACCTCTTCACCCTGTTCGGTTTCCCCAGCTATATCCATAGCGACCGGGGCTCATCGTTTATGAGCGACGAACTCCGCCAGTACCTGCTCGCTAGGGGTATTGCCACAAGCAGGACCACCAGTTACAACCCCCGGGGGAACGGACAGGTGGAAAGGGAGAATGCGACAGTTTGGAAGGCCGCCCTGCTAGCCTTAAAGTCTAGGGGCCTTCCGACCTCCCGCTGGCAGGATGTGCTCCCCGATGCGCTCCACTCTATTCGGTCACTGCTCTGCACTGCCACTAACACCGCCCCTCATGAGAAAATGTTTGTCTTCCCAAGGAAGTCCACATCAGGGACATCGCTACCGCCATGGCTGACGTCCCCAGGGCCGGTCCTACTGAGAAGACACGTGAGGACCCATAAAACGGACCCCCTGGTCGAGAGGGTCAACCTCCTCCACGCCAACCCCCAGTACGCTTACATTGCGTACCCGGACGGGCGGGAGGACACAGTCTCCATACGAGACCTCGCACCCTCGGGGGCCCCAGTAACCCACTACCCACTACCACCCCCCCCCATGATCCAATATCCAACCCCAGCAGACGGCACGCCTGGGCCCCGCGACCCGCTCGACACCCACGAGGACTACACACCAGTGCCCCAGCCTACGCGGGACTCGACGCCGGAAGCTTCACTACCCCTGCCGTCGCCACGTCGATCACAGCGGCAGACAAGACCTCCGGAGAGACTCCAATACACAAACTTTTAATACACTTCACCCCGCCGGACTCATTTTTAAACAAGGGGTGAATGTGGTAAACCACTGTTTGTATTCCACTGTGTACATGTCTGTACATGCCTCGGCTGACTCCTCCCACGAATCCAGGTATAAAGGTGACTGCTCCACAGTCCCTCTGTATTCTGGACTGGTCGACCACTCGAGGCACACCTTCATTCTCTTGTTAATAAAAGCCTGTTAGTTACTCGCTTAACCTCAGTCTTTTGAGTAATTGATAGCGCATCACAGCTTTACTCTGTATCTAACCCATGCTGTACCTACCCTGGGAGTGTTTGATGGGACAGTGTAGAGGGAGCTTTACTCTGTGTCTAACCCGTGCTGTACCTGTCCTGGGAGTGTTTGATGGGACAGTGTAGAGGGAGCTTTACTCTGTATCTAACCCATGCTGTACCTGCCCTGGGGGTGTTTGATGGGACAGTGTAGAGGGAGCTTTACTCTGTATCTAACCCGTGCTGTACCTGCCCTGGGAGTGTTTGATTGGGACAGTGTAGAGGGAGCTTTACTCTGTATCTAACCCGTGTTGTACCTGCCCTGGGAGCGTTTGATGGGGACAGTGTAGAGGGAGCTTTACTCTGTATCTAACCCGTGCTGTAGCTGCCCTGGGAGTGTTTGATGAGACAGTGTAGAGGGAGCTTTACTCTGTATCTAACCCATACTGTACCTGCCCGGGGAGTGTTTGATGGGACAGTGTAGAGGGAGTTTACTCTGTATCTAACCCATGCTGTACCTGCCCTGGGGGTGTTTGATGGGACAGTGCAGAGGGAGCTTTACTCTGTATCTAACCCGTGCTGTACCTGCCCTGGGAGTGTTTGATTGGGACAGTGTAGAGGGGGCTTTACTCTGTATCTAACCCGTGCTGTACCTGCACTGGGAGTGTTTGATGGGGACAGTGTAGAGGGAGCTTTACTCTGTATCTAACCCATGCTGTACCTGCCCTGGGAGTGTTTGATGGGACAGTGTAGAGGGAGCTTTACTCTGTATCTAACCCGTGCTGTACCTGCCCTGGGAGTGTTTGATGGGACAGTGTAGAGGGAGCTTTACTCTGTATCTAACCCGTGCTGTACCTGCCCTGGGAGTGTTTGATTGGGACAGTGTAGAGGGAGCTTTACTCTGTATCTAACCCGTGCTGTACCTGCCCTGGGAGTGTTTGATTGGGACAGTGTAGAGACCCCTTTCCTGGGCCCCGCCCTCTGACCGCCTCCAATCAGAGACCCCTCCCCGGGCCCCGCTCACTCCGCCTTGCTTCCTGCACCCCCGTTACCCCCGGTGACGGTTCGGTGGCGAGAGCGGCGAGTCTCGTACCGAAGTCATCCACGGCATTGACGTCGGCGTGGCAGTTGACCAGCTCCTCGACCATTCCCTCCACCGCCAGGCGTGCAGCCAGGATCAGCGGCGTGGTCCCGTCATGCATCCGCGCGTCCAAATCCGTCGCTCGGTTCCGGATCAGGATCTGCCGGGGAGACAATAAAACACGGATCAGGAACATGGCACAATGAGCGCGGGATCAGGAGGAGGCCATTCAGCCTCTCGAGCCTGTTCCTCCATTCAATTGGATCATGGCTGATCTGTCTCTTAACTCCATCCACCAGCCACAGGACGGGGGGAAAAAGAGGGGGAGAGCTATACTAATAGGGGATTCTGTTGTAAGGGGACTAGATAGGCGTTTCTGTGGCCGCAAACGAGACTCCAGGATGGTGTGTTGCCTCCCTGGTGCAAGGGTCAAGGATGTCTCAGAGCGGCTGCAGAACATTTTGGAAGGGGAGGGTGAACAGCCAGTTGTCGTGGTGCATATAGGCACCAACGATATAGGTAAAAAATGGGATGAGGTCCTAAAAGCTGAATATAGGGAGTTAGGAGGTAAATTAAAAAATAGGACCGCAAAGGTAGTAATCTCAGGATTGCTACCAGTGCCACGTGCTAGTCAGAGTGGAAATAGAAGGATATTTCAGATGAATACGTGGCTAGAGGAGTGGTGCAAGGGGGAGGGATTCAAATTCCTGGGACATTGGAACCGGTTCTGGGGGAGGTGGGATCAGTTCAAACCAAACGGTTTGCACCTGGGCAGGACCGGGACCGATGTCCTAGGGGGAGTGTTTGCTAGTGCTCTGGGGGAGGGTTTAAACTAAAATGGCAGGGGGTTGGGAACCTGAGCAGGGAGACAGAGGAAAGGGAAACAACGATAGAAGCAAAAGACAGGAAGGAGAAAAACAAAGGTGGCAGTCAGAGAAATCAAGGGTTTAAATCAAACATGGCCACAGTAAATAATAATTCTAAAAGGTCTAAGAGCGTTAAAGGAACAAGCCTGAAGGCTTTGTGTCTTAATGCGAGTAGCATTCGTAATAAGGTGGATGAATTAGCTGCGCAAATAGAGGTAAACGAATATGATACGATTGGGATTACGGAAACATGGCTCCAGGGTGGCCAAGGCTGGGAACTCAACATCCAGGGGTATTCAATATTCAGGAAAAATAGGCAAAAAAAAGGAGGTGGGGTAGCATTGCTGGTTAAAGAGGGGATTAACACAATTGTAAGGAAGTATATTAGCTCTGATGATGTGGAATCTGTATGGGTAGAACTGAGAAATACCAAGGGGCAGAAAACGTTAGTGGGAGTGGTATATAGACCTCCAAACAGTAATGTGGAGGTTGGGGATGGCATTAAAAGGGAAATTAGAGAAGTGTGCAATAAGGGCACAGCAGTTATCATGGGTGACTTTAATCTACATATAGATTGGGCTAACCAAATTAGTAACAATACTGTGGAGGAGGAATTCCTGGAGTGTTTACGGGATGGTTTCCTGGACCAATATGTCGAGGAACCAACTAGAGATCAGGCCATCTTAGACTGGGTATTATGTAATGAGAAATGATTAATTAGCAATCTTGTTATACGAGGCCGCTTGGGTCGGAGCGATCATAATATGATAGAATTCTTCATTAAGATCGAGAGTGAAGTAGGTGACTCAGAGACTAAGGTCCTAAATTTAAATAAAGGAAACTATGATGGTATGAGGCGCGAGTTGGGTAGGATTAATTGGGGAATGTCACTCAAAGGGTTGACAGTGGATAGGCAATGGCAAACATTCAAAGATTGCATGGATGAACTACAGAATTTGTTCATCCCAGTTTGGCATAAAAATAAAACAAAAAAGGTGACTCAACCGTGGCTAACAAGGGAAATTAGGGATAGCATAAGATCCAAGGAGAGGACATATAAATTGGCCAGAAAAAGCAGGAAACCTGAGGATTGGGAGCTGTTTAGGATTCAACAAAGGAGGACAAAGGGATTAATTAAGAGGGGGAAAATAGAGTATGAGAGTAAGCTTTCAGGGAACATAAAAACTGACTGTAAAAGCTTTTATAGATATGTGAAGAGAAAAAGATTGGTGAAGTCAAGCGTAGGTCCCTTGCCGTCAGAATCAGGGGAATTTATAATGGGGAACAAAGAAATGGCAGACCAATTAAATACATACTTTGGTTCTGTCTTCACAAAGGAGGACACAAATAACCTCCCAGGGATGTCGGGGAACATAGGGTCTAATGAGAGGGAGGAACTGAAAGAAATCAGTATTTGTAGGGAAATGGTATTGGGGAAATTGACGGGATTGAGGGCCGATAAATCCCCAGGGTCTGAGGGCCGATAAATCCCCAGGGTCTGATAATCTACATCCTAGGGTACTTAAGGAAGTGGCCCTAGAAATAGTAGATGCATTGCTGGTCATCTTCCAGAACTCGATAGACTCTGGAACAGTACCCATGGATTGGAGGGTAGCTAATGTTACCCCACTATTCAAAAAAGGTGGTAGAGACAAAACGGGGAATTATAGACCGGTAAGCCTGACATCGGTAGTGGGGAAAATGCTAGAGTCCATTATAAAAGATGTAATAGCAGAGCACTTGGAAAACAGTGACAGGATTGGACAAAGTCTACATGGATTTAGAAAGGGTAAATCATGCTTGACTAATCTACTGGAATTTTTTGAGGATGTAACTGGTCAAATAGATAAGGGAGAACCAGTGGATGTGGTGTATTTGGACTTTCAGAAGGCTTTCGATAAGGCCCCGCATAAGAGATTAGCATGTAAAGTTAAAGCACATGGGATTGGGGGCAAGGTACTGACTTGGATAGAGAACTGGTTAGCAGACAGGAAGCAAAGAGTTGGAATAAATGGGTCTTTTTCCGAGTGGCAGGCAGTGACTAGTGGGGTACCGCAGGGATCGGTCCTAGGACCCCAGCTATTCACAATATATATTAATGATCTAGACGAGGGAACTGGATGTAATATCTCCAAGTTTGCAGACGACACAAAGCTGGGTGGGCGTGTGTGCTGTGAGGAGGATGTCAAGAAACTCCAGTATGATTTGGACAGGTTGGGTGATTGGGCAGAAGCATGGCAGATGCAATATAACGTGGATAAATGCGAGGTTATCCATTTTGGTGTCAAAAACAGGAAGGCAGATTATTATCTGAATGGCAATAGATTGGGAGAAGGGGAAGTGCAACGAGACCTGGTGTCCTTGTGCACCAGTCGCTGAAGGTAAGCATGCAGGTGCAGCAGGCGGTTAAGAAGGCAAATGGTATGTTGGCCTTCGTATCGAGAGGGTTCGAGTACAGGAACAAGTATGTCTTGCTGCAGTTGTACAGGGCCTTGGTGAGACCACACCTTGAGTATTGAGGAAGGATGTTCTTGCCATGGAGGGAATGCAGCGAAGATTCACCAGGCTGATACCTGGGATGGCAGGAATGACGTATGAGGAGAGATTGGGTCGATTGGGCTTGTACTCGCTGGAGTTTAGAACAATGAGAGGGGATCTCATTGAAACTTATAAAATTCTAACAGGACGAGACAGACTGGATGCAGGAAGGATGTTCCCGATGGCGGGGGAGTCCAGAACCAGGGGTCACAGTCTAAGGATAAGGGGTAAGCCATTTAGGACAGAGATGACCAATTCATTTTTATTTGTCATATGTGCAGCAGACGTGTGTACTGCACAATGAAATGTTGATTTTTACGAGTCCTCCCAACATTGGAATAAATATGGCATAACAATGATAAAATACTAATAGAAATACAGTAATAATAAATAAAACAGTAATAAATAATAATAAATTATTCGTTCATGAGTCTTATGGCCTGGGGGTAGAAGCTGTTTCGAAACCTGCTGGTACGAGACCGTATGCTTCGGTATCTCTTACCGGACGGGAGCAGGGCGAAGAGGTTGTGGCTGGGGTGGCTCGCGTCTTTGATGATTCTCAGGGCCTTCCCCCGGCACCTCTCAGGGTAGATATCCTGGACAGCAGGTAGTTTAATTCCTATAGTATGTTGTGCAGCTTTCACCACCATCTGTAGAGCCTTGCGGTCTGTGGCGGTGCAGTTGCCATACCAGGTAGTGATGCAGCCGGACAGGATACTCTCGATGGTGCACCGGTAGAAGTTGGTGAGAATCTGGGGGGCCATTCCAAATTTCTTCAGTCTCCTGAGGAAGAACAGGCGTTGGCATGCCTTCTTGGTTACGACGTCGATGTGATGGGACCACGTTAAGTCCTCCGTAATGAATACACCCAGGAATTTGAAGCTGCTGACCCTCTCCACTTCAGCCCCTTCGATGTAGATTGGGGTGTGTCCCTCCCCCTGCCGCTTCCTGTAGTCCACGATCATCTCCTTTGTTTTGCTGATGTTGAGGGAGAGGTTGTTGTACTTGCACCATTCTGCTAGAGCTCTTACCTCTTCCCTGTAGCCTGTCTCGTCGCCATCCGTGATCAGGCC
>NC_141009.1:3527011-3843104 GCF_052327205.1 Somniosus microcephalus | reverse complement strand
TAACACTGATATACTCCACACCCCTCACTGTAACACTGATATACCCCACACCCTCACTGTAACACTGATATACCCACACCCCTCACTGTAACACTGATATACCCCACACCCCTCACTGTAACACTCTGACATACCCGACACCTCTCACTGTAACACTCTGATATACCCCACACCCCTCACTGTAACACTGATATACCCCACACCCCTCACTGTAACACTGATATACCCCACACCCCTCACTGTAACACTGATATACCCCACACCCCTCACTGTAACACTGATATACCCACACCCTCACTGTAACACTGATATACCCCACACCCCTCACTGTAACACTCTGATATACCCCACACCCCTCACTGTAACACTGATATACCCCACACCCCTCACTGTAACATCTGATATACCCCACACCCTCACTGTAACACTGATATACCCCACACCCCTCACTGTAACACTGATATACCCCACACCCCTCACTGTAACACTGATATACCCCACACCCCTCACTGTAACACTGATATACCCCACACCCCTCACTGTAACACTGATATACCCCACACCCCTCACTGTAACACCTGATATACCCCACACCCTCACTGTAACACTCTGATATACCCCACACCCCTCACTGTAACACTGATATACCCACACCCTCACTGTAACACTGATATACCCCACACCCTCACTGTAACACTGATATACCCCACACCCCTCACTGTAACACTGATATACCCACACCCCTCACTGTAACACTGATATACCCCACACCCCTCACTGTAACACTCTGATATACCCCACACCCCTCACTGTAACACTGATATACCCCACACCCCTCACTGTAACACTCTGATATACCCCACACCCCTCACTGTAACACTGATATACCCCACACCCCTCACTGTAACACTGATATACCCCACACCCCTCACTGTAACACTGATATACCCCACACCCCTCACTGTAACACTGATATACCCCACACCCCTCACTGTAACACTGATATACCCCACACCCCTCACTGTAACACTCTGATATACCCACACCCCTCACTGTAACACTGATATACCCCACACCCCTCACTGTAACACTGATATACCCCACACCCCTCACTGTAACACTGATATACCCCACACCCTCACTGTAACACTGATATACCCCACACCCCTCACTGTAACACTGATATACCCCACACCCCTCACTGTAACACTGATATACCCCACACCCCTCACTGTAACACTGATATACCCACACCCCTCACTGTAACACTGATATACCCACACCCCTCACTGTAACACTGATATACCCCACACCCTCACTGTAACACTGATATACCCCACACCCCTCACTGTAACACTGATATACCCCACACCCCTCACTGTAACACTGATATACCCCACACCCCTCACTGTAACACTGATATACCCACACCCCTCACTGTAACACTGATATACCCCACACCCCTCACTGTAACACTGATATACCCCACACCCCTCACTGTAACACTGATATACCCCACACCCCTCACTGTAACACTGATATACCCCACACCCCTCACTGTAACACTCTGATATACCCCACACCCTCACTGTAACACTGATATACCCCACACCCCTCACTGTAACACTGATATACCCCACACCCCTCACTGTAACACTGATATACCCCACACCCCTCACTGTAACACTGATATACCCCACACCCCTCACTGTAACACTGATATACCCCACACCCCTCACTGTAACACTGATATACCCCACACCCCTCACTGTAACACTCTGATATACCCCACACCCCTCACTGTAACACTGATATACCCCACACCCCTCACTGTAACATTCTGATATACCCCACACCCCTCACTGTAACACTGATATACCCCACACCCTCACTGTAACACTGATATACCCCACACCCCTCACTGTAACACTGATATACCCCACACCCCTCACTGTAACCCTGATATACCCCACACCCCTCACTGTAACACTCTGATATACCCCACACCCCTCACTGTAACACTCTGATATAACCCACACCCCTCACTGTAACACTGATATACCCCACACCCCTCACTGTAACACTGATATACCCCACACCCCTCACTGTAACACTGATATACCCCTCACCCCTCACTGTAACACTGATATACCCCACACCCCTCACTGTAACACTGATATACCCCACACCCCTCACTGTAACACTGATATACCCCACACCCCTCACTGTAACACTGATATACCCCACACCCCTCACTGTAACACTGATATACCCCACACCCCTCACTGTAACACTGATATACCCCACACCCCTCACTGTAACACTGATATACCCCTCACCCCTCACTGTAACACTGATATACCCCACACCCCTCACTGTAACACTGATATACCCCACACCCCTCACTGTAACACTAATAAACCCCACACCCCTCACTGTAACACTGATATACCCCACACCCCTCACTGTAACACTGATATACCCCACACCCCTCACTGTAACACTGATATACCCCACACCCCTCACTGTAACACTGATATACCCCACACCCCTCACTGTAACACACTGATATACCCCACACCCCTCACAGTAACACTGATATACCCCACACCCCTCACTGTAACACTGATATACCCACACCCCTCACTGTAACACTGATATACCCCACACCCCTCACTGTAACACTGATATACCCCACACCCCTCACTGTAACACACTGATATACCCCACACCCCTCACTGTAACACTGATATACCCGACACCCCTCACTGTAACCCTGATATACCCGACACCCCTCACTGTAACACTGATATACCCCACACCCCTCACTGTAACACTGATATACCCCTCACTGTAACACTGATATACCCCACACCCCTCACTGTAACACTGATATACCCCACACCCCTCACTGTAACACTGATATACCCCACACCCCTCACTGTAACACTGATATACCCCACACCCCTCACTGTAACACTGATATACCCCACACCCCTCACTGTAACACTGATACACCCCACACCCCTCACTGTAACACTGACATACCCCACACCCCTCACTGTAACACTGATATACCCCACACCCCTCACTGTAACACTGATATACCCCACACCCCTCACTGTAACACTGATATACCCCACACCCCTCACTGTAACACTGATATACCCCTCACCCCTCACTGTAACACTGATATACCCCACACCCCTCACTGTAACACTGATATACCTCACACCCCTCACTGTAACACTAATAAACCCCACACCCCTCACTGTAACACTGATATACCCCACACCCCTCACTGTAACACTGATATACCCCACACCCCTCACTGTAACACTGATATACCCCACACCCCTCACTGTAACACTGATATACCCCACACCCCTCACTGTAACACACTGATATACCCCACACCCCTCACAGTAACACTGATATACCCCACACCCCTCACTGTAACACTGATATACCCCACACCCCTCACTGTAACACTGATATACCCCACACCCCTCACTGTAACACTGATATACCCCACACCCCTCACTGTAACACACTGATATACCCCACACCCCTCACTGTAACCCTGATATACCCGACACCCCTCACTGTAACACTGATATACCCCACACCCCTCACTGTAACACTGATATACCCCTCACTGTAACACTGATATACCCCACACCCCTCACTGTAACACTGATATACCCCACACCCCTCACTGTAACACTGATATACCCCACACCCCTCACTGTAACACTGATATACCCCACACCCCTCACTGTAACACTGATATACCCCACACCCCTCACTGTAACACTGATATACCCCACACCCCTCACTGTAACACTGATATACCCCACACCCCTCACTGTAACACTGATATACCCCACACCCCTCACTGTAACACTGATATACCCCACACCCCTCACTGTAACACTCTGATATACCCCACACCCCTCACTGTAACACTGATATACCCCACACCCCTCACTGTAACACTGATATACCCCACACCCCTCACTGTAACACACTGATATACCCCACACCCCTCACTGTAACACTGATATACCCCACACCCCTCACTGTAACACTGATATACCCCACACCCCTCACTGTAACTCTCTGATATAACCCACACCCCTCACTGTAACACTGATATACCCCACACCCCTCACTGTAACACTGATATACCCCACACCCATCACTGTAACACTGATATACCCCACACCCCTCACTGTAACTCTTTGATATACCCCACACCCATCACTGTAACACTGATATACCCCACACCCCTCACTGTAACTCTCTGATATACCCCACACCCCTCACTGTAACACTGATATACCCCACACCCCTCACTGTAACACTGATATACCCCACACCCTCACTGTAACACTGATATACCCCACACCCATCACTGTAACACTGATATACCCCACACCCCTCACTGTAACTCTCTGATATACCCCACGCCCATCACTGTAACACTGATATACCCCACACCCCTCACTGTAACTCTCTGATATACCCCACACCCCTCACTGAAACACTGATATACCCCGCACCCCTCACTGTAACACTGATATACCCCACACCCCTCACTGTAACACTGATATACCCCACACCCCTCACTGTAACACTGATATACCCCACACCCCTCATTGTAACACTGATATACCCCACACCCCTCACTGTAACACTCTGATACACCCCACACCCCTCACTGTAACACTGATGTACCCCACACCCCTCACTGAAACACTGATATACCCCACACCTCTCACTGTAACACTGATATACCCCGCACCCCTCACTGTAACACTGATATACCCCGCACCCCTCACTGTAACACTGATATACCCCACACCCCTCACTGTAACACTGATATACCCCGCACCCCTCACTGTAACACTGATATACCCCGCACCCCTCACTGTAACACTGATATACCCCACACCCCTCACTGTAACACTGATATACCCCACACCCCTCACTGTAACACTGATATACCGCACACCCTCACTGTAACACTGATATACCCCACACCCCTCACTGTAACACACTGATATACACCACACCCCTCACTGTAACACTGATATACCCCACACCCCTCACTGTAACACTGATACACCCACACCCCTCACTGTAACACTGATATACCCCACACCCCTCACTGTAACACTGATATACCCCACACCCCTCACTGTAACACTGATATACCCCACACCCCTCACTGTAACACACTGATATACCCCACACCCCTCACTGTAACCCTGATATACCCGACACCCCTCACTGTAACACTGATATACCCCACACCCCTCACTGTAACACTGATATACCCCTCACTGTAACACTGATATACCCCACACCCCTCACTGTAACACTGATATACCCCACACCCCTCACTGTAACACTGATATACCCCACACCCCTCACTGTAACACTGATATACCCCACACCCCTCACTGTAACACTGATATACCCCACACCCCTCACTGGAACACTGATATACCCCACACCCCTCACTGTAACACTGATATACCCCACACCCCTCACTGTAACACTGATATACCCCACACCCCTCACTGTAACACTGATATACCCACACCCCTCACTGTAACACCCTGATAAACCCCACACCCCTCACTGTAACACTGATATACCCCACACCCCTCACTGTAACACTGATATACCCCACACCCCTCACTGTAACACACTGATATACCCCACACCCCTCACTGTAACACTGATATACCCCACACCCCTCACTGTAACACTGATATACCCCACACCCCTCACTGTAACTCTCTGATATAACCCACACCCCTCACTGTAACACTGATATACCCCACACCCCTCACTGTAACACTGATATACCCCACACCCATCACTGTAACACTGATATACCCCACACCCCTCACTGTAACTCTCTGATATACCCCACACCCATCACTGTAACACTGATATACCCCACACCCCTCACTGTAACTCTCTGATATACCCCACACCCCTCACTGTAACACTGATATACCCCACACCCCTCACTGTAACACTGATATACCCCACACCCCTCACTGTAACACTGATATACCCCACACCCATCACTGTAACACTGATATACCCCACACCCCTCACTGTAACTCTCTGATATACCCCACACCCATCACTGTAACACTGATATACCCCACACCCCTCACTGTAACTCTCTGATATACCTCACACCCCTCACTGTAACACTAATAAACCCCACACCCCTCACTGTAACACTGATATACCCCACACCCCTCACTGTAACACTGATATACCCCACACCCCTCACTGTAACACTGATATACCCCACACCCCTCACTGTAACACTGATATACCCCACACCCCTCACTGTAACACACTGATATACCCCACACCCCTCACAGTAACACTGATATACCCACACCCCTCACTGTAACACTGATATACCCCACACCCCTCACTGTAACACTGATATACCCCACACCCCTCACTGTAACACTGATATACCCCACACCCCTCACTGTAACACACTGATATACCCCACACCCCTCACTGTAACCCTGATATACCCGACACCCCTCACTGTAACACTGATATACCCCACACCCCTCACTGTAACACTGATATACCCCTCACTGTAACACTGATATACCCCACACCCCTCACTGTAACACTGATATACCCCACACCCCTCACTGTAACACTGATATACCCCACACCCCTCACTGTAACACTGATATACCCCACACCCCTCACTGTAACACTGATATACCCCACACCCCTCACTGTAACACTGATATACCCCACACCCCTCACTGTAACACTGATATACCCCACACCCCTCACTGTAACACTGATATACCCCACACCCCTCACTGTAACACTGATATACCCCACACCCCTCACTGTAACACTCTGATATACCCCACACCCCTCACTGTAACACTGATATACCCCACACCCCTCACTGTAACACTGATATACCCCACACCCCTCACTGTAACACACTGATATACCCCACACCCCTCACTGTAACACTGATATACCCCACACCCCTCACTGTAACACTGATATACCCCACACCCCTCACTGTAACTCTCTGATATAACCCACACCCCTCACTGTAACACTGATATACCCCACACCCCTCACTGTAACACTGATATACCCCACACCCATCACTGTAACACTGATATACCCCACACCCCTCACTGTAACTCTTTGATATACCCCACACCCATCACTGTAACACTGATATACCCCACACCCCTCACTGTAACTCTCTGATATACCCCACACCCCTCACTGTAACACTGATATACCCCACACCCCTCACTGTAACACTGATATACCCCACACCCCTCACTGTAACACTGATATACCCCACACCCATCACTGTAACACTGATATACCCCACACCCCTCACTGTAACTCTCTGATATACCCCACGCCCATCACTGTAACACTGATATACCCCACACCCCTCACTGTAACTCTCTGATATACCCCACACCCCTCACTGAAACACTGATATACCCCGCACCCCTCACTGTAACACTGATATACCCCACACCCTCACTGTAACACTGATATACCCCACACCCCTCACTGTAACACTGATATACCCCACACCCTCATTGTAACACTGATATACCCCACACCCCTCACTGTAACACTCTGATACACCCCACACCCCTCACTGTAACACTGATATACCCCACACCCCTCACTGAAACACTGATATACCCCACACCTCTCACTGTAACACTGATATACCCCGCACCCCTCACTGTAACACTGATATACCCCGCACCCCTCACTGTAACACTGATATACCCCACACCCCTCACTGTAACACTGATATACCCCGCACCCCTCACTGTAACACTGATATACCCCGCACCCCTCACTGTAACACTGATATACCCCACACCCCTCACTGTAACACTGATATACCCCACACCCCTCACTGTAACACTGATATACCGCACACCCCTCACTTTAACACTGATATACCCCACACCCCTCACTGTAACACACTGATATACACCACACCCCTCACTGTAACACTGATATACCCCACACCCCTCACTGTAACACTGATACACCCCACACCCCTCACTGTAACACTGATATACCCCACACCCCTCACTGTAACACTGATATACCCCACACCCCTCACTGTAACACTGATATACCCCACACCCCTCACTGTAACACACTGATATACCCCACACCCCTCACTGTAACCCTGATATACCCGACACCCTCACTGTAACACTGATATACCCCACACCCCTCACTGTAACACTGATATACCCCTCACTGTAACACTGATATACCCCACACCCCTCACTGTAACACTGATATACCCCACACCCCTCACTGTAACACTGATATACCCCACACCCCTCACTGTAACACTGATATACCCCACACCCCTCACTGTAACACTGATATACCCCACACCCCTCACTGTAACACTGATATACCCCACACCCCTCACTGTAACACTGATATACCCCACACCCCTCACTGTAACACTGATATACCCCACACCCCTCACTGTAACACTGATATACCCCACACCCCTCACTGTAACACTCTGATAAACCCCACACCCCTCACTGTAACACTGATATACCCCACACCCCTCACTGTAACACTGATATACCCCACACCCCTCACTGTAACACACTGATATACCCCACACCCCTCACTGTAACACTGATATACCCCACACCCCTCACTGTAACACTGATATACCCCACACCCCTCACTGTAACTCTCTGATATAACCCACACCCCTCACTGTAACACTGATATACCCCACACCCCTCACTGTAACACTGATATACCCCACACCCATCACTGTAACACTGATATACCCCACACCCCTCACTGTAACTCTCTGATATACCCCACACCCATCACTGTAACACTGATATACCCCACACCCCTCACTGTAACTCTCTGATATACCCCACACCCCTCACTGTAACACTGATATACCCCACACCCCTCACTGTAACACTGATATACCCCACACCCCTCCCTGTAACACTGATATACCCCACACCATCACTGTAACACTGATATACCCCACACCCCTCACTGTAACTCTCTGATATACCCCACACCCATCACTGTAACACTGATATACCCCACACCCCTCACTGTAACTCTCTGATATACCCCACACCCCTTACTGAAACACTGATATACCCCGCACCCCTCACTGTAACACTGATATACCCCACACCCCTCACTGTAACACTGATATACCCCACACCCCTCACTGTAACACTGATATACCCCACACCCCTCATTGTAACACTGATATACCCCACACCCCTCACTGTAACACTCTGATACACCCCACACCCTCACTGTAACACTGATATACCCCACACCCCTCACTGAAACACTGATATACCCCACACCTCTCACTGAAACACTGATATACCCCACACCCCTCACTGTAACCCTGATATACCCGACACCCCTCACTGTAACACTGATATACCCCACACCCCTCACTGTAACACTGATATACCCCTCACTGTAACACTGATATACCCCACACCCCTCACTGTAACACTGATATACCCCACACCCCTCACTGTAACACTGATATACCCCACACCCCTCACTGTAACACTGATATACCCCACACCCCTCACTGTAACACTGATATACCCCACACCCCTCACTGTAACACTGATATACCCCACACCCCTCACTGTAACACTGATATACCCACACCCCTCACTGTAACACTGATATACCCCACACCCCTCACTGTAACACTGATATACCCCACACCCCTCACTGTAACACTCTGATAAACCCCACACCCCTCACTGTAACACTGATATACCCCACACCCCTCACTGTAACACTGATATACCCCACACCCCTCACTGTAACACACTGATATACCCCACACCCCTCACTGTAACACTGATATACCCCACACCCCTCACTGTAACACTGATATACCCCACACCCCTCACTGTAACTCTCTGATATAACCCACACCCCTCACTGTAACACTGATATACCCCACACCCCTCACTGTAACACTGATATACCCCACACCCATCACTGTAACACTGATATACCCCACACCCCTCACTGTAACTCTCTGATATACCCCACACCCATCACTGTAACACTGATATACCCCACACCCCTCACTGTAACTCTCTGATATACCCCACACCCCTCACTGTAACACTGATATACCCCACACCCCTCACTGTAACACTGATATACCCCACACCCCTCACTGTAACACTGATATACCCCACACCCATCACTGTAACACTGATATACCCCACACCCCTCACTGTAACTCTCTGATATACCCCACACCCATCACTGTAACACTGATATACCCCACACCCCTCACTGTAACTCTCTGATATACCCACACCCCTCACTGAAACACTGATATACCCCGCACCCCTCACTGTAACACTGATATACCCCACACCCCTCACTGTAACACTGATATACCCCACACCCCTCACTGTAACACTGATATACCCCACACCCCTCATTGTAACACTGATATACCCCACACCCCTCACTGTAACACTCTGATACACCCCACACCCCTCACTGTAACACTGATATACCCCACACCCCTCACTGAAACACTGATATACCCCACACCTCTCACTGTAACACTGATATACCCCGCACCCCTCACTGTAACACTGATATACCCCGCACCCCTCACTGTAACACTGATATACCCCACACCCCTCACTGTAACACTGATATACCCCGCACCCCTCACTGTAACACTGATATACCCCGCACCCCTCACTGTAACACTGATATACCCCACACCCCTCACTGTAACACTGATATACCCCACACCCCTCACTGTAACACTGATATACCCCACACCCCTCACTGTAACACTGATATACCCCACACCCTCACTGTAACACTGATATACCCCACACCCCTCACTGTAACACTGATATACCGCACACCCCTCACTGTAACACTGATATACCCCACACCCCTCACTGTAACACACTGATATACACCACACCCCTCACTGTAACACTGATATACCCCACACCCCTCACTGTAACACTGATACACCCCACACCCCTCACTGTAACACTGATATACCCCACACCCCTCACTGTAACACTGATACACCCCACACCCCTCACTGTAACACTGATATACCCCACACCCCTCACTGTAACACACTGATATACACCACACCCCTCACTGTAACACTGATATACCCCACACCCCTCACTGTAACACTGATACACCCCACACCCCTCACTGTAACACTGATATACCCCACACCCCTCACTGTAACATTCTCTCCCCCAAATCTCCCAATTCCTACTTGATGCCCTTGTTCCCCTCCACTTTAAAGACCCCCCCCGGGTATTTTGCCCCCCCCCCGGTGTTTTCCGCCCCCCCCCGTGTATTTTGCCCCCCCCGGGTGTTTTGCCCACTCTCCCCCCGGGGTGTGAGGACCCTCTCTGCGCTGTGTGAACCTGATGATCCGCAATACGCCAGACCACTTTTGCTTTTTCTCTCATTTGCCTCCCGTTTCCTGGCCTCTGGTGCCCCCTCCTGGGCCAATCGAGCATTGCAGCCTGTTCCTGTGGCTCTGACACTCGGTGAGTTCAACCCTCGCTCGTTTTCAGATCGACAGGATTGCTGGTTGGAGTGGACGCTGACTGTCCCTGGTTGCTGCTTCGATCATTCTTCTGTTCACGACCTCAGGACGTCCCAGTGCGCTTTACAGCCACTGAAGTACTTTTTGAAGTGTAGTCACTGTTGTAATGTCGGAAACGCAGCAGCCAACTTGCTCACAGCGAGCTCCCACAAACAGCAATGTGATAATGACCAGATAATCTGTTCGAGTGATGTTGATTGTGGGATAAATATTTGTCAGGACACCGGGGAGAACTCCCAAGGGATTTTTTACGTCCACCTGAGAGGGCAAACGGGGCCTCGGTTTAACATCTCATCCAAAAGACGGCACCTCTGACAGTGCAGCGCTCCCTCAGTACTGACCCTCCGACAGTGCGGCGCTCCCTCAGTACTGCCCCTCCAACAGTGCGGTGCTCCCTCAGTACTGCCCCTCCAACAGTGCGGCGCTCCCTCAGTACTGACCCTCCGACAGTGCGGCGCTCCCTCAGTACTGCCCCTCAGACAGTGCAGCGCTCCCTCAGTACTGCCCCTCCAACAGTGCGGCGCTCCCTCAGTACTGACCCTCCGACAGTGCGGCGCTCCCTCAGTACTACCCCTCCGACAGTGCGGTGCTCCCTCAGTACTGCCCCTCCGACAGTGCACGCTCCCTCAGTACTGACCCTCCGACAGTGTAGCACTCCCTCAGTGCTGCCCCTCCGACAGTGCAACGCTCCCTCAGTACTGGCCCTCCGACAGTGCGGCACTCCCTCAGTACTGCCCCTCCGACAGTGCAGCACTCCCTCAGTACTGCCCATCCGAAAGTGCGGCGCTCCCTCAGTACCGCCCCTCCGACAGTGCGGCGCTCCCTCAGTACTGCCCCTCCAACAGTGCGGCGCTCCCTCAGTACTGACCCTCCGACAGTGCGGCGCTCCCTCAGTACTACCCCTCCGACAGTGCGGCGCTCCCTCAGTACTACCCCTCCGACAGTGCGGCGCTCCCTCAGTACTGCCCCTCCGACAGTGCAGCACTCCCTCAGTGCTGCCCCTCCGACAGTGCAACGCTCCCTCAGTGCTGCCCCTCCGACAGTGTGGCACTCCCTCAGTACTGCCCCTCCGACAGTGCGGCGCTCCCTCAGTACTGCCCCTCCGACAGTGCAGCACTCCCTCAGTACTGCCCCTCCGACAGTGCAGCACTCCCTCAGTACTGCCCCTCCGACAGTGCAGCACTCCCTCAGTGCTGCCCCTCCGTCAGTGTAACGCTCCCTCAGTACTGCCCCTCCGACAGTGTGGCACTCCCTCATTACTGCCCCTCCAACAGTGCAGCACTCCCTCAGTACTGCCCCTCCGACAGTGCGGCGCTCCCTCAGTAATCAGGGACTTGAGCACATAAATCCAGGCTGACACTCCAGTGCAGTGCTGAAGGAGTGCTGCACTGTCGGAGGTGCCGTCTTTTGGATGAGACGTTAAACCGAGGCCCCGTCTGCTCTCTCAGGTGGACGTAAAAGATCCCGTGGCACTATTTCGAAGAAGAGCAGGGGAGTTATCCCCGGTGTCCTGGGGCCAATATTTATCCCTCAATCAACATCACTGAAACAGATTATCTGGTCATTATCACATTGCTGTTTGTGGGAGCTTGCTGTGCGCAAATTGGCTGCTGCTCTTCCCACATTTCAACAGTGACTACACTTCAAAAGTACTTCATTGGCTGTAAAGCGCTTTGAGACGTCCTGGTGGTCGTGAAAGGCGCTATAGAAATGCAATTCTTTCTTTATATTTTTACTGCCCCTCCAACAGTGTAGCACTGCCCCTCCGACAGTGCGGCGCTCCCTCAGTACTGCCCCTCCGACAGTGCGGCGCGCCCTCAGTACTGACCCTCCGACAGTGCGGCGCTCCCTCAGCACTACCCCTCCGACAGTGCGGCGCTCCCTCAGTACTGACCCTCCGACAGTGCGGCGCTCCCTCAGTACTGCCCCTCCGACAGTGCGGCGCTCCCTCAGTACTGACCCTCCGACAGTGCGGCGCTCCCTCAGTACTACCCCTCCGACAGTGCGGCGCTCCCTCAGTACTGACCTTCCGACAGTGCGGCGCTCCCTCAGTACTGCCCCTCCGACAGTGCAGCGCTCCCTCAGTACTGCCCCTCCGACAGTGCGGCGCTCCCTCAGTACTACCCCTCCGACAGTGCGGTGCTCCCTCAGTACTGCCCCTCCGACAGTGCACGCTCCCTCAGTACTGCTCCTCCGACAGTGCAGAGTTCCCTCAGCACTGCCCCTCCGACAGTGCAGCGCTCCCTCAGTACTGCCCCTCCGACAGTGCAGAGTTCCCTCAGCACTGCACTGGGAGCGTCGGCCTTGATTCTTGTGCGCAAGTCTCTGGAGTGGGGCGTGAACCCACAACAGAGGCTGGAGCGCTACCCACTCGAAAGTCGATAAGTGCCGGCATGGACCTGATGGGCCGAATGACGTGTTCCTGTGCTGTAAAATTCAATGTAACTCAAGAATGGCAAAGAACCCACCCCCGCCCTGCATTGTCTGGAGTGTGGGTGTGAGTGTGATGCAGGAGCCTGGCTGAGTCTCTGGGCAATCGACAGCCGGCCAGGCTTAATGCGCTGGAGATAGATGTAAGAAGTCACACAACACCAGGTTATAGTCCAACAGTTTATTTGAAATCACAAGCTTTCGGAGCGCTGCTCCTTCGTCCACTTCACCTGACGCAGGAGCAGCTCTCCGAAAGCTTGTGATTTCAAATAAACTGTTGGACTATAACCTGGTGTTGTGTGACTTCTTACATTTGTCCACCCCAGTCCAACTCCGGCATCTCCACACGCTGGAGATAGGGCACTTGCACATC
Organism: Somniosus microcephalus; assembly: GCF_052327205.1. NCBI lineage: Eukaryota > Metazoa > Chordata > Chondrichthyes > Squaliformes > Somniosidae > Somniosus > Somniosus microcephalus. Next base: position 3,828,564 of record NC_141009.1, on the reverse strand, counting down.
CGCCATTTTACCGGAAGTTCCACATTAATCTCCAAAGCGATTTCCGCGGGGAAAACCTTCATTGATTTTGCTGTTTTCCTGGGGGTTGGGGGCGGCACCGCCTCTGGGACCCCCCTCCGGGTTTGGTGGGGATTTTGATTTTCCGGTTTTTTTTCGGGGGGTGTCAGTTTAAATTTTTTAACATAAAAGCCGGAAGTGTTGTCGTTTCCGGGTGCTGGCGGCCCACGTGTTTGACCCGGAAATCCAATCGCTGCCTTTCGATTCTAATCGGAACGGAGCGGTGTCGTCGCCATGGAGAAGCCGCCAGGCCCGAGTCCCGGCTCCCGGTCCCCGGAGCTCGCCGCCTTCCTCCGCCAACACCCGGCGCTGCGGCCCGGGGAAAACAACCGGGTGAGTGCGGCCCCTTTAAATCCCCCCCCCCCGCGACCCCTTTAAATCCCCCCCCGCGACCCCTTTAAATCCCCCCCCGCGACCCCTTTAAATCCCCCCCCGCGACCCCTTTAAATCCCCCCCCGCGACCCCTTTAAATCCCCCCCCGCGACCACTTTAAATCCCCCCCCGCGACCACTTTAAATCCCCCCCCGCGACCCCTTTAAATCCCCCCCGCGACCCCTTTAAATCCCCCCCGCGACCCCTTTAAATCCCCCCCGCGACCCCTTTAAATCCCCCCCCGCGACCCCTTTAAATCCCCCCCCGCGACCCCTTTAAATCCCCCCCCGCGACCCCTTTAAATCCCCCCCGCGACCCCTTTAAATCCCCCCCCGCGACCCCTTTAAATCCCCCCCCGCGACCCCTTTAAATCCCCCCCGCGACCCCTTTAAATCCCCCCCGCGACCCCTTTAAATCCCCCCCGCGACCCCTTTAAATCCCCCCCCGCGACCCCTTTAAATCCCCCCCCGCGACCCCTTTAAATCCCCCCCCGCGACCCCTTTAAATCCCCCCCCGCGACCCCTTTAAATCCCCCCCGCGACCCCTTTAAATCCCCCCCGCGACCCCTTTAAATCCCCCCCGCGACCCCTTTAAATCCCCCCCCGCGACCCCTTTAAATCCCCCCCGCGACCCCTTTAAATCCCCCCCCCGCGACCCCTTTAATTCCCCCCCCCCCCCCCCAGCGACCCCCTCTTGCTGTCCCTCCGGCTGCGCCGTCTGCAGCAGCTCTTTAAAAGCATCTTGTTTTCTCTCCAGCTGGACCAAGTGCGCCTCGGGTTTGAAGCGTGAGTGCGGCGCCCGATAGCGGTTCTGTTGCTGGACCGGCGATCCAGAGCGGGAGAGTTCAAATCCCACCTTGAGCCCGAGAATCTGGAAATAAAAAGCCGCTCTCAGTAAGAGTGACCATGAAACTGTCGGATTGTCGTAAAAACCCAACGGGTTCACTAATGTCCTTCAGGGAAGGAAACCTGCTGTCCTTACCCGGTCTGGGCCTATAGGTGACTCCAACGAGATTGATTCTTCACGGCCCTGTGAAGTGACCGAGCGAGACACTCCATTCTCCCAAGCTGCTACAAGAAGGCTCACCACCACCTTCTCGGGGCAACTAGGGGAGGGGCAATAAATGCCGGCCTTGCCAGCGACATTCACTGAAAATGAATTAAAAATAAAAGTTGTTGTTTCGGATTGTGAGCCTGTCGAGTGGGACAGCGCGGGGACAATGTGGCGAGTGTCATATTCTCCTTGGTACGAGCGGTGCTATGAAATGGATTGGATTTCACTGAAAGGGATGCTCTGTTCAGTCACGTGCTTCACGTCGAATGTACCAGTTTGTCGCCTCTCCAGGACGTTTATCAGTCCGCCTTGTGGGACCCGGGAGAAAGGCATGGGCACGGAATGGGTTGGGGGAGGGGGAGGGTCATGTAGGAAAACGTGGCAGCAATGATCAAGTTGATTGAGTTTTTTGATGAGGTAACAGAGAGGGTTGATGAGGTCAATGCAGTTGACGTAGTCTACATGAATTTCCAAAAGGTGTTTGATAAAGTGCCACATAATAGGCTTGCCAGCAAAGTTGAAGCCCATGGAATAAAAGGGACAGTGGCAGCATGGATACAAAATTGGCTAAGTGACAGGAATCAGAGAGTAGTGGTGAACGGTTGTTTTTCGGACTGGAGGAAGGTATACAGTGGTGTTCCCCAGGGGTCGGTACTAGGACCACTGCTTTTCTTGATATATATCAATGACTTGGACTTGGGTGTACAGGGCACAATTTCAAAGTTTGCAGATGACACAAAACTTGGAAGTGTAGTGAACAGTGAGGAGGATAGTGATCGACTTCAGGAGGACATAGACAGGCTGGTGGAATGGGCGGACAAGTGGCAGATTAAATTTAACGCAGAAAAGTGCGAAGTGATACATTTTGGTAGGAAGAACGAGGAGAGACAATATAAACTAAAGGGTACAATCCTAAAGTGGGTGCATGAACAGAGAGACCTGGGGGTATATGTGCACAAATCATTGAAGGTGGCAGGGCAGGTTGAGAAATCGGTTAACAAAGCTTACGGGATCCTGGGCTTCATGAATAGAGGCATAGAATACAAAAGTGTGGAAATTATGATGAACCTGTATAAAACACTGGTTCGGCCTCAACTGGAGTATTGTGTCCAATTCTGGGCACCGCACTTTAGGAAGGATGTGAAGGCCTTAGAGAGGGTGCAGAAACGATTTACGAGAATGATTCCAGGGATGAGGGACTTCAGTTACGTGGATAGACTGGAGAAGCTGGGGTTGTTCTCCTTGGAGCAGAGAAGGTTGAGAGGAGATTTGATAGAGGTGTTCAAAATCATGAGGGGTCTGGACAGAGTAGATAGAGGGAAACTGTTCCCATTGGCGGAAGGGTCGAGAACCAGAGGACACAGATTTAAGGTGATTGGCAGAAGAACCAAAGGCGACATGAGGGAAAACTTTTTTGCTCAGCGAGTGGTTATGATCTGGAATTCACTGCCTGAGAGGGTGGAGGAGGCAGACTCAATCGTGGCTTTCAAAAGGGAATTGGATAAGTACCCGAAGGAAACAAATGTGCAAGGCTCCGGGGAAAGGGTGGGGGAGTGGGACTAACTGAAGTGTTCTTGCAGAATGGCCTCCTGTGCTGTAACTTTTCTATGAATTGTGTGCACAGCAAGATCCCACAAACAGTGAGCAACATCGACCAACTGTTGTGCTTTTGGAGGAGCGAGGAATGTTGGGCCAGGACACCAGGGAGAACACACTCTCCCACTTGATCGCTCTTCCGGTTATCCCGTGCGGATTTTAGCTCCCTCCTGAGCAGGTGGGCGGTGCCTGATAAACGCGACCTCTGACGGTGCCGCACTGCACGGGAGTGGCGCCCTAGATTGAACCTCACGACCTCCAGAGACGAGGTCAGAGTGCAGCTGGCTCACTAAGTTTTGAAGTTTGAGATCAAAAAATAAATACTTGGAATATTTTCATCTGATTGTAACATTGTTTGTTTTTGGTGTGTGTTTAAGGTGAAGTGTTCCCTGACCGGCCATGAGATGCCGTGCAAACTGGCTGACCTGCAGGCCTACACGAAGGGCAAGAAGTACCAGCGCCTGATGACGAACGACCTGTTTAACTACAGTCAGTTTGAACCACACATCGTCCCCAGCACAAAAAATCCGTAAGTTCAGAGTCTGTCTGCTCGAGAGTTTAGAGCAATCAAACACTCTCAGGGCAGGTACAGCACGGGTTAGATACAGAGTAAAGCTCCCTCTACACTGTCCCATGAACACTCCCAGGGCAGGTACAGCACGGGTTAGATACAGAGTAAAGCTCCCTCTACACTGTCCCATCAAACACTCCCAGGGCAGGTACAGCACGAGTTAGATACAGAGTAAAGCTCCCTCTACAATGTCCCATCAAACACTCCCAGGGCAGGTACAGCATGGGTTAGATACAGAGTAAAGCTCCCTCTACACTGTCCCATCAAACACTCCCAGGGCAGGTACAGCACGGGTTAGATACAGAGTAAAGCTCCCTCTACACTGTCCCATCAAATACTCCCATGGCAGGTACAGCACGGGTTAGATACAGAGTAAAGCTCCCTCTACACTGTCCCATCAAACACTCCCAGGGCAGGTACAGCACGGGTTAGATACAGAGTAAAGCTCCCTCTACACTGTCCCATCAAACACTCCCAGGGCAGGTACAGCACGGGTTAGATACAGAGTAAAGCTCCCTCTACACTGTCCCATCCAACACTCCCAGGGCATGTAGGTACAGCACGGGTTAGATACAGAGTAAAGCTCCCTCCACACTGTCCCATCAAACACTCCCATGGCAAGTACAGCACGGGTTACACACAGAGTAAAGCTCTCTCTGCACTGTCCCATCAAACACTCCCAGAGCAGGTACAGCACGGGTTAGATACAGAGTAAAGCTCCCTCTGCACTGTCCCATCAAACACTCCCAGGGCAGGTACAGCACGGGTTAGATACAGAGTAAAGCTCCCTCTACACTGTCCCATCAAACACTCCCAGGGCAGGTACAACACAGGTTAGATACAGAGTAAAGCTCCCTCTACACTGTCCCATCAAACACTCCAAGGTTGTGGGTTCAAGCGCCTCTCCAGAGACTTGAGCACAAAATCCAGGGAGTGCCACACTGTCGGACGGGCAGTACTGAGGGAGCGCTGCACTGTCGGAGGGGCGGTACTGAGGGAGCACTGCACTGCCGGAAGGGCAGTACTGAGGGAGCGCAGCACTGTCGGAGGGGCGGTACTGAGGGAGCGCTGCACTGTCGGAGGGGCAGTACTGAGGGAGCGCCGCACTGTCGGAGGGGCAGTACTGAGGGAGCGCCGCACTGTCGGAGGTGCCGTCTTTCGGATGAAACATTAAGCCAAGGCCACGTCTGCTCTTTCGGGTGAACGTAAAAGATCCCATAGTGCTGTTTGAAGGAGAACATGTCTCCTGCTCCTGCAAGGTGCTATATAAATGCAACTTTGTGCTTTTCTCTCTCTAACTCTTCTTGTATCTGTTCAGGCTGCAGTTGTTCTGCAGATTAACAATCCGCCACATTAACAAGATCCCGCAGCACGTTCTTCACCACGTCAACGGGAAACGCTACCAGAAAGCGCTGAAGAAATGTGAGTCTGGTGCCCGGGCGCCTGGGAGTGGGTCGGGGGGAAACTAAAAAATGGAGGGGAAAGTGCGCAGAATGAAATTTATTAATCATGGGGCTCAGGTAATTGGTCATAAACAACTGAAGATTTTTTAGTAGCTGTTTCACATGTTGCAAACCCCTCGGTTAGATTCCAGCCTGTAACTCACTCCCGGGTATCCGTTATTCTATATATAAACCCCCCGAACCCCTCGGTTAGATTCCAGCCTGTAACTCACTCCCGGGTATCCGTTATTCGATATATAAACCCCCCGAACCCCTCGATTAGATTCCAGCTTGTAACTCACTCCCGGGTATCTGTTATTCTATATATAAACCCCCCTGAACCCCTCGATTAGATTCCAGCCTGTAACTCACTCCCGGGTATCTGTTATTATTCTATATATAAACCCCCCCGAACCCGATTAGATTCCAGCCTGTAACTCACTCCCGGGTATCTGTTATTCTATATATAAACCCCCCCGAACCCCTCGATTAGATTCCAGCCTGTGTCTCACTCTCGGTAAGTGCCCCGTGTGAAGGTTGCTTTGCTGAGCCTGGTGCTGGGGGTCTGTTTTGTCCTGACACTCTGTCCCTCTACCCCGGCCAGATGAGGAGTGTGCCGTTCTCGGGGTGCCCTTCGTCCCTGCGTGCCTGTCACAGAAGAAAAAGCAGAATCGAGAATCCGGTGGGGCGGAGCCTCATGGCAAGCACAATCAGTTCTGGGAACCGGATGGGAGCAGAGAAAGCAGGAGTGACCAATCGGACGACAGTATGAGTGACCTGTACCCCGGTGAGTGAGTGCGCCCCGAAATCCCAGCGACTGGTTGGAGGCTGCGACCTTTAACCTGAATCCCACTGGTGGTTTTGAGTCCCGAGATTATTGTTACACACAGCACAGAAGGAGGCCATTCGGCCCATTGTGCCTGTGCCGGCCCATTGAAAGAGCTCTCCAATTAGTCCCACTCCCCCTGCTCTTTCCCCAGAGCCCTGCAAATTTTTCCCTTCAAATATTTATTCAATTCCCTTTTTTAAAAGTTACTATTGACTCTGCTTCCACCGCCCTTTCAGGCAGCGTGTTCCAGATCACAACAACTTGCTATGATAAAAAAATTTTAATTCATTCTCAGCTCTAAGGCGAACAATCTTAGTTTCTCTAATCTTTCCAACTCCCTCACACTGTCACTCAGTAACCCCTCTCCCCCAGTGCCCTGTGTTACTGACTGTATCTCTACTGATGTTAATCCAGCTCCCTCACACTGTCACTCAGTAACCCCTCTCCCCCAGCGCCCTGTGTTACTGACTGTATCTCTACTGATGTTAATCCAGCTCCCTCACACTGTCACTCAGTAACCCCTCTCCCCCAGCGCCCTGTGTCACTGACTGTATCTCTACTGATGTTAATCCAGCTCCCTCACACTGTCACTCAGTAACCCCTCTCCCCCAGTGCCCTGTCACTGACTGTATCTCTACTGATGTTAATCCAGCTCCCTCACACTGTCACTCAGTAACCCCTCTCCCCCAGCGCCCTGTGTCACTGACTGTATCTCTACTGATGTTAATCCCCCTCCCTCACACTGTCACTCAGTAACCTCTCTCACCCAGCGCCCTGTGTCACTGACTGTATCTCTACTGATGTTAATCCAGCTCCCTCACACTGTCACTCAATAACCCCTTCAGTCTAACAGTTAACGTTTGTTTTCCAGCGGACATGTTTAGCAGACGAGAGGTTCCCAAGAAAGTGGACGAAAGGGCCGAGATGCTCCCGGATGAGGAGGATGGTGATGATGAGGAAATGGAGGTCGTGACCCAGGTGCCGAGGAAACGGAAAACGGTAAAGAACACACCCATCGCGCGAGAGCAGTAAAGGAGCGTGTTTGATACCTCGTGATCTTAAGAACAGGAACAGGCCATTCAGACCCTCAATCCTGTTCTGCCATTCAATTAGATCATGGCTGATCCTAATCTCAACTCCATTCACCCGCATTAGTTCCGTATCCCTTAATAACCTTACCCAACAAAAATCTATTAATCTCAGTTTTGAAATTTTCAACAGCTTTTGTTTTTGAAGAGCTGCGGGGTTCTCCCTGGTGTCCTGGTCAATATTTATCCCTCAATCAACATCACTAAAAAACAGATGATCTGGTCAATTATCACACTGCTGTTTGCGGGAGCTTGCTGTGCGCAAATTGGCTGCCCCGTTTCCTAATTACACCAGTGACTACACTTCAAAAAGTACTTCATTGGCTGGAAAGCGATTTGGGACGTCCGGTGGTTGTGAAAGACGCTGGAGAAATGCAAGTTCTTTCTTACATCAAGATAAGTGGGGTGTGTCTCATGACAGACAGGAGTTCTGCAAGAATTCAAATCCACGATTTGTATTTGTAAGTCTCAATTCAGACCGAGGATTCAGGGGTCCGGGTACAGAAATCACCAACAGACCGAGGATTCAGGGGTCCGGGTACAGAAATCACCAACAGACCCAGGATTCAGGGGTCCGGGTACAGAAATCACCAACAGACCCAGGATTCAGGGGTCCGGGTACAGAAATCACCAACAGACCCAGGATTCAGGGGTCCGGGTACAGAAATCACCAACAGACCCAGGATTCAGGGGTCCGGGTACAGAAATCACTAACCGCTCGTGGACCGGCACTAAATATAATTCTATCTCTGTGCTGATGGAACGTTGGGCTTTATCTCGAGGGGCTGGAATACAAAGGGAAGTGATGTTACGGTTTATATAAAGCTCTGGTCAGACCCCACCCGGAGTAACTGGGTTCAGTCCTGGGCCCCGCTCCTCAGAAAGGATATATCGGCCTTGGAGGGGGGGCAGCGCAGATTCACCAGAATGATACCGGGGCTAAAAGGGTTACATTCCGAGGACAGGTTGCACAGACTGGGCTTGTACTCCCTCGGTTTAGAAGATTAAGGGGTGATCTAATCGAGGTGTTTTAGATGATTAAAGGAGTTGATCGGGTCGAGAGAAACTATTTCCTCTGGTGGGGGGAGTCCAGAACAAGGGGGCAGAACCTTAAAATTAGAGCCAGGCCGTTCAGGGGTGATGTCAGGAAGCACTTTCTCACACAAAGGGGGGTGGGAATCTGGAACTCTTTCCACCACCGCCCCCCCCCCCCCCCCCTCCCCCAAAGGCTGTGGATCAATTGGGAGCTTTCAAGATTGAGATTGACAGATTTTTGTTGGGTCAGGGGATCGAGGGATACGGAGCAAAGGCGAGTGAAAGGAGTTGAGGCAACAGATCAGCCGTGATCTGATTGAATGGCGGAGCAGGCTCGAAGGGCTGAATGGCTTCCTCGCGAGTGCGGTTTCTCTCGCTGGACTAAGGACGGGAATTGAAGTAACGTTTCTCTTTCTCCCCCTGCCCCCACACAGACAAAACCGGGTCCCTTTACTAAGAAGAAACTGAAGGAAGGGCCCACTGGAAAACCCAAGAACTGCGGAAAGGTTAAAACCAAACAGAAAGCTGGAAATCGGACCTGATTGCGGGAGTGGGAGAGGCTGGTCTGGTCTGCTGCGACTTGCGCTGGGTGTTCACTGTACAGTTTCAATTTGTGTTTGTGTAGAAAGTAAAGCAGGTCTGATCAATGCATCAGGGCTGTCAGCATTTTATTTACACTGACTTTGATCAACTGTAAGTGAAAGAGGAGTTATTCCCTCTCCTCTTCCAGTGCTGCAGACCCTCACGGGGATCTGGGCTCAACAACAAATTGCATTTATATAGCGCCTTTAATGCAGTAAAACATCCCAAGGCGCTTCACAAGTGCGTTTTCAGACAAAGATTGACACCGCGCCACAGCCAAGTCAGAGGTTGGTTTTTTAAGGAGGCAGAGAGGCTTAGGGAGGGAATTCCAGAGCTCGGGGCCCAGACAGCTGAAGGCACGGCCGTCAATAGTGGAGCGAATAAAATCAGGGAAGCTCAAGAGGGCAGAATTGGAGGAGCGCAGAGATCTCGGAAGATTGTAGACAATGTTCCCTTTAAGCTGCACAGCCGGCGCACCGGTCTGTAAATAGAAAAAAATGCATATGCTTGGGAATGTGAATGGGCCGCACAGCCCGGTAAAGGGGGCACGCACCCAAAAAAATATTAAAGGGAACATTGGTTGTGGGACTGGAGGAGGTTACACAGATAGGAGGGGGTGAGGCCATGGAGGGATTTGAAAACAAGGATGAGAATTTTAAAATCGAGGTGTTGCTGGACCGAGAGCCAATGTAGGTCAGCGAGCACAGGGGGTGATGGGTGAATGGGGCTCGGTGCGAGTTAAGACACTGGGCAGCAGAGTTTTGGATGATTACGATGCCCGAGGGGCTGTTCTTCATGAGTGCGTGCCGGGGATATTCAACTACCGTGTGCATCACAGTTATTTCATTCCTGACCTGGCCCAACCTGCACTTTCCAGCAGTGATTAGGAGCAGGTACCCTGGCTCACATCCTCCACCCAGCCAATCCAGGAACGCTCAGGCTCCTGCTCCCCCCCCACCAATCCAGGAACGTTCAGGCTCCTGCCCCCCTCCACCCTGCCAATCCAGGAACGCTCAGGCCAATGCCCCGGCTGCGATTGGTTAACTGGGCATAGCCGAGGGTTCAAACCTTCTGTGGCGGAAGATTGCAGGATGATCCAATCTAGGTTTTTTTTCATTCTCAGGATGTGGGCATCGCTGGCATTTATTGCCCATCCTTAATTGCCCTCAAGAACAAAGGGATTAATTAAGAGGGGGAAAATAGAATGAGAGTAAGCTTGCAGGGAACATAAAAACTGACTGTAAAAGCTTCCATAGATATGTGAAGAGAAAAAGATTGGTGAAGTCAAGCGTAGGTCCCTTGCAGTCAGAATCAGGGGAATTTATAATGGGGAATAAAGAAATGGCTGACCAATTAAATGCATACTTTGGTTCTGTCTTCACAAAGGACACAAATAACCTTCCAGAGATGTCGGGGAACATAGGGTCTAATGAGAGGGAGGAATTGAATGAAATCAGTATTTGTAGGGAAATTGACGGGATTGAAGGCCGATAAATCCCCAGGGCCTGATAATCTACATCTTAGGGTACTTAAGGAAGTGGCCCTAGAAATAGATGCATTGCTGGTCATCTTCCAAAATTCTATAGACTGGAATAGTTCCCATGGATTGGAGGGTAGCTAATGTAACCCCACTATTTAAAAAAGGTGGTAGAGAGAAAACAGGGAATTATAGACCAGTAAGTCTAACATCGGTAGTGGGGAAAATGCTAGAGTCCATTATAAAAGATGTAATAGCAGAGCACTTGGAAAACAGTGACAGGATTGGACAAAGTCAACATGGATTTACAAAAGGTAAATCATGCTTGACTAATCTACTGGAATTTTTTGAGGATGTAACTGGTAGGATAAAGGAGAACCAGTGGATGTGGTGCATTTGGACTTTCAGAAGGCTTTTGATAAGGTCCCGCATAAGAGATTAGCGTGTAAAGTTAAGCACATGGGATTGGGGGCAAGGTACTGTCTTGGATAGAGAGCTGGTTGGCAGACAGGAAGCAAAGAGTTGGAATAAACGGGTCTTTTTCCAAGTGGCAGGCAGTGACTAGTGGGGTACCACAGGGATCGGTGCTAGGACCCCAGCTATTAACATATATTAATGATCTAGACGAGGGAACTAGATGTAATATCTCCAAGTTTGCAGATGACACAAAGCTGGGTGGGCGTGTGTGCTGTGAGGAGGATGCCGAGAAACTCCAGTATGATTTAGACAGGTTGGGTGATTGGGCAGAAGCATAGCAGATGCAATATAATGTGGATAAATGCGAGGTTATCCACTTTGGTGACAAAAACAGGAAGACATTATCTAAACGGCAATAGATTGGGAAAGGGGGAAGTGCAATGAGACCTGGGTGTCCTTGTGCACCAGTCGCTGAAGGTAAGCATGCAGGTGGTAAATAGTATGTTGGCCTTCATAGCGAGAAGATTTGAGTACAGGAGCAAGGATGTCTTGCTGCAGTTGTACAGGGCCTTGGTGAGACCACACCTTGAGAATTGTGTGCAGTTTTGGTCGCCTTATCTGAGGAAGGATGTTCTTGCCATGGTGGGAGTGCAGCAAAGATTCACCAGGCTGATACCTGGGATGGCAGGAATGACTTATGAAGAGAGATTGGGTCGATTAGACTTATATTCGCTAGAGTTTAGAAGAATGAGAGGGGATCTCATTGAAACTTATAAAATTCTAACAGGACTAGACACAGGAAGGATGTTCCCGATGGTCAGGGAGTCCAGAACCAGGGCTCACAGTCTAAGGATAAGGAGTAAGCCATTTAGGACCGAGATGAGGAGGAATTTCTTCACCCAGAGAGTGGTGAACCTGTGGAATTTTCTACCACAGGAGGCAGTTGAGGCCAATTCATTAAATATATTCAAGGAGTTAGATATATTTCTTAAGGCTAAAGGGATCAAGGGATATGGTGAGAAGGCAGGGACAGGGCACTGAGTTTGGACGATCAGCCATGATCTCATTAAATGGCGGAGCAGGCTCGAGGGGCCGAATGGCCTACTCCTACTCCTATGTTTCTATGAGAGGGTGATGAGCAGCCTCCTTGAACCGCTGCAGTCCATGGGGTGAAGGTGTCCCACAGCGGTTAGGGAGTTCCAGGATTTTGACCCAGCGACGATGAAGGATCGGCGATATATCTTCAAGTCAGGATGCTGTGGAACTTGGGAGGTGGTGGTGGTCCCATGCATCTGCTGCCCTGGTCCTTCTAGGTGGCGGGTTTGGGAGGTGCTGCCGAAAAGCCTTGGCGAGTTGCTGCAGTGCGCCCGTTAATTGAGCACAGACCAGGAACCCAGGACCTTCCGGCCAGTCCCACCCCGTCAACTGAAAAACAAATCGTACGAAAACCAACAGTGTGGGGGGGAGGGGGGAAAGTCACAGCTTTTATTTCAACAACTAACAAATTAAACAGATTTTCTGAATGAAACGTAGGTTCCTGGTTTCTTGCAGCAACAGTGGTTCACAGGGCGGGAGCTCAGCCCACAAGACAGAGCTCGGCTCGTCGCTCCACTGAACCTGTATTATACGTGTGAAAATAACAGAGCGGTGTAAACATTTCCCCCAGCTGACTGCAGTTACTCCTCCCCATCAGGCACATTGACTAATACTGACAGTGACTGCACTGAGTGTCTTGAGAACAAGAGTCCATCTTTATTGCTGTACTTTATAAATAATTCCTTGCCCTCCCTCCTCTCCTGCGGTTGACTTTGGCCACAGATGTCCAATTCCACGGGAGCAATGAAGAACAATGAGCAGCGGCCGGCTATTTGTCTGCAGAGGCCGTCGTGGCCGAGCCTGGACCGCCCCCCCCCATAAATATGTTCCACAAACACTTTCCCGCAGGAGTCACTGGACGGTGATCAGCAGCAGGAAGACCAGCCCCGGAGCGGAGCACAGGGCAAATGCGGAGTACAGACACTTTTAAAGTTTTATTTTAAAACAGAAACACATTTTTACAGGGGCCGGCAGTGAATCGCCTTCTCTTGCTGCTGCGCTGCAGGCCAGGCTACTAAAGACTAGCAGAATACCGAAACTCAGGTTAAGGGAAAGATTGAGAGAGAAACAGTACGACCACTGTTAAAAACAAATGTCTCGGGAGCCTTGAGCAGAGAACTGTCCTTTGGGAGTCGGGATGTGCGCGGCCCCAGTGAGAGATTCATTTTAAAACACGAATATTCAGCGGCAGCGCGGGCGATAACGTTAATACCAATTCCATCGTTAACATGATCAGAATCACTCGGCAAACTTCACTTACAAATGTAGCAGCCCATTCATGGTCGAGCTGACCCCTGCACGTTTAAACACACTTCCTCTTTCTTGGTGGTGGTCAGTGAAATTCAGCATTGCCGCTCTCTGGAAGGGGTTGTCTCTGGCTGGGATAAGGGTTCCACATGCGATCGGCGTCTGCTACATCAGCCGGGGGGGGAAGAGACATTCTTCACGCACGAACCCGGAGAGTGACGGCAGTGTATTCTACGGGAGATGGGTGGGGCAGGGGGCTTCAGTCAAGCCCAATCCGGTGCACGTGTACACGCGCGCTGCCACGGACCACTGGACAGTGACTGCGAATCCTGGTCGATTTTCCCCTCCGTAGCCCTTGGTCCAGGGGTACTGCCACCTTCTAAAGCCCCGCCTGCTGCTCGGTGCCGATCATTTATCTCGACACAGACCAGGGAATTGGATCCCGAGCCCTCTCTGCCTGGCCTGCTCTGTACACTAACTACAAGGGCAGCCTGCATTGCCCATTTTCAATCCTATCGCGAGAGGGGGGCTGGGCTTGGTAACCCAGCCTTTGTGAATGTAGGACACCCCCCCCCCCCCCCCCACTGCCCGGAGGGAGGGGGCTAAGAGCTTTGGTTAGCAGCGAGTATGGGAACTGTACTCTCAGGAGGGAGCACCCCTGTGTCAACTTACAAATCGCAACGCCCAATCCTCAGCCATTAGCTTGCTCACAAGAGGCAGACCCAGGGCGGGAGGGAGGCTTTAAACAACAGGGGGGACCCTCACCTCACGTTGACCAGCTTAGTGTTCTTTTAGTTGAAGAGCTGTTGTTCCAACCCTACTGGAGAACTTATCCATTATACTGAAATGTAACCTGCAGTCATTAAATAAGACATTTGACAGCCACAGATTGTGACCCTGGAGGGCGGGAGAATATTCCAACTGCTTCCCTTAGTCGTGCTCGGGATGTGAATATGCAAAGGGAGTTCCCCTCCACACAGCAACAGGAGCCTGAACTGGGACTTTATTTTAACTATTTTTTTATAAAAAGGGAGGGCCTCGATTCTTTAGTACTCAGCCAGTGTTAAAAGTGGGAACGTTAAATACTTTTTTGTTGGGACATTTTAAATTCATTCACAAACCCCAAAAATAAGGCTGCGTTTTGTGAAGTTACCAATAGGAGCAGGTGCAGCAATACATGCCCTGAATATGCGAATGCTTTGAAATCTGGGTAAAATTACACAAACTACAAAACAGTGGGTTTTTGGGAAAGGGGGAAGAGAGGAGATGGGAGAGAAGGAGGGGGGAAGGGAAAGAGGTGGGGGGGAAGGGAGGGAGGGGGGGGAAGCGGGTGAAAGGGGAGAGGAGGGCTGCGGTTTTTGGAGGCGCCGCGCCGATCACCACTCTTTCTTCTTCTCATCCATCGAGACACCGCCAGGGCCCAGAGCCACCACGAGCAGGAGCCCCCCGATCACAGACATGCTCTGGAAGAAGTCGTATTTGAGGAAGTCGTGCATGGGCTTGTAGGTGGGGACAGTCCAGAAGGCGTTGAAGTAGAGGTTCAGGCTGAACAGCCAGATGACGAGGGTCAGGGCGGCCAGCTTGGTTTTGAAGCCGATCGCCACCAGGACAATCAAAGCCGTCCCCACCACGTTCTGGATAATCTGCGTGGAGACAATCCGATTTGGGATAAATATACAAACGTAATATAGACTCTGTCATTAACCCCCTCCCCCAGTGACGTGCCGAGTCTTGCTGGGATTTGAGTTTCAGACACCTGCTCACCCAAGTGGACCAGTCTTTGAGAGTCTAGCGCCAAGGGCTGGTCAGCATCGAATGTCCAGCACAGAAACAGGCCATTCGGCCTCACTGCTCCGTGTCGGTGTTTGTGCTCCACACCAGCCTCCTCCCACCCCGCTCCTCACCCCATCAGCATATCACAGAAACATAGAAGATCGGAGCAGGAGTAGGCCATTCGGCCCCTCGAGCCTGCTCCATTCAATGCGATCATGGCTGATCATCCAAATTCAGTACCCTGTCCCTGCCTTCTCCCCATATCCCTTGATCCCTTTAGCCTTAAGAAATATATCTAACTCCTTCTTGAATATATTTAATGAAATGGCCTCAACTGCCTTCTGTGGTAGAGAATTCCACAGGTTCACTACTCTCTGGGTGAAGAAATTCCTCCTCATCTCTGTCCTAAATGGCTTACCCCTTATCCTTAGACTGTGACCCCTGGTTCTGGACTCCCCCGCCATCGGGAACATCCTTCCTGCATCTAGTCTGTCCAGTCCTGTTAGAATTTTATAAGTTTCAATGAGATCCCCTCTCATTCTTCTAAACTCCAGCGAGTATAAGCCCAATCGACCCAATCTCTCCTCATACGTCATATCCTTCTATTCCTTTCTCCCTCGTGTGTTTTATCGATCTCCCCCTGAAATGTATCGCTACTGTTCGCCTCAACCACTCCCTGTGGTAGCGAGTTCCACATTCTCACCACTCTCTGGGTAAAGAAACTGTTTCCAGTGGCAGGAGGGTCAGTAACCAGAGGACACAGATTGAAGATAATCGGCAAAAGAACCAGAGGGGAGATGAGGAGAATGTTTTTCCGCAGCGAGTTGTTGTGATCTGGAACGCGCTGCCTGAAAGGGCGGTGGGAGCAGATTCAATAATAACTTTCAAAAGGAAACTGGATAAATACTTAGGACTGTGGGGAAAGAGCAGGGGGGAGTGGGACTAATTGGAGAGCTCTTTCAAAGAGCCGGCACAGGCCCGATGGGCTGAATGGCCTCTTTTCTGTGCCCCTAGTTCTGGTCTCCCCCACAAGTGGAAACATCATCTCTACATCTACCCTATCAAACCCCTTGAGGTCACGCATTCTTTCCAGCACGGAGATCAGGAGGGAGAAACCGGGGTGATTCCAACCCGCCTCCCCCTCTAGCCCAGGGACGCTGAGGCTATCTGCGTGGCCCCCTCCGCACATCCCTCCACCACCCCAGCTTTGACAACATTTGACACCGAGCCATGGTCAAAGAGGGAGGTTTAGAAGAGTGGCTTAAAGGAGGAGAGGGGTATAGGGAGGGAATTCCAGAGCGCCCATCCCTATTTCTAAATGACATGGCTCTGCAGCGGAAACAGAGTAAGATGCAGCCTAGAACGCCTAGCCATGCTTACTTAGATATTGTGCGTATCCCAGCATGCTTCTCCAACAGGCCAGGAAGTCCTTCGTTAGATCTGGCAGCTATCAAAGCCCTTGATTCTCATCCTTGTTTTCAAATCCCTCCATGGCCTCGCCCCTCCCTATCTCTGTAACCTCCTCCAGCCTTACAACCCCCCGAGATCTCTGCGCTCCTCCAATTCTGGCCTCTTGCGCATCCCCCGATTTTAATCTCCACCATTGCCGGCCGTGCCTTCAGCTGCCTGGACCCTAAGCTCTGGAATTCCCTCCCTAAACCTCTCCGCCTCTCCCTCCTCCTTTAAGACGCTCCTTAAAACCGACCTCTTTGACCCAGCTTTTGATTACCTGCCCTAATATCTCCTTCTGTGGCTCGGTGTCAAATTTTGTTTGATAATCGCTCCTGTGAAGCGCCTTGGGACATTTTACTACGTTAAAGGCGTTATATAAATACAAGTTGTTGTTGCTTGATTAGATCTTGCATCTATCAATTTCCCACAACAGCCAGACTGAAAGGAGAAGTAACAAGATGAGGCAAGGTATAAAACAGCACTAGAAGTTCCAAATGTGGAGGCAGAGAAGGGAGAGAGTCCAGAGATCCACGCTGTTCCCGGATAACATGGTTTCTGTTGTTTTAATCACTAACTTGAAGTTACTGTACCGTTCTTGAGAACAAGGATTGTGCTTTGTGAGTGAGTCCGCTTGTTAACGCTGTGTTTTTTTAAATTTGCCATTAATAAAATATACTCGCAACGCACCACACTGTCTCCAGACTTACCGAGAAGAAGCTGGGGTTAAAGTGCAGCAACGTCATGAACATCAGGATGAGCAGCACGCGGCCCCCCAGCTGCATGTACTGTTTCGGGGAGCTCTCGCTGATGGTCGGAACGCCGGCAAACATGCTTTTACCTTCTGACCGCGACTCCGCAAGCAATAGCAGCAAACCGCCCCCCAGGGCGAGGTTCCTAACCAGAGCAGAGAGGGGGACAGAGCATCAACACACAGCCCCGGCACATTATAAACAAGGCTCCCATGTAGCCGCGCGGTTTTCTGAAGCTCCCGCGCAGGCTGCTTGCCGGTTTCTCAATGGAAAAAACGTGCATGCGCGGAGGTTTGAATGGGCCGCTCAGCTCCTTAAAGGGACCGCGCACCCAAAATAAGATTAGAGGGAACACTGATTATAAAGTACCAATGTCTGTAGTGTGTTTTTGTTTTGTTGCTTCTCTCGACGCCCTGAAAGCGGCGACTCATTTTTCCCAGGGGTTTATTCATTCTCGGGATGTGGGCGTCGCTGGCACGGCTGGCATTTATTGCCCATCCCGAGTTGCCCTGGGAAGGTGGTGGTGAGCCGCCTTCTTCCTGAACCGCAGGTCGTGGGTTTGATACAAACTGAGCGACCATTTCAGAGGGCGGTTTAGAGTCAACCACCGGGTAAGGACGGCAGGTTTCCTTCCCTAGAGGACATCAGTGAACCCCGGAACACTCCCCCTGAACCCCACCACCTTGCTACCTTCCTCCCACCTTCGAACTCCACCACACCCATCCTGTCCCATCCCGCCACTCCTGCTGACAGCCTCACCCGTCCTTGTAAAATGTCTGGTAACACTTCACTATCAAATGCGCCAGCTTACCTCCGCTTGTTTTAACGCACAGCCGTTTGCGCTCCACGTTTACTACCCCCCCCCAACTCATTACAGTGTCCTCGAATGTGGGGGAGACACTAGACTGCGCGGCAGAGCTCAGGGCAAGATACGCACCTCATCAGGAACTTCAGATCCCATAAAATACTGTAGGCGACAGTCTGGAACCAAAGAAACAGCAGTTAGTGTCCACCAGCCCGTGCTGCACAGCCACACACCGAGTACGGAGGGACAGCGTACCACACGCCCAGCATGGAGGGACAGCGTACCACACGCCGAGTACGGAGGGACAGCGTACCACATGCCGAGTACGGAGGGACAGTGTACCACACGCCGAGTACGGAGGGACAGTGTACCACACGCCCAGTACGGAGGGACAGTGTACCACACGCCCAGTACGGAGGGACAGTGTACCACACGCCCAGCATGGAGGGACAGCGTACCACACGCCGAGTACGGAGGGACAGCGTACCACACGCCGAGTACGGAGGGACAGCGTACCCACACACCCAGCATGGAGGGACAGTGTACCACACGCCGAGTACGGAGGGACAGCGTACCACACGCCGAGTACGGAGGGACAGCGTACCACACGCCCAGTACGGAGGGACAGCGTACCACACGCCGAGTACGGAGGGACAGCGTACCACACGCCCAGTACGGAGGGACAGCGTACCACACGCCCAGCATGGAGGGACAGCGTACCACACGCCGAGTACGGAGGGACAGCGTACCACACGCCCAGTACGGAGGGACAGTGTACCACACACCCAGTACGGAGGGACAGCGTACCACACGCCCAGTACGGAGGGACAGCGTACCACACGCCGAGTACGGAGGGACAGCGTACCCACACGCCCAGTACGGAGGGACAGTGTACCACACGCCCAGTACGGAGGGACAGTGTACCACACGCCCAGTACGGAGGGACAGCGTACCACACGCCGAGTACGGAGGGACAGCGTACCACACGCCCAGTACGGAGGGACAGTGTACCACACGCCCAGTACGGAGGGACAGCGTACCACACGCCCAGTACGGAGGGACAGCGTACCACACGCCGAGTACGGAGGGACAGTGTACCACACGCCCAGTACGGAGGGACAGTGTACCACACGCCCAGTACGGAGGGACAGCGTACCACACGCCCAGCATGGAGGGACAGCGTACCACATGCCGAGTACGGAGGGACAGCGTACCACACGCCCAGCATGGAGGGACAGCGTACCACATGCCGAGTACGGAGGGACACTGTACCACACGCCCAGTACGGAGGGACAGTGTACCACACACCGAGTACGGAGGGACAGTGTACCACACGCCCAGTACGGAGGGACAGTGTACCACACGCCCAGTACGGAGGGACAGCGTACCACACGCCGAGTACGGAGGGACAGTGTACCACACACCCAGTACGGAGGGACAGCGTACCACACGCCGAGTACGGAGGGACAGTGTACCACACGCCGAGTACGGAGGGACAGCGTACCACACACCCAGTACGGAGGGACAGCGTACCACACGCCGAGTACGGAGGGACAGTGTACCACACGCCGAGTACGGAGGGACAGCGTACCACACGCCGAGTACGGAGGGACAGCGTACCACACGCCGAGTACGGAGGGACAGCGTACCACACGCCCAGTACGGAGGGACAGCGTACCACACGCCCAGTACGGAGGGACAGCGTATCACACGCCGAGTACGGAGGGACAGCGTACCACACGCCCAGTACGGAGGGACAGCGTACCACACGCCGAGTACGGAGGGACAGCGTACCCACACGCCCAGTACGGAGGGACAGTGTACCACACGCCGAGTACGGAGGGACAGCGTACCACACGCCGAGTACGGAGGGACAGTGTACCACACACCCAGTACGGAGGGACAGCGTACCACACGCCGAGTACGGAGGGACAGCGTACCACACGCCGAGTACGGAGGGACAGCGTACCACACGCCGAGTACGGAGGGACAGTGTACCACACGCCGAGTACGGAGGGACAGCGTACCACACGCCCAGTACAGAGGGACAGTGTACCACACGCCGAGCACGGAGGGACAGTGTACCACACGCCGAGTACGGAGGGACAGTGTACCACACGCCCAGTACGGAGGGACAGCGTACCACACGCCCAGTACGGTGGGACACTGTACCACACGCCCAGTACGGAGGGACAGCGTACCACACGCCCAGTACGGAGGGACAGCGTACCACACGCCGAGTACGGAGGGACAGCGTACCCACACACCCAGTACGGTGGGACACTGTACCACACGCCGAGTACGGAGGGACAGTGTACCACACGCCGAGTACGGAGGGACAGTGTACCACACGCCAAGTACGGAGGGACACTGTACCACACACCCAGTACCGAGGGACAGTGTACCACATGCCGAGCACGGAGGGACAGTGTACCACACGCCAAGTACGGAGGGACAGTGTACCACACGCCAAGTACGGAGGGACAGTGTACCACACGCCAAGTACGGAGGGACACTGTACCACACGCCGAGTACGGAGGGACACTGTACCACACACCCAGTACCGAGGGACAGTGTACCACATGCCGAGCACGGAGGGACAGTGTACCACACGCCAAGTACGGAGGGACAGTGTACCACACACCCAGTACCGAGGGACAGTGTACCACACGCCCAGTACGGAGGGACAGTGTACCACATGCCGAGTACGGAGGGACAGCGTACCACACGCCCAGTACGGAGGGACAGTGTACCACACGCCGAGTACGGAGGGACAGCGTACCACACGCCCAGTACGGAGGGACACTGTACCACACACCCAGTACCGAGGGACAGTGTACCACATGCCGAGTACGGAGGGACAGCGTACCACACGCCCAGTACGGAGGGACAGTGTACCACACGCCGAGTACGGAGGGACAGTGTACCACACGCCAAGTACGGAGGGACAGTGTACCACATGCCGAGTACGGTGGGACACTGTACCACACGCCGAGTACGGAGGGACAGTGTACCACACGCCAAGTACGGAGGGACAGTGTACCACATGCCGAGTACGGTGGGACACTGTACCACACGCCGAGTACGGAGGGACAGTGTACCACACGCCAAGTACGGAGGGACAGTGTACCACATGCCGAGTACGGAGGGACACTGTACCACACACCGAGTACGGAGGGACAGCGTACCACACGCCGAGTACGGAGGGACAGTGTACCACACGCCAAGTACGGAGGGACAGTGTACCACACGCCGAGTACGGAGGGACAGCGTACCACACGCCGAGTACGGAGGGACAGCGTACCACACGCCGAGTACGGAGGGACAGCGTACCACACGCCCAGTACAGAGGGACAGTGTACCACACGCCGAGCACGGAGGGACAGCGTACCACACGCCGAGTACGGAGGGACAGCGTACCCACACGCCCAGTACGGAGGGACAGTGTACCACACGCCCAGTACGTAGGGACAGCGTACCACACGCCGAGTACGGAGGGACAGCGTACCACACGCCGAGTACGGAGGGACAGCGTACCACACGCCGAGTACGGAGGGACAGTGTACCACACGCCCAGTACGGAGGGACAGTGTACCACACGCCGAGCACGGAGGGACAGTGTACCACACGCCCAGTACGGAGGGACAGTGTACCACACGCCGAGCACGGAGGGACAGTGTACCACACGCCCAGTACAGAGGGACAGTGTACCACACGCCGAGCACGGAGGGACAGTGTACCACACGCCCAGTACGGAGGGACAGCGTACCACACGCCCAGTACGGTGGGACAGCGTACCACACGCCGAGTACGGAGGGACAGCGTACCACACGCCCAGTACAGAGGGACAGTGTACCACACGCCGAGCACGGAGGGACAGTGTACCACACGCCCAGTACGGAGGGACAGCGTACCACACGCCCAGTACGGTGGGACAGCGTACCACACGCCCAGTACGGAGGGACAGCGTACCACACGCCGAGTACGGAGGGACAGCGTACCCACACGCCCAGTACGGTGGGACACTGTACCACACGCCCAGTACGGAGGGACAGCGTACCACACGCCCAGTACGGTGGGACACTGTACCACACGCCCAGTACGGAGGGACACTGTACCACACGCCGAGTACGGAGGGACAGCGTACCCACACACCCAGTACGGTGGGACACTGTACCACACGCCGAGTACGGAGGGACAGTGTACCACACGCCGAGTACGGAGGGACAGTGTACCACACGCCGAGTACGGAGGGACAGTGTACCACACGCCAAGTACGGAGGGACACTGTACCACACACCCAGTACCGAGGGACAGTGTACCACATGCCGAGCACGGAGGGACAGTGTACCACACGCCAAGTACGGAGGGACAGTGTACCACACGCCAAGTACGGAGGGACAGTGTACCACACGCCAAGTACGGAGGGACACTGTACCACACGCCGAGTACGGAGGGACACTGTACCACACACCCAGTACCGAGGGACAGTGTACCACATGCCGAGCACGGAGGGACAGTGTACCACACGCCAAGTACGGAGGGACAGTGTACCACACACCCAGTACCGAGGGACAGTGTACCACATGCCGAGTACGGAGGGACAGCGTACCACACGCCCAGTACGGAGGGACAGTGTACCACACGCCGAGTACGGAGGGACAGCGTACCACACGCCCAGTACGGAGGGACACTGTACCACACACCCAGTACCGAGGGACAGTGTACCACATGCCGAGTACGGAGGGACAGCGTACCACACGCCCAGTACGGAGGGACAGTGTACCACACGCCGAGTACGGAGGGACAGTGTACCACACGCCAAGTACGGAGGGACAGTGTACCACATGCCGAGTACGGTGGGACACTGTACCACACGCCGAGTACGGAGGGACAGTGTACCACACGCCAAGTACGGAGGGACAGTGTACCACATGCCGAGTACGGTGGGACACTGTACCACACGCCGAGTACGGAGGGACAGTGTACCACACGCCAAGTACGGAGGGACAGTGTACCACACGCCAAGTACGGAGGGACAGTGTACCACACGCCAAGTACCGAGGGACAGTGTACCACATGCCGAGCACGGAGGGACAGTGTACCACACGCCAAGTACGGAGGGACAGCGTACCACACGCCCAGTACGGAGGGACAGCGTACCACACGCCCAGTACGGAGGGACAGCGTACCCACACGCCCAGTACGGAGGGACAGTGTACCACACGCCGAGCACGGAGGGACAGTGTACCACACGCCGAGTACGGAGGGACAGCGTACCCACACACCCAGTACGGTGGGACACTGTACCACACGCCGAGTACGGAGGGACAGTGTACCACACGCCGAGTACGGAGGGACAGTGTACCACACGCCAAGTACGGAGGGACACTGTACCACACACCCAGTACCGAGGGACAGTGTACCACATGCCGAGCACGGAGGGACAGTGTACCACACGCCAAGTACGGAGGGACACTGTACCACACACCCAGTACCGAGGGACAGTGTACCACACGCCGAGTACGGAGGGACACTGTACCACATGCCGAGTACGGAGGGACAGTGTACCACATGCCGAGTACGGAGGGACAGTGTACCACACACCGAGCACGGAGGGACAGTGTACAACCCACTCAGAAGGGAGCCTTCCCCCACTGGGTGGAGTGCGGGGGGGGGAGAGGGGGGAACAGAGGGATAGCAAAGATTCCGAAGACTCCCTCCCAACTCAATGGGAAGTTTGCAAAGTCCACAAGGTTTAAGTGGGTCCTGGAGCAAAGGCGAGTAAATGAGGTGAGATAAAGATCAGCCATGAACTAACCGGCTCGAGGGGCTGAACTCCTGTTCAGAGTGCCCAATCTCTATGCTGTCAGGGTGTTGGGGGGTGGGGCGCTGAGCAGAAGTCAAGCCCCCTCCCCTCCCCCATCGAATAGGATGATTCCCCCCCACACACACAAACACAGATAGTTCTGTCACTTGTTCCATGGTAGATGCCTCAAAGCAGTAACTCTGACTCTAATGTGAAACAGTGCAATGCAGGCGGGGACAGGGCATCGGGACGGGGGGAGGGAGAGAGTCTGCATCGGTAAAAGGCGAATGAAACTCAAGAGGAACGACGGAGGAATATAAGCCACACCCCTGTTCAAGTAACAGCAATAAATGGTACAGACCATAAGCCCAAACCAGAGGGTTTCCCACCAGTTCAGGCATGTTATTCAACTGTGGGGGCATCAGAACCAAAAAGACAAGACAGACTTGCATTTCTAGTGCGCCTTTCACAACCCCATGACCTCCCAAAGCGGTTCACAGCCACTTTGCGCACAACAAGCTCCCACAAACAGCAATGTGATAATGACCAGATAATGTTTTTAGTGATGTTGGTTGAGGGATGAATATTGGCCCCAGGACACCGGGGAGAACTCCCCTGCTCCTCTTCGAAATACTGTAGAGGCCCCGGGATATTTTACGTCCACCTAAGAGAGCAGGCTGGGCCTCGGTTTAATGTCTCATCCGAAAGACGGCACCCCCAACAGTGCGGCGCTCCCTCAGTACTGCCCCTCCGACAGTGCGGCACTCCCTCAGTACTTCCCCTCCGACAGTGCGGTGCTCCCTCAGTACTGCCCCTCCAACAGTGCAGCACTCCCTCAGTACTGCCCCTCCGACTGTGCAGCACTCCCTCAGTACCACCCCTCCAACAATGCAGCGCTCCCTCAGTACTGCCCCTCCGACAGTGCAGTACTCCCTCAGTACTGCCCCTCCAACAGTGCAGCACTCCCTCAGTACCTCCCCTCCGACAGTGCAGCACTCCCTCAGTACCTCCCCTCCGACAGTGCGGCGCTCCCTCAGTACTGCCCCTCCGACAGTGCGGCACTCCCTCAGTACTGCCCCTTCGACAGTGCAGCACTCCCTCAGTACCACCCCTCCGACAGTGCAGCACACCCTCAGTACTGCCCCTCCCACAGTGCAGCCCACCCTCAGTACTGCCTCTCCGACAATACAGCGCTCCCTCAGTACTGCCCCTCCAACAGTGCAAAGCTCCCTCAGCACTGCCCCTCCGACAGTGCAGCACCTTCTCAGTACTGCCCCTCCGACAGTGCAGTGCTCCCTCAGTACCTCCCCTCCGACAGTGCAGCACTCCCTCAGTACTGCCCCTCCGGCAGTGCAACGCTCCCTCAGCACTGCCCCTCCAACAGTGCAGCACCTTCTCAGTACTGTGCTCCCTCAGTACCTCCCCTCCGACAGTGCGGCCCTCCCTCAGTACTGCCCCTCCGACAGTGCGGCGCTCCCTCAGTACTGCCCCTCCGACAGTGCAGCGCTCCCTCAGTACTGCCCCTCCGACAGTGCAACGCTCCCTCAGCACTGCCCCTCCAACAGTGCAGCACCTTCTCAGTACTGTGCTCCCTCAGTACCTCCCCTCCGACAGTGCGGCCCTCCCTCAGTACTGCCCCTCCGACAGTGCGGCGCTCCCTCAGTACTGCCCCTCCGACAGTGCAGCGCTCCCTCAGTACTGCCCCTCCGACAGTGCAACGCTCCCTCAGCACTGCCCCTCCAACAGTGCAGCACCTTCTCAGTACTGTGCTCCCTCAGTACTGCCCCTCCGACAGTGCAGCACTCCCTCAGTACTGCCCCTCCGACAGTGCGGCGCTCCCTCAGTACTGCCCCTCCGACAGTGCGGCGCTCCCTCAGTACTGCCCCTCCGACAGTGCGGCGCTCCCTCAGTACTGCCCCTCCGACAGTGCGGCGCTCCCTCAGTACTGCCCCTCCGACAGTGCGGCGCTCCCTCAGTACTGCCCCTCCGACAGTGCGGCGCTCCCTCAGTACTGCCCCTCCGACAGTGCGGCGCTCCCTCAGTACTGCCCCTCCGACAGTGCGGCCCTCCCTCAGCATTGCACTGGGAGTGTCAGCCTGGATTTTTGTACTCAAGTGTCTGGAGTGGGACTCGAACTCACAACCTTCGGACTGAGGCGTGTGCGTGACCCACTGAGCCACAACTGACAGTCCAATCCTGCGCCCTCACGCTCTTTCCAGCAGGAATCACTGGGATGCGATAAGGAGTGGGATTCGGGGCTGATATTTCCCCTACTGGCCCAGGGACACACCGAGGTCAGCCTCTAACGACAGACAGACAGACCGGGGATCACCCTGGACTCTTCACCACTGCACCATCGGGCGGAGGAGTACTTAAACACATTTTATACCAGGCAGTTTATTGCTCCCTGGACACAGGAGATTCTACAGCCCTCTGTGATTCAAGTTAATAATTGTTAAAGCCCGCGAAAACATCCAACCCCCGCCCACCTCATCGCTCACCTGTAACGCTATGATTCCAAACAATCCAAAGCAGGCGTATTGTACAAAATTTCTACTCAATATCAGGAGACACCCCCCTGCGGAAAAGGAAATAGAAAAATAAATAGGTCACGATCCAAGGCGGTACGGTAAAGATGAAAAGTAGAATGACCGCCTCTCACCTAATTGCCCCAAGAGATTAATCAGCACGAAACAGGTAGCCAGGAAATAGCCACAGTTCCAGGTGGCCTCGATGTAATCCCGCTGCTCGTTCCACTGAAACCACATGCGGATACCGTCCTCTAGGAAGGTGCTGATCAGACACAGGCGGGCGAGGTGAGGCAGGTAGTGTTTGGTCATCCGCAGAAACTGGGAATAAAAAACGGAATCAGAGCAAAGAAAACACACAGAGCTTTAACTCAGGAGCACAGCTCAGCCACTGCACCAGCGCTGGCACCACACACTGCAACGCCAATAATCTTAATTCAGTCCATCATACTGACCCCACCGCCACTGACCGACCTGTACCCACCAGTACTGTACCTCAGTGTTATAGTGACAGACCTGTACCCACCAGTACTGTACCCCAGTGTTAGTGACAGACCTGTACCCACCAGTACTGTACCCGTGTTATACAGTGACAGACCTGTACCCACCAGTACTGTACCCGTTATACAGTGACAGACCTGTACCCACCAGTACTGTACCCCAGTGTTAGTGACAGACCTGTACCCACCAGTACTGTACCCCAGTGTTATACAGTGACAGACCTGTACCCACCAGTACTGTACCCCAGTGTTAGTGACAGACCTGTACCCACCAGTACTGTACCCGTGTTATACAGTGACAGACCTGCACCCACCAGTACTGTACCCCAGTGTTATAGTGACAGACCTGTACCCACCAGTACTGTACCCGTGTTAGTGACAGACCTGTACCCACCAGTACTGTACCCCAGTGTTATAGTGACAGACCTGTACCCACCAGTACTGTACCCCAGTGTTATAGTGACAGACCTGTACCCACCAGTACTGTACCCGTGTTATAGTGACAGACCTGTACCCACCAGTACTGTACCCCAGTGTTAGTGACAGACCTGTACCCACCAGTACTGTACCCCAGTGTTATAGTGACAGACCTGTACCCACCAGTACTGTACCCGTGTTATACAGTGACAGACCTGTACCCACCAGTACTGTACCCGTGTTATAGTGACAGACCTGTACCCACCAGTACTGTACCCCAGTGTTAGTGACAGACCTGTACCCACCAGTACTGTACCCAGTGTTATACAGTGACAGACCTGTACCCACCAGTACTGTACCCGTGTTATAGTGACAGACCTGTACCCACCAGTACTGTACCCGTGTTATACAGTGACAGACCTGTACCCACCAGTATTGTACACCAGTAACAGTGTGTCACTGGATCACGTGATCTCAATACTCATTGGCACAGCGTGCTTGTGAACTTTAACCTTTTGTGCGTATGTTGGTAAAATGGAGAAGGGAAGTATTGCTTCCACTTCATCAACTCCGACTCTCAGTGTCGACACAAAGCCACTTGAGAGGCCGGAGCGAAGCAACAGGTTTACAGCATTCCCTTACTTCCTTTCTGGCTGCAGCACTTTCAAGGGCGTCTGCGAAAAAGCAGGCGTGTAAAACAGAGAGTCAGTGGGTGACATGCAGAGCGCCCCAGCCCCCGTGCCCCCAGCCCCCGTCCACAAGCCCCCAGCCCCAAACACATGCAAACCGATTGTGGGTCCACAGCCCCAGGCAGCCGCACGGCTCGTGCAATCAGAGCTATAAACACAGACACCAGCCTCCACGCTCAGCGGCGAGCAGCACTGAACAGCACAGAGTGTCTCGCTGAGCGGCCCGTTCTGGGTCTGAACCGCACAGGCCCCCGGGGAGAGGGGGGGGGGGGGGCTACGTTCAATCCGCCGTCTGTGCAGACTGGTCTCAGCAAGGCAGCGATGGTTGGAAAATGTCCCCCCGCTGGACGGTGCCCGGGTGTGGGCACTGGGTGAAGGTGGGACGCGGCTCTGTTGCACCGAGGTTGAAGAGCTTGCAGACACTCGCCGCCTCCGCGCCCACCTGGCAGCAGGGGGTGAGCCACACGAGGTCAAGTGGGAGTAGCAGGCGATTCAAGCTGAGCCGCAACGACACCCGTGGAGAAATGTGCCAGGCTGTGGGGAAAGAGCCGGGGGGAGTGGGACTGATCGGAGAGCTCTTTCCACGAGCCAGCACAGGCCCGATGGGCCAAATGGCCTCCTCCTGTGCTGTGTGATTCTACAAGGCATGGGTACAGGCCAGCAAAAAGCAACCAGGATGGATGGCAGGAATTCTCGACGTGAAGAGTGATTAATATCAGACATGGTGTCTGTCGGGACACAGGAGTGAAGGAGGTGGAATCATACAAGAGGCAGGAGATGCTGTTACGGGGGCGGGCGGGGGTTTCCGGGGAAGATGAGCGGATCTCCTCACCTGTATGTGTCAGTCAGGGTCCTCCCACCAGGAGGGAAGGAATGAAGAGAGTGGAATCGTTACCAACCCAGAGAATTCCAGCCATGGCAGCTTCTTACTCAGGCAACCCGCGTATGAACAGGCGACTTTGGACCTCTGGTCCCCAAAGCTCTCCACCACTGGGGGTTTCCTCACCTCGTGTCTGGGTCTGTTGTAGACTCAGTGATAGAGATTGATCGCTGTGATTGGTCAACAGCTCCATTATCGTTGGATCGTGGGACTGCCAGGATGGGAGAAGGTGAACTCGATGGGCCCTGGTCTGTTTTCTGTCTAGCGATTCCTACAAATTAACAGTTTACTGAAAACTGGTCTCCTTATTTAAGGATATACTTGCATTGGAGGCAGTTCAGAGACGATTCACTAGGTTAATTCCAGAGATGAGGGGGTTGACTTATGAGGAAAGGTTGAGCAGGCTGGGCTGATACTCATTGGAATTTAGAAGAATGAGAGGTGATCTTATTGAAACATATAAGATACTGAGGGGGTTCGACAAGGTAGATGCAGAGAGGATGTTTCCCCTCGTGGGGAAATCTAAAACTCGGGGGCACAGTTTTAGAATAAAGGGTCGCCCTTTTAGAACTGAGATGAGGAGGAATTTCTTCTCTGAGGGTTGTAACTCTGTGGAATTCTCTGCCCCGGAGAGCCGTGGAGGCTGGGTCATTAAATACATTTAAGGTGGAGATAGACAGATGTTTGCAAGATAAGGGAGTGAAGGGTTATGGGGAGCAGGCAGGGAAGTGGCTTTGAGCCCAAGATCAGCCATGATCTTATTGAATGGCGGAGCAGGCTCGAGGGGCCGAGTGACCTATTCCTGTTCCTATTTCTTATGTTATCAGGAAACACTCCTTCACACAAAAGGCAGTGGAAATCTGGAACTCTCTGTCGCCCAGAAAGCTGTTGAGGCTGGGGGTCAGTTGAAACTTTCAAGACTGAGATTGATAGGTTTTTGTTAGGTAAAGGTATTAAGGAGTATGGAGCAAAAGCAGGTAAATGGAGCCAAGATACAGATCAGCTGTGATCTAATTGAATGCAATAAGGAGGCTCGAGGGGCTGAATGGCCTCCTCCCGTTCCTAGGAATCTCAACAAGCTGCAGATCACAGCATTAAACGTCGGTACGACCCTGCCCTTAACACTCCATCGCCACCAGACACCCAGCACTCGACACACCCGGTCCTCGGAACAGTGCAAAAAGACCCAGGGAACAAGGCAGGAAAATTGCTCTGATCCAACCCAACCTATGGGACGCAGATTTCAAAAATAAACACAAGAGTGGAAGTGCTTTGTGTGAGTAACAGCTGTTCTCCAGGGGGACAGGTCTTGCACAGCTCTGGTCTGCTCCCCAGTTGCTCAATGCTCTGGTGGAAAAGCCCCACACTGATTGAATCAAAGCCCCAGCCCATCGCATGCTACTAACACACTCCTCCAGCAAGCTCTCGCAGTTTAGTCAGTTCTCGGACAAAGCGTGCGGTTAGCGCCACACGGTGAGAATCAGAACTCACAGAGGAAAACTGACGGGACAGACAACAGAGCAGAGAAAAGAAACACAAGGTTAGAACCAGATACCAACAAAGTTCATTTATCAGCAGGATCTTTCCACTTGTCCACTTGTGGGGGAGACCAGGACTAGGGGCCATCAGTATAAGATAGTCTCTAATAAATCAAATCGGGAATTCAGGAGAAACTTCGTTCCCCAGAGAGCGGTGAGAATGTGGAACTCGCTACCACAGGGAGTGGTTGAGGCGAATCGCAGAGATCGAATCATAGAAATTTACAGCACTGAAGGAGGCCATTCGGCCCATCGTGTCTGTGCCGGCCGAGAAAGAGCTCTCCAGCCTAATCCCACTGTCCAGCTCTTGGTCCGTAGCTCTGCAGGTTACGGCACTTCAAGCACATATCCAAGTACTTTTTAAATGTGATGAGGGTTTCTGCCTCTCCCACCCTTTCAGGCAGTGAGTTCCAGACCCCCACCACCCTCTGGGTGAACAAAGTTCTCCTCAACTCCCCTCTGAACCTTCTAATTATTTTAAACAGATGCATTTAAGGGGAAGCTGGATAAACACATGAGGGAGAAAGGAATAGAAGGATATGCTGATAGGGTGAGAGGAAGAGGGTGGGAGGAGGCTCGTGTGGAGCAGAAACACCGGCACGGAGCAGTGGGCCGAATGGCCTGTTTCTGGGCCGTACATTCTGTGTACTCACTATAATAAAAGGAGTTCGCTCAGAGATTTATACAGATCGGGCGCGCTTGTTAACCTTGCAGTAGGGTGGTGCAGACGTCGGCAGCTCTGTAATTATAGACAAGGAAGTCCATGATCGCTTGCTTCGAGCTACAGACCACGTCAAACCGCTGGCCCCAGCGACCTCGGCGGGGTGAAAATCAGACCGAGTTTGACTGACTGCGATTAGTGACCACTGCTGGACAAGGTGCGCGTGGGGGCGGGAGGAGTGTACTCCTCAGTGACGGCTCACACAGTCAAAGTGCCTGTCTGATCTCACACAATGAAGAATGGCCCTGTGCAGGAGGAGAGCGCAGAGGATCGGGCTCCAGCCAGGGAGGGAGGGAGGGAGGCAAGAGGGCTTCAGAAACAGGAGAGTAAATCACTCCGGGTCAGGCAGCTTTTAAACACCAGTTACAGGGCGGCGCTGGCAGAAGCCCAGCCCAGCTGCAAGAGGAAACAGCCCCGCAAATATAAAATGTTTCATCCCAATAAAAAAAAATAAACGTGAGCAAAATAATACGATTGTATCGGGTACCGCAGGATTCCAGAATTCATACCCCTGCCAAAACTGGCCAGCATTAAACCACAAATTGAAGTGAGACAGGAACAGAACATTAAAGCACCAAGTAACAGAGTGTGAAGCATCTGATGGCGGCATGGATCGTCACACTGGGTGTCGGGAGGTCGGATCTGCAACAGTACAGTCAGTCTGCTCAACACAACAGCCTTTAACGGAGTAACACGTCCCGCGGCGCTTCACAGGAACATTAACAAAATCTGACACCGAGCCACAGGAGATATTAGGACAGGTGACCAAAAGCTTGGTCAAAGACGTAGGTTTTAAGGAGCGTCTTAAAGGAGGAGAGAGAGGCGGAGAGCAACGTTCCCTGTAATTTTTTGGGGGGTTCGCGCGACCCATTCAAAATACCGTCCATGAGCATTTTTTCTTTTGAAAAGCCAGCTGTGCGGGACCTTCAGAGCGCTGTGCGGCCACGCAGCTTAAAGCGAACGCTGGTGGAGAGGCGGAGAGGTTTAGGGAGGGAATTCCAGAGCTCGGGGCCCAGGCAGCTGCAGGCACGGCCGCCAATGGTGGAGATTAAAACCGGGGATGCTCAAGAGGCCAGAATTGGAGGAGCGCAGAGATCGCGGAGAGTTGCTGGGCTGGAGGAGGTTCCAGAGATAGGGCGGGGCGAGGCCATGGAGGGATTTGATTACAAAGATGACACCAGGAGCCAATCTAGACATTACAACAGTGACTATACTGCAAAAGGTACTTCACTGGCTGTGAAGTGCTTTGGGACGTCCCGAGGTGGTGGGAGGAGCTGGAGAAACGCGAGTTCTTTCTTTTCTTGTGAACAAGTTTTCAAATATTTACCCCAGTGCAGATTTCAACAGAAAACTTATTTCGAATCACACATATGCCACTTAGTTGTGTGTGGATTCGTGTCCTTGAGTTCAGACTGTACAGTGCTACAGACACAGCGAGCAGATACAGAGATCGCTCTGTGCTGGCTGGAAACCCCTGCACAATCAGCAATTTAAGATTAAATACAAAACAGCTCAAAATGTTTTCCCCGGAGGTTCTGGTCGTACAATCCGCTTCCAGTCAATGCTGGGAATCCAGTTCACGGCTCCTCGCACTCCAGGACTGAAAAACGGAGTTTCCCTTCCTCCCACTTGAGCCGTTAATGAGATTTTGAAGCGGTTCGCAGAGTTTGGAACCCAGCGCCCGGCCGTCAAGCGGCTCACTCCACCTCGCTTGTCCCAGCGACGGACTTAGAACCAGCTCTCCGCATATCTACACGTCTGCCGCCAAGACAAAGGGAGCTGGGTCTTGCAGTGTAAACGCCGAAGGCTGGACTAAACCAGCGGCAAAAAGAGAAGCCGGCAAAGTCAATGTGACGTGCAGCAGCAGCACTGCAAGTGGGCATGAGAAAAGACTCGCATCTCTCCAGCGGCTTTCACCACCTCAGGACGTCCCAAAGCGCTTCACAGCCAATGAGGTATTTTTTTGAAGTGTGGTCGCTGTTGTACTATAGGAAACGCAGCATCCAATTTGCGCACAGCAAGCTCCCACAAACAGCAGCGTGATAGTGACCGGATCATCTGTTTTTTTTTGTGATGCTGGTTGCGCCTCCTGTGCTCGCATGGGAATTCGGAAGGGACCGCTCCCTCCACGACACCCTGGTCCACTCTTCAATCGCCCCCAACACCCCCTCCCCTTCCCCCTCCAAGCGCAGGAGGTGCAACACCTGCCCTTTTACCTCCTCCCATCCCACCGTCCAGGGCCCCGAACGCTCCTTCCAGGTGAAACAACGATTTATTTGCACACCTTTCAATTTAGTATCCTGTACTCCCACTCTGACCTCGGCACTGCCCGATGAAGCGCAACGGAAGCTCGAGGAACGGCAGCTCATCTCTCGATCAGACACCTGGACGCACTCACTTCAACAATTTCACATCAGAACCACTGCTACCATTTTTTTGGACAGCAACGGTTGCTGATGATTCTGCCATTCCCATTCACACCTCCTCTACACTGATCTTTTGTTTCTTTACTTGTCCCTTTTTGCCTCGCACCCTCACCCTTTTGTCATTTAATCTCTCCGGCCTTTCACCCGATCACAGACCTTCCCCCTTTTGTTCTTTCCTCCCCTCTCGCTGCCTCTGCACTTGCTTAAAATCTACTACAGGAAACTCTCTCTTAACCGGCAAAATTCAGGAGTCGGTTCAGGTAAGTTTTACTATATATTAGTGGCCGTGTAACCGGGGTTCCTGGATCTGTGGCCGTGTAACCGGGACTCCTGGATCTGTGGCCGTGTAACCGGGACTCCCACACAAGTGCCGTGTAACCGGGGTTCCTAGGTCTGTGGCCGTGTAACCGGGGTTCCTGGATCTGTGGCCGTGTAACCGGGGTTCCTGGATCTGTGGCCGTGTAACCGGGGTTCCTGCACCTGTGGCCGTGTACGGGGCTCTCGTACCTTGGTTAGTATACCTCTCTGTAATCCGGACTTTTTGATCAACCGGCACCACGCTGGTCCCGGATAAAAAAGAGTTTCCTGTATATCTCTAACTTTTCCAGTTGTGACGAAGGGCCATCGACCTGAAACGTTAACTCTGTTTCTCTCTCCACAGATGCTGCCTGACCTCCTGAGTATTTCCAGCATTTTCTGTTTCTGTCAGATTTCCAGCATCCGCAGTGTTTTGTTTTTGTATTAAGACTAAGTGTCCTGGGGTTCGGGTTATTACCAGCTATTATTAGGCAGTTATAGGACTGCAGGTCTGGGGAGGGCAATAAGCATTTAGCAGACCATCCATGGACACATGTACAGAACCCTACTCCCCAGACGATTACTTTTTTTTCACGTTAGCAAAGCAGAAAACAAACTGTCCGCTTTATTAGAGTGTTACAAAATAAACCCAAACAAAGTTTTATAACTTTCTAGACAATCTAGAAGGTCTTAAAATTGGGCTACAGTTCTACGACACCACAGCCTCCTGGCTTAAATGTGATGGGGAGCCACACTGCCATTGTTTTCTCAAGTTACTCTACACTACGAAATTGCAGGATCTGACGAGGAAACACGGCCATTTCTTCCTAAAATAACCGGCAGTACTTAAAACGCCGTAACTGGCAAATGGAAAGTGGTCACTGTTTTTTGCCCAATACAAGCGATTGCCTGTTTTAAACACGGACGTTTAACTGGTGGGAACTGTAGTCGAGTGATCCAATGATAATCCCAGCGATCAATCTCTATCAGTGAGTCTACAACAGACCCAGACATGAGGTGAGGAAAACCCCCAGTGGGGGAGAGCTTTGGGAACCAGAGGTCCAGAGTACCCCATTCCTCCCGAGCTCGCTGCACTCACCACACCTCATGTCTCATTACTCAGATACTGTGTCCAAAAATGTTATTTTCTGAAAGAAATCTATCTAATGGGGTCATTGTGACCATTCGGGCTGCTCAGTACTTATCCAGCAGCAGTGAGGGGTCATTAACCCAACAGCACTGACCACCAAACTCGCAGATGCCGTACTGGTGATACAATGTGACAAAAGCAGCTCCTGACCTCAAGTTTACTTCTTGTGGGTCGTCCAGTCACGTCAGGGCAGAATGTGGCAGTAGATCCAGTGAAAAATTCCCCATAAATGTTTTAACCCACTCCAGAGACCCGAGCCCATAATACAGGCTGATACGCCCAGTGCAGTACTAAGGGAGTGCGGCACTGTCGGAGGGGCAGTACTGAGGGAGCGCCGCACTGTCGGAGGGGCAGTACTGAGGGAGCGCCGCACTGTCGGAGGGGCACTGTCGGAGGGGCAGTACTGAGGGAGCGCCGCACTGTCGGACGGGCAGCACTGAGGGAGCGCCGCACTGTCGGAGGGGCAGCACTGAGGGTGCGCCGCACTGTCGGAGGGGCAGCACTGAGGGAGCGCCGCACTGTCGGAGGGGCAGCACTGAGGGAGCGCCGCACTGTCGGAGGGGCAGCACTGAGGGAGCGCCGCACGGTCGGAGGGGCAGCACTGAGGGAGCGCCGCACGGTCGGAGGGGCGGCACTGAGGGAGCGCCGCACTGTCGGAGGGGCGGCACTGAGGGAGCGCCGCACTGTCGGAGGGGCGGCACTGAGGGAGCGCCGCACGGTCGGAGGGGCGGTACTGAGGGAGCGCCACACTGTCAGAGGGGCAGTACTGAGGGAGCGCTGCACTGTCGGAGGGGCAGTACTGAGGGAGCGCTGCACTGTCGGAGGGGCAGTACTGACTGAGTGCTGCACTGTCAGAGGTGCCGTCCTTACCCGGTCTGGGCCTACATGTGACTCCAGTTGCTTGGCTCACATTTGCCTGCATTGCAACAGTTACTGCACAAAGTAATAAATTGGGTCTGAAGCAACATTCCCTGGAAACTGCGCCCCAATCTGTGAGGGGACCACACAGGCCGCCTCCTGGAAGATATACATTTAAATAAACAGTCCCCGCACCCATGGCGATACTTAGGGGGAGCATTGGTTGAGAGGTTATGGAGTTACTTTAAAGCGCTGTTGTACGGGCGAGATACAAACTGGCGCCACAGCGCCGCTACAGGCCGGAGGGTGGAATTACAGCGTGACATGTTTACATAGATTTCCACTATAGTACATGTAGATTTTTAATAGAAGATATTGATTCTATACAAATCAAAGTTATCTCGGGACCAATAAAAAGCAGCAGCCTGGTCACAAACTCCCTCCTCCCCAAGCACTTCCAATTTGAATACAATATAAAAACTGCTGTTAATAAACTCTGGAGCTTTCCTTTCACAAATTGAAAAAGGACAATCAGATTAATTTAAGGGAACTTTGTTGGCGGCGTCAGTGAGATTATAATCTCATTATATTCACAGCGGAAAGAAGCGAGGCGGCGGGGGGAGTGGGGCCGGGGGCCTGTGGGGGGGCCGGGCCGGGCCCCCCCGAGTGAAGCGAGCCCCGGGTGGCGGTCCGGGGTGGAGTGGGCCCGGGGTGAGGTGAGGGCCAGGGCCAGGGCCGGGGCCGCGGTACCTGGTCGGCGATGTCCTCCGCCGCGCCCATCATGTCTCTCTGCCCCATGGCGCCGCTCTCGCTCCCGCCGCCGCTCCGACTCCCGCCGGAAGTGACGCTCGGGGGCGGGGCCCAGTCGCTGCCACGTCGGAGGGCGGGGCTATGCAAATCAGCGGGGCGGGGCAACAGGGGGATGCAAATCAGGCATCAGACCCAGACCCAGACACCCAGACCCACCCCCACACCCAGACACCCAGACACACCCACACATAGACACCCAGACACAGACCTAGACAGATCCAGAAACACATCCAGACCCAGACCCAGACACAGACACCCAAACCCACACACACATCCAGACCCAGACACACACAAACAGACCCAGACACACACATTCAGAGACACAGACACCCAGACCCACACACAGACCCACACACATCCAGACCCAGACACACACAAACAAACTCAGACATACACATCCAGGGACACACACATCCAGACCCAGACACACACAAACAAACTCAGACATACACATCCAGGGACACACACATCCAGACCCAGACACAGACACCCAGACAGACCCACACATAGACACCCAGACCCAGACACACACAAACAAACTCAGACATACACATCCAGGGACACACACATCCAGACCCAGACACACACAAACAAACTCAGACATACACATCCAGGGACACACACATCCAGACACAGACACAGACACCCAGACAGACCCACACATAGACACCCAGACCCAGACACACACAAACAAACTCAGACATACACATCCAGGGACACACACATCCAGACCCAGACACACACAAACAAACTCAGACATACACATCCAGGGACACACACATCCAGACCCAGACACAGACACCCAGACAGACCCACACATAGACACCCAGACCCAGACACACACAAACAAACTCAGACATACACATCCAGGGACACACACATCCAGACCCAGACACAGACACCCAGACAGACCCACACATAGACACCCAGACCCAGACACACACAAACAAACTCAGACATACACATCCAGGGACACACACATCCAGACACAGACACAGACACCCAGACAGACCCACACATAGACACCCAGACCCAGACACAGACCCAGACAGTCACATAGACCTGTATACAGACCCAGATAATACAGGGACATAGATACACACAGGCCCAGATAGATTTTTGTTGGGTGAGGGTATTAAGAGATATGGAACCAAGGCAGGTAAATGGAGTTAAGATACAGATCAGCCCTGATCAAATTGAATGGCAGAATAGGCTCGAGGGGCTGAATGGCCTCCTCTTGCTCCTATATACACAAACACAGACACACACAGCACCCTGATATACACAGCACTATATATCTACATATCTATATACACAACCACAGATATACATATAGGTATATGCATTAACAAACATTTTCAGACTCAGACACATGCTGTAAGTTCCATCCATATCTGTTACTGGTTCCATAATGGGTTTTTTTAATTGACCTGTCAATCAAACACAGCTAGAGTTCCGATCTGGGCTAATAATCTAAAGAACGTGAATTCAAATCCCACGATGGCAGTTTGAGAATTTGAATTCAGTTTTAAAAATGTGGAAATAAAAGCTGGTGTTAGTAAATTCAGTAAGTGAAATCAGGAAGCACTTCTTCACACGAAGGGTAGTTTTAATCTGGAACTCTGTTTCCCAAAAGGCTGTGAATGCTGGGGGTCGATTGAAATTTTCAAGACTGAGATTTTTGTTGGGTAAGAGCATTAAGGGATATGGAACCAAGGCAGGTAAATGGAGTCGAGGTACAGATCAGCCATGAGCTAATTGAATGGCGGAACAGGCTGGAGGGGCTGAATGGATTACTCCTGTTCCTATGTTGTTATAAGACTTTGTATTCTTAAAGGGGCAGGTCATGTTACACACGGCTCCCAATAGCAGCAGTGCATACTGTGCATCATCATGTGGTATAATGCCCCTGTCCTTACAAAGCAGCAGGTCCTCTACCTTAACTTGAACAATGCCTTGAGAGATCTGCCAGTTTTCAAATGACTTTTAAAAGCAATATGGATGATGCAACTCTCCTTAGTTACAGGAAGACATTAATAAACTTACAGAATGGGCATATAATTGGCAAATAAGGTTCAACACAGATAAATGTGATGTATTACATTTTGGTAGGAAGAATAGGGAGGTCACTTATTACTTGGAGGGTGTGAGTCTAGGTGGGGTAGAGGAACAAAGGGATCTCGGAGTACAAATACACAAATCACTAAAAGTTGTGACGCAGGTTAGCAAGGCCATAAAAAAAGCAAACCAAGCACTAGGGTTTATTTCTAGAGGGATAGAATTGAAGAGTAGGGAAGTTATGCTAAACCTGTATCGAACCTTGGTTAGGCCACACTTGGAGCACTGCGTACAGCTCAGGTCGCCATGTTATAAAAAGGATATAGAGGCACTGGAGAGGGTGCAGAGAAGATTTACAAGGATGATACCAGAAATGCGAGGGTGTACATATCAGGAAAGGATGAACAGGCTGGGTCTCTTTTCCCTTGAAAAAAGACTGAGGGGTGACCTAATAGAGGTCTTTAAAATTATGAAAAATTTTGATAGAGTGGATAGAGAGAGAGTGTTTCCACTTGTGGGGAAGAGCATAACTAGAGACCATCAATATAAGATAGTCGCCAAGAAATCAAATAGGGAATTCAGAAGAAACTTCTTTACCCAGAGAGTGGTGAGAATGTGGAACTCGCTGCCACAGGGAGTGGTTGAGGCGAATAGTATAGATGTATTTAAGTGGGGGCTAGACAAGCATATGAGGGAGAAGGGAATAGAGGGTTATGCTGATAGATTTAGATGAGGAAAGACAGGAGGAGGCTCGAGTGGAACATAAACACCGGCATGGACTGGTTGGGCCGAATGGCCTGTTTCTGTGCCGTATATCCTGTGTAATCCTATTGAATCCTATGTAGATAATATGCAAAATAAAACACTGCATTAAATTGCGAAATCTGCAGAGAACAACAACACTTGAGAAGCTCGACACCATCCAGGACAAAGCAGCCCGCTTGATTGGAACACCATCCACCACCTTAAGGCGCCAAACACCTCGAGTCTCTTCGCCGGGAGCAAGCAGAAGCCAAGCGCAAACAGCGGAATGAGCGCACGTCAACCCAAGCACCCCACCCACCCGTCCCTTCAACCACTGTCTGCCCCACCTGTGACAGAGACTGCAGGTCCCGCATTGGACTCATCAGTCACCTGAGAACTCATTTTTTTAATGTGGAAGGAAGTCATCCTCAGTTCCGAGGGACTGCCTAAGAAGCATTCACTCCCTCCACCACCGGTGCACCGTGGCTGCAGTGTGTACCATCTACAAGATGCGCTGCAGCAACTCACCAAGGCTTCTTTGACAGCACCTCCCAAACCCGCGACCTCTTCCGCCTCCTCCAAGTTCCCCTCCAAGTCACACACCATCCTGACTTGGAAATATATCGCCATTCCTTCATTGTTTCTTGAGTAAAATCGCAGAATTCCCTCCCTAACAGCACTGTGGGCCCCTGTGCTCGCTGACCTACATTGGCTCCCGGTCCAGCAACACCTCGATTTTAAAATTCTCATCCTTGTTTTCAAATCCCTCCATGGCCTCGCCCCTCCCTATCTCTGTAACCTCCTCCAGCCTCACAACCCTCCGAGATCTCTGCACTCCTCTGATTCTGGCCTCTTGCGCATCCCCCTGATTTCCATCGCTCCACCATTGGCGGCCGTGCCTTCAGCTGCCTGGGCCCCGAGCTCTGGAATTCCCTCCCTAAACCTCTCCACCTCGCCACCTCTCTCCCATCCTTTAAGACACTCCTTAAAACCTACTTCTTTGACCAAGCTTTTGATCACCTGCCCTAATATCTCCTTATGTGGCTCGGTGTCAAATTTTGTCTGATTTACTCTTCTGTGAAGCGCCTTGGAACGTTTTACTACATTTAATGCAGAAAAGTGCGAAGTGATACATTTTGGTAGAAAGAATGAGGAGAGACAATATAAACTAAAGGGTACAATTCTAAAGGAGGTGCATGAACAGAGAGACCTGGGGGTATATGTGCACAAATTGTTGAAGGTGGCAGGGCAGGTTGAGAAAGCGGCTAAAAAAGCATACGGGATCCTGGGCTTCATAAATAGAGGTATAGAGTACAAAAGCAAGGAAGTTATGATGAACCTTTATAAAACACTGGTTCAGCCTCAACTGGAGTATTGTGTCCAATTCTGGGCACCGCACTTTAGGAAGGATGTGAAGGCCTTAGAGAGGGTGCAGAGGAGATTTACAAGAATGAGTCCAGGGATGAGGGACTTCAGTTACGCAGATAGACTGGAGAAGCTGGGGTTGTTCTCCTTGGAGCAGAGAAGGTTGAGAGGAGATTTGATAGAGGTGTTCAAAATCATGAGGGGTCTGGACAGAGTAGATAGAGAGAAACTGTTCCCATTGGTGGAAGGGTCGAGAACCAGAGGACACAGATTTAAGGTGATTGGCAGAAGAACCAAAGGTGACATATGGAAAAAAAAAAGTACACAGCGAGTGGTTAGGATCTGGAGTGCACTGCCTGAAAGGGTGGTGGAGGCAGACTCAATCGTGGCTTTCAAAAGGGAGTTGGATAAGTACCTGAAAGAAAAAAAATTGCAGGGCTACGGGGAAAGGGCAGGGGAGTGGGACGAGCTGAAGTGCTCTTGCAGAGAGCCGGCACGGGCTCGACAGGCCAAATGGCCTCCTTCTGTGCTGTAACCATTCTATGATTCTATGTAAATGCAAGTAGTTGCTGTTGTGGTTGTGGGAGCACCTTGAGCCCGCAGAGTACAGCACTCGCTGTGGGGACGACCAACAGGATCCGGGCCTTGGCCCCCCAGCAGCCTCGGTGGGGAGGGCCAGCAGCAGCCAGGCCTGGGCCCACAAGCAGCCTCTGTGGGGACGGCCAGCAGGAGCCGGGCCTGTGCCTACCAGCAGCCTCTGTGGGGACGGCCAGCAGCCTCTGTGGGGAGGGTCAGCAGGAGCCGGGCCTGGGCCCACCAGCAGCCTCTGTGGGGATGGCCAGCAGCCCTGTGGGGAGGACCAGCAGGAGCCGGGCCTGGGTCCACCAGCAGCCTCTGTGGGGATGGCCAGCAGGAGCCGGGCCTGGGCCCACCAGCAGCCTCTGTGGGAATGGCCAGCAGCCCTGTGGGGAGGACCAGCAGGAGCCGGGCCTGGGTCCACCAGCAGCCTCTGTGGGGATGGCCAGCAGGAGCTGGGCCTGGGCCCACCAGCAGCCTCTGTGGGGATGGCCAGCAGCCCTGTGGGGAGGACCAGCAGGAGCTGGGCCTGGGCCCACCAGCAGCCTCTGTGGAGATGGCCAGCAGCCCTGTGGGGAGGACCAGCAGGAGCCGGGCCTGGGCCCACCAGCAGCCTCTGTGGGGATGGCCAGCAGGAGCCAGGCCTGGGCCTACCAGCAGCCTCTGTGGGGATGGCCAGCAGGAGCCAGGCCTGGGCCCACCAGCAGCCTCTGTGGGGATGGCCAGCAGGAGCTGGGCCTACTAGCAGCCTCTGTGGGGATGGCCAGCAGGAGCCAGGCCTGGGCCCACCAGCAGCCTCTGTGGGGATGGCCAGCAGGAGCCAGGCCTGGGCCTACCAGTAGCCTCTGTGGGGTTGGCCAGCAGGAGCCAGGCCTGGGCCCACCAGCAGCCTCTGTGGGGAGGGCCAGCAGGAGCCGGGCCTGGGCCCACCAGTAGCCTCTGTTGGGATGGCCAGCAGGAGCCAGGCCTGGGCCTACCAGCAGCCTCTGTGGGGATGGCCAGCAGGAGCCAGGCCTGGGCCCACCAGCAGCCTCTGTGGGGATGGCCAGCAGGAGCTGGGCCTACTAGCAGCCTCTGTGGGGATGGCCAGCAGGAGCCAGGCCTGGGCCCACCAGCAGCCTCTGTGGGGAGGGCCAGCAGGAGCCGGGCCTGGGCCCACCAGCAGCCTCTGTGGGGATGGCCAGCAGGAGCCGGGCCTGGGCCCACCAGCAGCCTCTGTGGGGAGGGCCAGCAGGAGCCGGGCCTGGGCCCACCAGCAGCCTCTGTGGGGAGGACCAGCAGGAGCCGGGCCTGGGCCCACCAGCAGCCTCTGTGGGGAGGGCCAGCAGGAGCCGGGCCTGGGCCCACCAGCAGCCTCTGTGGGGAGGGCCAGCAGGAGCTGGGATTGGGCCCACCAGCAGCCTCTGTGGGGAGGGCCAGCAGGAGCTGGGATTGGGCCAGCAGGAGCCGGGCCTGGGCCCACCAGCAGCCTCTGTGGGGAGGGCCAGCAGGAGCCGGGCCTGGGTCCACCAGCAGCCTCGGTGGGGACAGCCAGCAGGAGCTGGGATTGGACCACGTGCCCACCAGAGACACGTGACAGCCTCCCTCCCTGCGCGTGCGCACCACCTTCCTGGCGCCCAATGACGTTAGAGCCCTTAAAAAATATTAATTTTTTTTTAAAAAGCAATGGCAGCGGCGGGACTGATTTAATTGACAATAATCTGCAATGCCGGGCGGGGCGGGGCGGGGATGCGGTGTGACTGGGGCCGGGCTCGGGGGGTGACCGGTTGCTATGGCGACGGGCAGATTGTCGGCCCGGCCCCGCCATGGAGAAGTACCAGGTAAAAGCTGCTGTCAATGTGCGATCAAATGTCAGCTTTCAATAAATGGAGTTCATTCACCAATAAATCTCTCAGAGCTCTTGGCCGTGGCTCAGTGAGTCGCCGCACTCAGAGTCAGAGGGTCGTGGGTTTAAATCCCCACTGGGGCCTTGAGCTCAAAAATCCAGGCCCTGCTGAGGGAGCGCCGCACTGTCGGAGGGGCAGTACTGAGGGAGCGCCGCACTGTCGGAGGG
The DNA here is from genome assembly GCF_052327205.1 of Somniosus microcephalus. Taxonomy (NCBI): domain Eukaryota; kingdom Metazoa; phylum Chordata; class Chondrichthyes; order Squaliformes; family Somniosidae; genus Somniosus; species Somniosus microcephalus. The sequence continues at coordinate 3,785,504 of NC_141009.1, read as the reverse complement.
GCAGTACTGAGGGAGCGCCGCACTGTCGGAGGGGCAGTACTGAGGGAGCGCCGCACTGTCGGAGGGGCAGTACTGAGGGAGCGCCGCACTGTCGGAGGGGCAGTACTGAGGGAGCGCCGCACTGTCGGAGGGGCAGTACTGAGGGAGCGCCGCACTGTCAGAGGGGCGGCACCGAGGGAGCGCCGCACTGTCGGAGGGGGCAGTACTGAGGGAGCGCAGCACTGTCGGAGGGGCAGTACTGAGGGAGCGCAGCACTGTCGGAGGGGCAGTACTGTCGGAGGGGCCGTATTTCGGAGGAGACGTCAAACCGAGGCCCCGTCTGCTTTCTCAGGTGGACGTTAAAGATCCCACGACACTATTTTGAAGAAGAGCAGGGGAGTTCTCCCCGGTGTCCTGGGGCCAATATTTATCTCTCAATCAACATCACTAAAACAGGTGATCTGGTCATTATCACAGTGCTGTTTGTGGGAGCTTGCTGTGTGCAAAATTGTTGCCACGTTTCCCACATTACAACAGTAACTACATTTCAAAAGTACTTAATTGGCTGTGAAGCGCTTTGGGACGTGATTGTGAAAGGGGCTATAGAAATGCAAGTCTTTTAATTGCGCCCATCCATTCTGTCCCCGCCAGGTCCTGTCAACAGCGCCCAGAGGCTTCTTTGGGATTCTCCACACCGTCAGCTACTTGAGAGACAGCAAGACTTACGCCATGAAGATGGTAGGCCTGGTGTCCATGGGGATGGGGGGAGGCCCGGTTCCCGTGGGGATGGGGGGAGGCCCGGTGTCTGTGGCGATGTGGGGATGGGGGGAGGCCCGGTGTCTGTGGCGATGTGGGAGACCCGGTGTCCGTGGCGATTGGGGGGGGAGGCCCGGTGTCCATGGGGATGGGGGCGGAGGCCCGGTGTCCATGGGGATGGGGGGGGAGGCCCGGTGTCCATGGGGATGGGGGGGGAGGCCCGGTGTCCATGGGGATGGGGGGGGAGGCCCGGTGTCCATGGGGATGGGGGGGGAGGCCCGGTGTCCATGGGGATGGGGGGGGAGGCCCGGTGTCCATGGGGATGGGGGGGGAGGCCCGGTGTCCATGGGGATGGGGGGGGAGGCCCGGTGTCCATGGGGATGGGGGGGGAGGCCCGGTGTCCATGGGGATGGGGGGGGAGGCCCGGTGTCCATGGGGATGGGGGGAGGCCCGGTTCCCGGGGGGATGGGGGGAGGCCCGGTTCCCGGGGGGATGGGGGGGCGGCCCGGTGTCCGTGGCGATGGGGGAGGCCCGGTTCCCGTGGCGATTGGGGGAGGCCCGGTTTCTACTTACTGCTTAAAGCGAAAGTGATGACGCACCAATCTGGAGATTGCATGCACCCCCTTAAAGGGGCACGATCAATAAAATTGTCACTGAAATAAAATTATCAAATTTAATCAAAATTTGGTTCCCGGCGGTGATGAAACACTCCAGTCCCTCCGGTGCCCATGGGCTGCGGAAAGCCTAGACTGTGCCGGCAGACACCGTGTGCTCCATCTCCAGGGACACCCGGGCGTGGAAGAGAGGCAGGGAGCCGGAGCAAACAACCCCCACCGGCCGCACCCAGCCTGGACCGGAGGATGGCCACCTTGGCCGGGCCCAGGAGTACTTGTTTCCGTGCTAATAGTACGCCCAGTTACAATGGGAGTGGCTGGGTTGCTATGGTAAATGACACCGGAAGTAACGCGGTGGTGGAACTTGTCCTGTTTTCCCCCTCCCCGCGACAGGAGATGTGACTGGGAGCAGCCTCACCCTCCGCCTTCCGACCTGTAGCCGGGAGCCTGGCCTGCATCCTTGCCTTCGCACAGCAGCCCCTCCGTTTGACTGGACTCGGCCCACCCTCCACATCCTTCTCATTTGCTGACTGGCGACTCGACAAGGTGCTCAGTGCCGGTGGCATTGCACAGCGTGGGGTGGCCCCCTCAGTAATGACAGTGGGCACTGGGCAGGGGTGGGGGTGGGATCTCCTGCTTATCAGCTGGAGCTGCCCCTCAAGCCAGAAAGGCTGCTTAAAGACTGGCATGGGACCCATTTAACAAACAGTGAGCTACACGAGGGAGCAAGGAATAGAAGGATATGCTGATAGGCATAGGCAAATGGTATGTTGGCCTTCGTAGCGAGAGGGTTCGAGTACAGGAGCAAGGATGTCTTGCTGCAGTTGTACAGGGCCTTGGTGAGACCACACCTTGAGTGTTGTGTGCAGTTTTGGTCACCTTATCTGAGGAAGGATGTTCTTGCCATGGAGAGAGTGCAGCGAAGATTCACCAGACTGATACCTGGGATGACAGGAATGACGTATGAGGAGAGATTGGGCTTATACTCGCTGGAGTTTAGAAGAATGAGAGGGGATCTCATTAAAACTTATAAAATTCTAACAGGACTAGACAGACTAGATGCAGGAAGGATGTTCCTGATGGTCGGGGAGTCCAGAACCAGGGGTCACAGTCGAAGGATAAGGGGTAAGCCAATTAGGACAGAGATGAGGAATTTCTTCACCCAGAGAGTGGTGAACCTGTGGAATTCTCTACCACAGAAGGCAGTTGAGGCCAATTCATTAAATATATTCAAGAAGGAGTTAGATATATTTCTTAAGGCTAAAGGGATATGGGGAGAAGGCAGGGACAGGGTACTGAATTTGGATGATCAGCCATGATCTCATTGAATGGCGGAGCAGGCTTGAGGGGCTGAATGGCCTACTCCTGCTCCTATCTTCTATGTTTCTGTAGGGTGAGATGAAGAGGGGCGGGAGGAGGCTGGTGTGGAGCAGAAACACCGGCACAGACCAGTTGGGCCGAAGAGCTTGTTTCTGTGCTGGACATTGTGTGTAATATTTTGCTGTGATGGGGAGTTGGTGTTCTGAACAGATGAGATCAAAGGGGCTGAAGGACTTTCTACATCCAGCCTAATGATGTCCCCTCCTCTGCGAACGGTACCAATTGTTGTCGGTAGGGTTGCCGACTCTGGTTGGATGTATTCCTGGAGCTTTTATCGCCCGATCGTCCCGCCCACCCAGTCAAGCTGCCTTTTTTTCTGTCCCCAATAGTTCCCTAATTAATAAAACAAAAATGTTCAAAGAAAATGAATAATTTTTTAATACCCTTATGATTTTTCTCCCGGGTGTTGCTCGCAACAGTGTCCTAGAGATTGATCGTCAATCCCTGGAGGGTTGGCGACTTTACCTGCACTATGACCCTTGACCCTTCACCTGGTGCCCTGCAGTGTGACCTTTGGCCTTTCCCCTGGTGCCTTCTGGGATTGGGCCCTTCCCCTCACTTTCTCAACACCAATGTTGACTTCTCTGCATGAGTTTGACCATTCCAACCCACTCCTGGCCCGCCTCCCACGTTCCACCCTCTGTAAACTTCAGCTCATCCAAACCTCACTGCCCCGTGTCCTAACTCGCACCCAGTCCCGTTCACCCATCACCCCGTGCTCACTGCCCCGTGTCCTAACTCACACCCAGTCCCGTTCACCCATCACCCCCTGTGCTCACTGCCCCGTGTCCTAACTCACACCCAGTCCCGTTCACCCATCACCCCCTGTGCTCACTGCCCCGTGTCCTAACTCACACCCAGTCCCGTTCACCCATCACCCCGTGCTCACTGCCCCGTGTCCTAACTCACACCAAGTCCCGTTCACCCATCACCCCCTGTGCTCACTGCCCCGTGTCCTAACTCACACCCAGTCCCGTTCACCCATCACCCCCTGTGCTCACTGCCCCGTGTCCTAACTCGCACCCAGTCCCGTTCACCCATCACCCCCTGTGCTCACTGCCCCGTGTCCTAACTCGCACCCAGTCCCGTTCACCCATCACCCCCTGTGCTCACTGCCCCGTGTCCTAACTCACACCCAGTCCCGTTCACCCATCACCCCTTGTGCTCACTGCCCCGTGTCCTAACTCACACCCAGTCCCGTTCACCCATCACCCCCTGTGCTCACTGCCCCGTGTCCTAACTCACACCCAGTCCCGTTCACCCATCACCCCGTGCTCACTGCCCCGTGTCCTAACTCACACCCAGTCCCGTTCACCCATCACCCCCTGTGCTCACTGCCCCATGTCCTAACTCACACCCAGTCCCGTTCACCCATCACCCCCTGTGCTCACTGCCCTGTGTCCTAACTCACACCCAGTCCCGTTCACCCATCACCCCGTGCTCACTGCCCCGTGTCCTAACTCACACCCAGTCCCGTTCACCCATCACCCCCTGTGCTCACTGCCCCGTGTCCTAACTCGCACCCAGTCCCGTTCACCCATCACCCCCTGTGCTCACTGCCCCGTGTCCTAACTCGCACCCAGTCCCGTTCACCCATCACCCCCTGTGCTCACTGCCTCGTGTCCTAACTCACACCCAGTCCCGTTCACCCATCACCCCCTGTGCTCACTGCCTCGTGTCCTAACTCGCACCCTGTCCCGTTCACCCATCACCCCCTGTGCTCACTGCCCCGTGTCCTAACTCGCACCCAGTCCCGTTCACCCATCACCCCCTGTGCTCACTGCCCCGTGTCCTAACTCACACCCAGTCCCGTTCACCCATCACCCCCTGTGCTCACTGCCCCGTGTCCTAACTCGCACCCAGTCCCGTTCACCCATCACCCACCGTGCTCACTGCCCCGTGTCCAAACTCACACCCAGTCCCGTTCACCCATCACCCCCTGTGCTCACTGCCCCGTGTCCTAACTCACACCCAGTCCCGTTCACCCATCACCCCCTGTGCTCACTGCCCCGTGTCCTAACTCACACCGAGTCCCGTTCACCCATCACCCCCTGTGCTCACTGCCCCGTGTCCTAACTCACACTCAGTCCCGTTCACCCATCACCCCCTGTGCTCACTGCCCCGCGTCCGAACTCACACCCAGTCCCGTTCACCCATCACCCCCTGTGCTCACTGCCCCGTGTCCTAACTCACACCCAGTCCCGTTCACCCATCACCCCCTGTGCTCACTGCCCCGTGTCCCAACTCACACGCAGTCCCGTTCACCCATCACCCCCTGTGCTCACTGCCCCGTGTCCTAACTCACACCCAGTCCCGTTCACCCATCACCCCCTGTGCTCACTGCCCCGTGTCCTAACTCACACCCAGTCCCGTTCACCCATCACCCCCTGTGCTCACTGCCCCGTCTCCTAACTCGCACCGAGTCCCATTCACCCATTACCCCCTGTGCTCACTGCCCCGTGTCCGAACTCGCACCCAGTCCCGTTCACCCATCACCCCCTGTGCTCACTGCCCCGTGTCCTAACTCACACCCAGTCCCGTTCACCCATCACCCCCTGTGCTCGCTGCCCCGTGTCCTAACTCACACCCAGTCCCGTTCACCCATCACCCCCTGTGCTCGCTGCCCCGTGTCCTCACACCCAGTCCCGTTCACCCATCACCCCCTGTGCTCGCTGCCCTGTGTCCTAACTCGCACCCAGTCCCGTTCACCCATCACCCCCTGTGCTCACCGCCCCGTGTCCTAACTCACACCCAGTCCCGTTGACCCATCACCCCCTGTGCTCACCGCCCCGTGTCCTAACTCCCACCCAGTCCCGTTCACCCATCACCCCCTGTGCTCACTGCCCCGTGTCCTAACTCACACCCAGTCCCGTTCACCCATCACCCCCTGTGCTCACTGCCCCGTGTCCTAACTCGCACCCAGTCCCGTTCACCCATCACCCCCTGTGCTCACTGCCCCGTGTCCTAACTCGCACCCAGTCCCGTTCACCCATCACCCCCTGTGCTCACTGCCCCGTGTCCTAACTCGCACCCAGTCCCGTTCACCCATCACCCCCTGTGCTCACTGCCCCATGTCCTAAATCACACCCAGTCCTGTTCACCCATCACCCCCTGTGCTCACTGCGCCGTGTCCTAAATCACACCCAGTCCCGTTCACCCATCACCCCCTGTGCTCACTGCACCGTGTCCTAACTCGCACCAAGTCCCGTTCACCCATCACCCCCTGTGCTCACTGCCCCGTGTCCTAACTCGCACCAAGTCCCGTTCTCCCATCACCCCCTGTGCTCACTGCCCCGTGTCCTAACTCGCACCGAGCCCCGTTCACCCATCACCCCCTGTGCTCACTGCCCCGTGTCCTAACTCACACCCAGTCCCGTTCACCCATCACCCCCTGTGCTCACTGACCTACACTGGCTCCTGCTCCGGCAACGCCTCGATTTTAAAGTTCTCATCCTTGTTTTCAAATCCCTCCATGGCCTCGCCCCTCCCTATCTCTCTAATCTCCTCCAGCCCCACAACCCCCCGAGATCCCGGGGATGAGGGGATGGACATATGAGGAGAGGTTGAGTAGATTGGAACTCTACTCATTGGCGTTCAGAAGAATGAGAGGCGATCTTATTGAAACATATAAGATTGTGAAGGGGTTGGATCGGGTGGATGTGGAGAAGATGTTCCCGATGATGGGTGAAACTAGAACTAGGGGGCATAGTCTTAGAATAAGGGGCTGCTCTTTCAAAACTGAGATGAGGAGGAACTACTTCACTCAGAGGGTGGTAGGTCCATGGAATATGCTGCCCCAGAAAGCTGTAGAAGCTACATCATTACATAAATTTAAAACAGAAATAGACAGTTTCCTAGAAGTAAAGGGAATTAAGGGTTACGGGGAGTGGGCAGGAATTTGGACATGAGTGTAGGTTCGGATCGGACATGGCCCTGTGGGTAGCGGAGCGGGCCCAGGGGCCGTGTAGCCTGATCCTGCTCTTATTTCGTGTGTCTAATTCTGTTAGATTCAGGAGATGGTTCTGTGATAGTGGATTGGCAGTTAGGATCAGATCAGCCATGATCTTATTGAATGGCGGAGCAGGCTTGAGGGGCCGATTGGCCTACTCCTGCTCCTATTTCTTATGTTAGATCTCTGCGCTCCTCCAATTCTGGCCTCTTGAGCATCCCTGATTTTAATCGCTCCACCATTGGCGGCCGTGCCTTCAGCTGCCTGGGCCCCGAGCTCTGGAATTCCCTCCCTAAACCTCTCCGCCTCTCTCTCCTCCTTTAAGACGCTCCTTAAAACTGACCTCTTTGACCAAGCTTTTGATCACCTGTCCTAATATCTCCTTATATGGTTCGGTGTTAAATTTTGTTTGATAATCGCTCCTGTGAAGCTCCTTGGGACGTTTTACTATGTTAAAGGTGCTGTTGTTGTTGTTGTTGACTCCGGTCTTGACTGATTTTGAAGTTGGGCATCCCACCAGCGTGAGAGTACTGCGGGTTACTGATAGACGCCCCATTATCTTAAGTGCTTTTACTGCTGACTGCAGTCCCTCACGTTCTCCGCTCTGACCATCTACCGTTCCTCCCCCACCACCTGAAAACAGATTGAATGCATGGACGAGGCAACAGCCAACCAAGCTGTGAGAGAAGTGAGTATGGAGCAATCAGTTTACGGTGCACCGTGTAGAGGGAGCTTTACTCTGTATCTAACCCATGCTGTACCTGCCCTGGGAGTGTTTGATGGGATAGTGTAGAGGGAGCTTTACTCTGTATCTAACCCGTGCTGTACCTGCCCTGGGAGTGTTTGATGGGTCAGTGTAGAGGGAGCTTTACTCTGTATCTAACCCGTGCTGTACCTGCCCTGGGAGTGTTTGATGGGACAGTGTAGAGGGAGCTTTACTCTGTATCTAACCCGTGCTGTACCTGCCCTGGGAGTGTTTGATGGGACGGTATAGAGGGAGCTTTACTCTGTATCTAACCCGTACTGTACCTGCCCTGGGAGTGTTTGATGGGACAGTGTAGAGGGGGCTTTACTCTCTATCTAACCCGTGCTGTACCTGCCCTGGGAGTGTTTGATGGGACAGTGTAGAGGGAGCTTTACTCTGTATCTAACCCATGCTGTACCTGCCCTGGGAGTGTTTGATGGGACAGTGTAGAGGGAGTATTCTGCCCTCTCAACGCGATCCTATGCAGAGCTAGACAGATAGCGAACAACTTGATATCTTCCCGTAAAATCACAAGGCTTGACTTTTCTTGTAACGCTTTATTGAAAGTTTCTTATTATTGTAAAACTGAAACACAACACAGAAATGGAAGCACACATTAGTATACAAGCACATAACTGATACGTATACACAGATTTAGGTACGCCTGAGCAACACAGTACATTTAGCATGTAAATTACCAAACGTGTGGAAACACAGCTTACTGTAAATATACATTTAGCAAACTAGGAGGCATTCTCTTTAAATTAGCCCTGTACATAGTGTATCAAAATACAGCTACTAGTTAACCAGCTAGACAGAGAAAAGTTACAACTAAACATTTTCTACAACATGCAGTGCACACTAATCATCTATAGCATTCTAAAATACTTACAGACAAATAATTTCCAAGACTCAAGCATGGGGACAATACAACTGAGGAGCCTGTGCTGCTGTAGGAGCACCGTGGTGTAGGTCCTGTTCCAGCGGGGACTCCACGAGGACTGGGTACGCAGTCCTGTGGGGAGCGTGATGACCTCATCATGCTCGGTCGCGTTTGCCCGCGCTTGGGGCGTCCCGTGACTGCGTAGTTGCGTCGCTGGCTGTGTTTCTGGCCGTTGAGGCCGAAGTCGGGAGCGGGAACTGGAGGCCAGGCTGAGCCGGTGCTTGCCGCGGGAGCGGAAGATCGCGTCGCTCCCGGAGGCTGGTCGATGCGGCCGAAGACGCTAGGCCGGGCGGTGCCGGCGGCCTTCCTGGAAGGCCGAGTCGGGCCGGCAGCCGCCTCACGCACGTCACGTCGTACGTGACGTGACGTCAGCATGCTAAGGCGCGTCTTAAAGGGGCAATGGCCTCAACAGGTAGGTTATACATATATAAGTAAGTTAAATACATACAGTGAGGTTAAGTTGGAGGGAGAGGCAGCACAGGGAGCTTTACTCTGGGCTGGGTTGGGTGTGATGTCTCTCCTATATTTGAGGGGAGAAGAACGCTCCTGTGGTCACTTGTTCAGCCGTGACGGGGTCCGTGTGTGTGTCAAAGACAAGTCCTCGGTGCGAAGCTGCTCTGTGCTGTAACCTTGGTGCAGCTTCCTGGCTTCACGTTGATGATGTGGTTGTCTGATGGTTTGTCGCCTTCTCTCCCCACAGGCCATGGTCCTGTTAGATCTGCATCATTCGACTGTTTGTAAATACAAGGAGATCTTCGTTGCCTGGGATCAGGAGGTACAGCTGCCTGAAAATGCTCCGATTGTAACCGCTTCTTCTCCACCTCTCTGGTGGGTCAGCAGGGAAAGACGCTCCCCAGTGTGCTACTTGGCGTACAGACCGGGAGTCATCAGGTTCCCCGGTGTGTGCTGACCAGGCTGGTCTCAGCCCGAGCTTTGATTCATCTGCTGCTGAAACCCTCATCTGTGGCTTTGTTACCTGCAGACTCGACTATTCCAACGCTCCCCTGGCCAGCCTCCCACCTTCCACCATTCAGCTCATCCTAAACCCTGCTGCCCCGTGTCCTAAATCGCACCGAGTCCCGTTCACCCATCACCCCCTGTGCTCACTGCCCCGTGTCCTAACTCACACCCAGTCCCGTTCACCCATCACCCCCTGTGCTCACTGCCCCGTGTCCTAACTCACACCCAGTCCCGTTCACCCATCACCCCCTGTGCTCACTGCCCCAGTCCTAACTCACACCCAGTCCCGTTCACCCATCACCCCCTGTGCTCACTGCCCCATGTCCTAACTCGCACCAAGTCCCGTTCACCCATCACCCCCTGTGCTCACTGCCCCGTGTCCTAACTCACACCCAGTCCCGTTCACCCATCACCCCCTGTGCTCACTGCCCCGTGTCCTAACTCACACCGAGTCCCGTTCACCCATCACCCCCTGTGCTCACTGCCCCGTGTCCTAACTCGCACCGAGTCCCGTTCACCCATCACCCCCTGTGCTCGCTGCCCCGTGTCCTAACTCGCACCCAGTCCCGTTCACCCATCACCCTGTGCTCACTGCCCCGTGTCCTAACTCACACCCAGTCCCGTTCACCCATCACCCCCTGTGCTCACTGCCCCGTGTCCTAACTCGCACCCAGTCCCGTTCACCCATCACCCCCTGTGCTCACTGCCCCGTGTCCTAACTCGCACCGAGTCCCGTTCACCCATCACCCCGTGCGCTCACTGCCCCGTGTCCTAACTCACACCAAGTCCCGTTCACCCCTCACCCCCTGTGCTCACTGCCCCGTGTCCTAACTCACACCCAGTCCCGTTCACCCATCACCCCCTGTGCTCACTGCCCCGTGTCCTAACTCACACCCAGTCCCGTTCACCTATCACCCTCTGTGCTCACTGCCCCGTGTCCTAACTCACACCCAGTCCCGTTCACCCCTCACCCCGTGCTCACTGACCTACATTGGCTCCCGGTCCAGCAACAGGAGGTTGTGGGTTTGAGCCCCACTTCAGAGACTTGAGCCCATAATCCAAGCTGACACTTGGTGCAGCGCTCCCTCAGTACTGCACTCATCAGAGGTGCCGTCTTTTGGATGAGACGTTAAACCGAGGCCCCGTCTGCCCTCTTGGGTGGATGTAAAAGATCCCACGGCCACTACTTTGAAGAAGAGCAGTGGCGTTCTCCCCGGTGTTCAGGCCAACATTTAACCCTCGACCAACATCACCAAAAATGGATGATTTGGTCATTATCACCATTGCTGTTTGTGGGAGCTTGCTGTGCACACATTGGCTGCTGCCTTTCCCTACATTACACTGGTGACTGCCTTTCCCTACATTACACCAGTGACTCGCAGGGCGGTCATTGTCCTGCAGCCTAAGAAGGGCGATCTCCGCCTTCTTAAGAACTGGCGCCCGGTCTCCCTCCTCAGCACGGACTATAAAATCTTTGCCAGGGCCATGTCTGCTCGCCTTGGCACCGTGCTGGCCCACATGATCCACCCCGACCAGTCCTACACGGTCCCGGGCCGGACCATTCACGATAACATCCATCTGGTCCGGGACCTGGTCCACCATTCCCAGAGGGCTGGTCTGTCGGTCGCCTTCCTTTCGCTGGATCAGGAGAAGGCGTTCGACAGGGTGGATCACGAGTATCTCTTCGGGACTCTGCGCGCATTCGGGTTCGGGACGCATTTTGTCACCCGGATCCGACTTCTGTACGCCGCCGCGGAGTGTCTGATTAAAGTTAACGGGTCCTTGACGGCGCCCCTTTGCTTCGGGAGGGGGGTGCGTCAGGGATGCCCCATGTCTGGTCAGTTATACGCCGTTTGCGTGGAGCCTTTCCTGCGCCTCTTGCGGAAGAGGTTGACGGGACTGGCTCTGCAACGGCCGGGCGTGGAGGTGGTCCTCTCGGCTTACGCCGATGGCGTGCTCCTCACGGTCACTGATCCCGCTGACTTGCGGAGGATGCGGGAATGCCAGCAGATTTACTCGGACGCATCCTCCGCCAAGATCAACTGGGAGAAATGTTCCGGACTCCTGGTGGGTCAGTGGCGGGTGGACTCCCTGCCGGAGGAGTTCAGGCCTTTCGCCTGGAGCACCACACACACCTCCTCTATTTGGGAGTCCACCTTAGCCCTGCCGAGGACGCCTGGCCGGCGAACTGGCAAGAGCTGGAGGCCAAAGTCACCGCTCGCCTAGGACGCTGGACAGGACTGCTCTGAGTGTTGTCCTACAGGGGTCGAGCACTGGTCATAAACCAGCTGGTGGCCGCCATGTTGTGGTACCGGTTGGTCACTTTGATCCCTCCCCCTGCGTTTGTCGCCAAGATGCAGAAGAAGCTCATCGACTTCTTCTGGGACAAAAGGAAGCACTGGGTCTCTGCCGCGGTTCTGTGTCTCCCGCTTAGGGAGGGCGGTCAGGCGCTGGTGTGCCTTCGCACCCAGGCTGCGACTTTCCGTCTTCAGACGCTGCAGAGATACCTGTACGTCGAGAATCCTCCGAGATGGTGTGCACTGGCGACGTATTTCTTCCGCCAGCTGCACGGCCTCAATTACGACACGCAGCTCCTGTTCGCGAAAGTGGGCGGCACGCGTGCCAGCCTGCGGGAGCTGCCTGTCTTCTACCAGGAACTGCTATGGGTTTGGAACTATGTCGCTTCCAGGCGGAGCTCTCCCCCGTCAGGAGCGGCAGCTGTCCTTTGGGAGCCGCTGCTCAGGAATCCGCACCTCCACGTCCTCGGGTTCGGGCGGCTGGCGGAGGGCAGGGCTGTGCCTGGCAAGGTGACCAGAGTCGGGGACCTGCTCGATGGCGGAGGAGCGGGCTGGATGGCGCTGGAGGAGCTGGCGCGGCGCCTGTCCTGGGCCAACGTCCGGCTCGCGGTCAAAGCCATCGAGTCGGTGAAAGTGCCACTGGGCCCCGGCTCCACTAGGTGTATCGAGGCGGCTCAAGCACGTGGGGCGATCCCGTCCAAGCTTACCCCAGTTCGGACGGAATTCCTCATCGGCGCCCGGCCCCGAAACTCCCCTCGGGAACCGGCGCCTCACAACTTGAGCTGTCTCGAGGAAATACCCTCCGTGCCTTTTCATTCCGCGCGGAGGGGTTTCCTGTACGGGCTGCTCCTGCACACTCTCCACTTTGCCATCTTCGTCTGCCGTCCGGACACGCCTTGGCGTGGCGTCTTGCCGACCGGTGGTGGCGGAGGTCCCCAATGGAGGGCTCTCTATGCGGGAGTCCTCCCTTGTTCCATCAGGGACTTGGCCTGGAGGGTGTTGCACGGAGCGGTCCCGTGCAATATGGTTTTAAATAGGTTCACGGACTCCCAGGCCGCCTGTATTTTCTGCGGCCTGGAGGAGTCCGTGTTCCACGTATATATGGAGTGTGAGAGGTTGCAGCCCCTCTTTCATTACTTGAAGGGGCTGCTCCTCGATTTTTGGTTGCACTTCAGTCCCACGCTCTTGATCTACGGTCACCCAGTGCAGAGGGGAGCGAGCAGGTTGGAGGACCTCCTTGTAGGCCTGCTCCTGGGCCTGGCTAAAAAAGCCATCAATTGGTCCAGGCAGCGGGCGGTCGAGGGGGTCGTCCAGCCGGATTGCCTGCCTCTCTTCTGCGGCCACGTTCGCGCCCGGGTGGCCCTGGAGATGGAGCACGCAGTGTCCGCTGGCACGCTTGAGTTTTTCCGCGACCGGTGGGCGCTGCGGGGACTGGAGTGCATCATCAACCCGGAAAACCAAATTTTAATTTGATTTGTTTAAGTTTTAGTTGAACTTTTGTTAATTTACAGTCAAATTTGTTTTTGGTCCAAACTAAAAGAGTACACCAGTGACTGCCTTTCCCCACATTACACCAGTGACTGCCTTTCCCCACATTACACCAGTGACTGCCTTTCCCCACATTTCACCAGTGACTGCCTTTCCCCACATTACACCAGTGACTGCCTTTCCCCACATTACACCAGTGACTGCCTTTCCCCACATTTCACCAGTGACTGCCTTTCCCCACATTACACCAGTGACTGCCTTTCCCCACATTACACCAGTGACTGCCTTTCCCCACATTACACCAGTGACTGCCTTTCCCCACATTACACCAGTGACTGCCCTTCAATTGGCTGTGAAGCACCTTGGGGCAGCCTGAGTGTGTGAGAAGCGCTGTAGAAATGGAAGTTTTTTTTTTAATGTGAGGTAGCAGGGATGAATCCCAGTGCTTTGACCTTCACTTTGTCCCTTGCTGTTTGCTGTACAGGAGTCGGCGATGTCCGTTTGTATGGTGATGGACTTCTCTGCTGTGGGAGACATGGCCATGCTCCTCCGGGACAACAGACGGAGGAAGCAGAAAGTGCGGGAGATGGTAAGGAGAGATGAAGAAAGCCCAGTGTCTCCATGTAGCTCATTCCTCCCAGCACTAGGGGGCAGCCTCATAGCTGGCTGCTGATCTTTGAGCTGGCTGAGAACATCATGGGGGTGAAATTCGCCCCGGGTAGGCAGCGCGCAACGAGCGCCAGCGAATCAGCCGCCCGATTTGGGCGGGGTGTAAAGCGGCCTGCTCTTTTTTTCTGTTCTTCTTTTATTGTGAATATTACAGAGAATGTCCAGCACAGAAACAGGCCATTCGGCCCCACTGCTCCGTGACGGTGTTTCTGCTCCACACGAGTCTCCTCCCACCTCTACTCCGTCTCACCCTGTCAGCATATCCTTCTATTCCTTTCTCCCTCATGTGTTTATCCAGCTTCCCCTTAAATGCATCTATACTATTAGTTAGGGGGATAGATAGAGTTCTTTGCAGCCGAGAGCGAGAGTCCCGAAGGCTGTGTTGCCTGCCCGGTGCCAGGGTTAAGGACATCTCCTCTGGACTGGAGAGAAACTTGGAGTGCGAGGGGGAGGATCCAGTTGTCGTGGTCCATGTTGGTACCAACGACATAGATAGGACAAGGAAGGAGGTTCTGCTGAGGGAGTTTGAGCAGCTAGGGGCCAAATTAAAAAGCAGAGCCACAAGGGTAATAATCTATTACCTGAGCCACGAGTGAATTTGGCTAGGACAAATAAAATTAGAGAGTTAAATGCGTGGCTCAAAGACTGGTGTGGGAGAAATGGGTTTTGCTTCCTGGGACACTGGCACCAGTACTGGGGCAGGAGGGAGCTGTTCCATTGGGACGGGCTTCACTTGGCCAGTGCTGGGACTAGAGTCCTGGCGGATCATATAACTAGGGCTGTAGAGAGGGCTTTAAACTAACTAGTGGGGGGGAGGTTCCTAGAGAGCAAATAATAAAAATGACAACAGAGAAGGTCATAGACTTAGGTAGCAGTGGGGAAATTAAAAACCAGAGCGTGTCAGGAAGGGGCAGAAGGTATGGAGTAAAAGGTAAAGTAATAAAAAGGGCAAAAGCAGGAACTAAGTGTCACAAAACATCTTTGAAAGTTCTCTATCTGAATGCACGTAGCATTCGTAACAAAATAGACGAGTTAATGGCACAAATAACTACATATGGGTATGATCTTGTGGCCATTACAGAAACAAGGCTGCAGGGTGACAATGCCTGGGAATTAAACATACCAGGTTATTTAACGATCAGGAAGGACAGGCAGGAAGGAAGGGGAGGTGGGGTGGCTATGTTAATAAAGGAAGGAATCACTGTAATACAGAGAAATGATATTGGGTCAAAAGATCAGGATAATGAAACAGTTTGGGTGGAGGTAAGGAATAATAAGGGGAAAAAAACACTAGTGGGCGTAGTCTATAGGCCTCCGAACAGTGGCAACTCTGTTGGACGGAGTGTCAATCAGGAAATAGTTGAGGCTTGTAATAAGGGAACATCTATAATTATGGGGGATTTTAACTATCATATTAATTGGACAAATCAAATTGGGCAGGGCTGCCTTGAGGATGAGTTCATTGAGTGTATTAGGGATGGGTTTCTTGAGCAGTATGTAACTGAACCGACCAGGGGGCAAGCAACCTTAGATCTGGTCCTGTGTAACGAGACAGGATTAATTAAAAATGTCCTAGTAAAGGATCCCCTTGGAATGAATGACCATAACATGGTTGAATTCCATATTCAATTAGAGGGTGAGAAGGTTGGATCTCAAACAAGCGTGCTAAGCTTGAATAAAGGAGACTATGAAGGTATGAGAGCGGAATTGAGTAGAGTGGATTGGGAAAATAGATTAAAGGGTAAGATGATACATGATCAGTGGTGTACATTTAAGGAGTTATTTTACAACTTCCAAAAAAAATATATTCCACTGAGAAGAAAAGGGTGTAAAAGAAAAGACAGCCATCCGTGGCTAAGTAAAGAAATTAAGGATAGTATTCGACTAAAAACAAGGGCATATAAGGTAGCCAAATCTAGTGGGAGGATAGAGGATTGGGAAAACTTTAAAAGACAGCAAAAAATAACAAAAAGATTGATTAAGAAAGGGAAGATAGATTATGAAAGTAAATTAGCAAAAAATATAAAAACAGATAGTAAGAGTTTTTATAGTTATATAAAAAGAAAAAGGGTGGCTAAAGTAAATGTTGGTCCCTTAGAGGATGAGACCGGGAAATTAATGGTGGGAAATATGGAGATGGCAAAAACACTGAATGAATATTTTATATCAGTCTTTACAGTAGAAGACACTAAGAATATCCCAACACTGGACAAACAGGGGGCTAAAGGGGGGGAGGAGCTAAACACGATCAAAATCACTAAGGAAGTGGTACTCGGTAAAATAATGGGACTCAAGGCGGATAAATCACCTGGACCTGATGGCTTACATCCTAGGGTCTTGAGGGAAGTGGCGGTAGGGATTGTGGATGCATTGGTAATAATTTTCCAAAACTCCCTGGACTCGGCAAAGGTCCCGGCAGACTGGAAAACTGCTAATGTAACACCCTTATTTAAAAAGGGCAGTAGACAGAAGGCTGGAAACTATAGACCGGTTAGCCTAACATCTGTGGTAGGTAAAATATTGGAGTCCATTATTAAGGAGACAGTAACAGGACATTTGGATAATCATAATTTAATAGGACAAAGTCAGCATGGTTTTATGAAGGGGAAGTCATGTTTGACAAATTTGCTGGAGTTCTTTGAGGAAGTAACATATAGGGTGGATAAAGGGGAACCAGTGGACGTAGTGTATTTAGACTTCCAAAAGGCATTTGACAAGGTGCCACACAAAAGATTATTGCTTAAGATAAAAAATCATGGGATTGGGGGTAATATTCTGGTATGGATAGAGGATTGGCTATCTAACAGAAGGCAGAGAGTTGGGATAAATGGTTCATTCTCAGACTGGCAATCAGTAACTAGTGGTGTTCTGCAGGGGTCAGTGCTGGGTCCCCAACTCTTTACAATCTATATTAACGATTTGGAGGAGGGGACCGAGTGTAACATATCCAAGTTTGCAGATGATACTAAGATGGGAGGGAAAGTAGTGAGTGAGGAGGACATAAAAAACCTGCAAGGGGACATCGACAGGCTAAGTAAGTGGGCAGAGATTTGGCAGATGGAATACAATACTGGAAAGTGTGAGGTTATGCACTTTGGCAGGAAAAATCGTAGAGCAAGTTATTATCTTAATGGCAAGAAACTGGAAAGTACTGAAGTACAAAGGGATCTGGGGGTCCTGGTGCATGAAACTCAGAAGGTTAGTATGCAGGTGCAGCAAGTGATTAAGAAGGCCAATGGAATGTTGGCTTTCATTGCTAGGGGGATAGAATATAAAAATAGGGAGGTATTGCTTCAGTTGTACAAGGTATTGGTGAGACCGCACCTGGAATACTGCATACAGTTTTGGTGTCCATACTTAAGAAAAGACATACTTGCTCTCGAGTCAGTACAAAGAAGGTTCACTCGGTTAATCCCGGGGATGAGGGGATGGACATATGAGGAGAGGTTGAGTAGATTGGGACTCTACTCATTGGAGTTCAGAAGAATGAGAGGCGATCTTATTGAAACATATAAGATTGTGAAGGGGTTGGATCGGGTGGATGCGGGGAAGATGTTCCCGATGATGGGTGAAACTAGAACTAGGGGGCATAGTCTTAGAATAAGGGGCTGCTCTTTCAAAACTGAGATGAGGAGGAACTACTTCACTCAGAGGGTGGTAGGTCCATGGAATATGCTGCCCCAAAAAGCTGTAGAAGCTACATCATTACATAAATTTAAAACAGAAATAGACAGTTTCCTAGAAGTAAATGGAATTAAGGGTTACGGGGAGCGGGCAGGAATTTGGACATGAGTCTAGGTTCGGAATGGTCATGGCCCTGTGGGTAGCGGAGCGGGCCCAGGGGCCGTGTAGCCTGATCCTGCTCCTATTTCGTGTGTCTAATTCTGTTAGATTCAGGAGATGGTTCTGTGATAGTGGATTGGCGGTTAGGATCAGATCAGCCATGATCTTATTGAATGGCGGAGCAGGCTCGAGGGGCCGATTGGCCGACTCCTGCTCCTATTTCTTATGTTCTTATTCGCCTCAACCACTCCCTGTGGTAGCGAGTTCCACATTCTCACCACTCTCTGGGTAAAGAAGTTTCTCCTGAATTCCCTATTGGATTTATTAGTGACTGTCTTATATTGATGGCCCCTAGTCCTGGTCTTTCCCACAAGTGGAAACATCTTCTCTGCGTCTACCCTATCGAACCCTTTCATAATTATTCAGGTCACCCCTCAGCCTTCTCTTTTCTAGAGAAAAGAGCCCCCGCCTGTTCAATCTTTCCTGATGGGTGGAACCTCCCAGTTCTGGTATCATCCTTGTGAATCTTTTTTGCACCTTCTCCAGTGCCTCGATATCCTTTTTGTGATATGGAGACCAGAACTGTGCACAGCGCTCCAAGTGTGGTCTAACCAAGGTTCTACACAAGTTTAACATAAATTCTCTGATTTTGAATTCTATCCCTGTAGAAATGAACCCCAGGTCTTGGTTTGCTTTTTAAATGACCTTATTAACCTGTGTCGCTATTTTTAGTGATTTGTGAATCTGTTTCCCCCCGATCCCTCTGCTCCTCTACCCCATTTAGATTCTTATTTTCCAAGGAGTGTGTGACCTCCTTATTTTTCCTACCAAAATGCAACACCTCGCACTTTCCTATATTGAAGTTAATTTACAATTTACATGCCCATTTTGCGAGATTATTAACGTCTTCCTGTGTTTTGTTGCACTCTTCCTCTGTATTAACTACACCCCCCGATTTGGTGTCATCGGCAAATTTTGTTACTGTATGCGACTGCCGCAAAAGGGCTTGCTCGCACCCCTGAGTAAGTGCACCACACATTGGATCCTGCAGCAACAATTTGTATTTATCGCAGAATCTTGCAGCACAGGAGGAGGCCATTCGGCCCATCGTGTCTGTGCCGGCTCTTTGAACGAGCTGTCCAATTAGTCCCACTCCCCCTTGCTCTTTCCCCAAACCCCTGTGAATTTCACCCCTTCAACTATTTATCCAATTCCCTTTTGAAAGTTACTATTGAATCTGCTCCCACCGCCCTTTCGGGCAGAACATTCCAGATCACAACAACTCGCTGCGTAAACAAAATTTCTCCTCATCTCCCCTCTTTTTTGCCAATGATCTTCAATCTGTGTCCTCTGGTTACCGACCCTCCTGCCACTGGAAACAGTTTCTCCTTATTTACTCCATCGAAACCCTTCATAATTTTGAACACCTCGATTAAATCTCCCCATAACCTTCTCTGCTCGAAAGAGAACGACCCCAGCTTCTCCAGCCTCTCCACATCACTGAAGTTCCTCATCCCTGGGACCATTCCAGTAAATCTCCTCTGCACCCTCTCCAAGGCCTCGACATCCTTCCTGATGTGCGGTGCCCAGAATTGGACACAATACTCCAGCTGGAGCCGAACCAGTGAGCTTTAAACAACGTCTTTAACACGGCAAATCATGCCAAGGCATTTTCTTGTGTTGGGGGAGGGACCGACAGTAACCCATGGTGTGCGGTGCGGGGAAGGTGAGTGCAAGATGAATTGTAAAGATGTGTTTTGAGAAGGTTTCTAAAGGTGGAGAGACTGGGGGCGCGGGTGTGGCGGGTTTGGGGCGACAGCGTTCCAGAAAGTGGGGCTGAGGCAGCCTATAAGCTGTGCCACCAGTGGGGACGGGGTGGGTGGAGGGGGAGGAGAGCACACAAGGCCAGAGTGGGAGTAGCGATGGTACAGGGGCAACCGTAGGGCTGGAGGAGTGTCGCATAAAAAGGGTGGGATGAGGCCACAGAGTGATTTGAAGAGGAGGAATGAGGAGTTTGAATTGAATGTGCCAGAAAGCTGGGAGATGGTCAGCGTTCAATTGACGGTCTGTGCCAAGTTAGATGATCGCGGCTCGTGCGTTGGCACTAATGGAGTGGGCTATGGTTGGGAGGAGGGGGGAGGGCGGAGGTTACAATGGGCCTTGAAGTCCCTGGGCTGGGGGAATGCAAAGGTTGGCCAGGGATCCCTCACACACTCGCTACCCTCGCTAGAAAATGCATGTGTGTGGACATTGGCGAGGGCTTCCACGGGCAAATAGCCGGAACGCCCTCGTACATGAACATTTGCAGGCTTCGGCAATCTCCAGTTTCCCCACACAAGTGGCTACTCCTCAGGTGTGAGCCCAGGCAGTCAGTGTTAGCAGGACATTGAACCATGGAGGACATCACAACGAAACCTGATCCTGTCCTCACCCGACGCTGGAGGCCGCTGGATGGTGATCAGTACTGGGAGCACTGCTGACTCCCCAACCCAGAGGTGCTCAGGCCAATCATCGCGCTCCCAGTGCCCCCCAGCTCAAATCAGCTATTTCAGCACAGGCCGAAGACCAAACCGCGACCTTCCTGGACTAAACGACCACATGGAGCAAGACATTTACTCACTGAGCCATCAGGAGTGTCTGGGAATTTTTCTTTCTGCAAGCCGTTCTGTTCTGCTCCATTTATACCATGTGCATTTGTTCCCTAAGGTGATCAAGAATTTCCTGGGACAGATGGTGGATGCCCTCGTCTATATCCAATCCAAACATCTGATTCACGGGTTAGTACCTGACGGCATGTTCTCTGTTCAATAAGCAGACGGCAGCTAATGCTGGGAAATGAAGTGTTCTTTCACTTTGCAACCACAGGACAAAATCAAACTTTCACAGGGCAGGCACAGCACGGGTTAGATACAGAGTAAAGCTCCCTCTACACTGTCCCATCAAACACTCCCAGGTACAGCACAGGTTATCACGGGTCAGAGTAAAGCTCTGATGATCATTAATATGAACGAGCCGGATTTTGTTGTCCGCAGTGGACGAATGGCGCCTGTCATGAGTTAGACTTGTCCTGTCCCACAGACTTTCTATGGGTTTTGCACGGCAAGTTGATGTCAGCCAGTTATCCAAACAGCGCAGCGCCCTCTACAGGGCATCTGGGACCTGTGTGAACAGGCAATTATCTGGGTTTCTCCTTAACCAATCAGATTGAACAATCGTTAATGAGCAGCGCAGAGCCAGAACCAGGAAATGTCGGTTAGAATATTTAATTCAATGCCAGATCGGGTACAGAAAGCGAAACCAAGAGAAGGAAAGAAAGATGGGATTAAGAGAGAGATGAGACAGAAAAAGTAAACAAAAAAGTATTAACATTTATTAAAAAATCTCCGTCAATAATTAAAATCTGAAGGAATGAGACTGCACACTTGTAAAAGTCAATTTTCAGTGCCAGCGAGGTTGTTTGGCAATATTTAAGACTTATCACGCCGTTAAAAGGGTACTTGGATTGGAGTGGACGAACCCTAACTTTTTCTGGTGAGTTTAGTGTGTATCTATGAGTTAAGTACAGCGACTTCACGCCGTTCCATGTATTTGAACGGTGAGCCTCTCTGCAAGATGGCGTTATCGTGCAGCTTCTGGAGGAGCAGGGCATCTCTGACAGCAACTTCCGGATTTCCACGTTTAACTGCGTGTGCGCTTGCCGGAAGTTGCTGTCCGATTTGCGCATAAATAACGGCGAGTGCTGTTAGCCTCACCACTATATTCACAACAAAACCCGCCCCATTCTGTATCGCTCCACCTTTGAGATTTTCCTCATTGCTTCACTCGAAGCTAGTTTGGTACATTGTGCTGGATGAGTCTGTTCATAGAAAACATCGAAAAATAGGAGCAGGAGTCAGCCATTCGAGCCTACTCCGCCATTCAGTGTGATCATGGCTGATCCTCTGTCTCAATACCATATTCCCGCTCTCTCCCCATACCCCTTGATGCCTTTCGGATGAGACATTAAACCGAGGCCCCGTCTGCCCTCTCGGGTGGATGTAAACGATCCAATGACACTACAGGAAACTCTCATTTAAACGGCACCTAAATATCCGGAATTCTCTATTAACCGGCAAAATTCTCACTCCGAAAACAACAGCTCAATAACCGGCAATGTTGCCGAGTCCGAGTCTCCCGCGGTGGCCGAGTTAGTCAGTGGGGGTAGTTCTCCAAACTGCCACTACTCGGCTTCTTGGCGCTGTCGGGAGTCGGAACACCTCAATACCCCTGTAACAGGCTTTTGTTTATTTACAGTCCAATTGGGTTTTTTTGGGGGTTCAAATAAAAGAGTACCTCAATAACAGGAGTCTGACTCTCCCGCGCTGCCGGTAGTCTCTTCCGATCCGCCATTTTACAGGGGTACTGTGTGTCTCCCACGCTGCTGGTCGTCATTGCATTGCATTACCCTCAACTGGCAGTACTGTACTTAATCAAGCATCTTCCACCATCCATTTAACACAACATTCTGTAGGTGAGTCCCCAATTACTGTATACTGCACATTTCTTGATTTTTTTAATTTTTCTTTGTTAAAAATAGCCTCGGTAGATAACCCTCTCCGTCATCCGGAATTTTTGATCAACCGGCAACACGTCGGTGCCGGATACCAAAGAGTTTCCTTGTATTTCGAAGAAGAGCAGGGGAGTTCTCCCCGGTGTCCTGGCCAATATTTATCCCTCAACCAACGTCACTAAAAAACAGATGATCTGATCATTATCACATTGCTGTTTGTGGGAGCTTGCTGTGCGCAAATTGGCTGCTGCGTTTCTTATACTTCACTTCAAAAAGTACTTCATTGGCTGTAAAGCGCTTTGGGACGTCCTGAGGTGGTGAAAAGTGCTGTAGAAATACAAGTCTCTCTTTTGGACTATAGGGAGTATCATGGGGCAGACAGTGTTCTGCACTCCCCCATTTAATGCCTTACTGACACTGTTTAGACTCACGTGTGGAGGAAGCAGAAAAAAATAGTGTGTGCGTAGCTCGGAAGAATAATATGCAAATTAAAATGTTGGTACAATTTATTGCATCAATTCCCTCCCTAGAAACTTGAAACCGACGAACATCGTAATGACGGACGATCTCTCATTCTTGATTTGTGATTTCATCGTTCCTACGTTTCTCAATGATGAGGTTAAGTTAAAGATCAGGATGAAGGAGGGTAAGAAACGCTGTTTAATTCACCCATTTTCCCGGGCAGAACCGTGGCAGCTGAGCTGCTTGAAGAGAGTGCAGAGATCTCCCCCGGGTGACAGCTGGGACTACATTGGCCACAGTGCCTCTGAGCTCCAGAGGGGGTGGGGGGGTGAAAACAATCTACCCCAGCCAATGAGGTGACCTTCGCTGGAAGACAGGTTAGGTCACGATCGGCTCACCTGTGGTGCCCCCACAGTCGAATAGCCCAGCTCACAGCCAGCCCCACCCTGTACATGAAGAACGGCTGCTGGGACAAGGTCCTGAAGGGTGCCCAGTGCCCGTGTAACCCCAACCCCAGTGAGATTCATTGCGGTCAGGAGAAGGGGTCAGAAAACCGGCTGCATTAAAACGTCAGGCTGGATTCCAGCACGGTCCGAGTGCGCCACCTGGTGTCTGATTAAAAAGCAGCACTGGAACAGCAGTTTCTGGACTGATGGGTCCTGGGATGAGGAATTAGTGGGAGGGAATTGGATGATAGACAAGGATTGGTTTATCGCCTGTAATAACATAGTGCTTTCACCTTAGCCTGCATGAAGACCAGTCTCTGAGAATGAGTCTGGCAGTGGCAGCAGTTTGAAGCCCAAGTACAACAGAAAACTACCCTTAATTTGGCAAAGATTTGCATTGAATTGCCTTCCTGCTTCTTTAGCACCACATAGGTGGGATAAGGTTTCCTGACCGGCTGTGTGAAAGGAGGGACACTGATGGACATTACTCATTTCAAAATCTCTACCATTCTTAATACTTACAGCAAGAATCTAACCAGTATTGTACCTGCTCTAGTGTATGCGCTTTAAGTCAGAACTACTTTTTACAGCTCCTGTATACTGTAATACCGGCAGTAACCACACCGGTATATAAGCTGTGCGCATGCCTCTGTACCCCAGTCTAGAGATACCCTCCTCCAGTAAAGACCTGTTATTTGTTTATGTACAGCATCCGTGTAATTATTTATCCACTGAATCACGGATCTAACAGTGGCGACGAGTGTTGATGCGAATCTACCTGCAACATTAAACAAACAAAAAAAAACAAAAATAGTCGAGTCCAGGAACACAGGCGTCGACCGCGAGCAACCGCCCAGCAGTCAGGCAGAGATCCAACTTCGCTGGGGAGGCTGTGGAGAGCCGGGCTTGGTTCCCCAGCCACAACGAACAGTAAGAGACCGACGACAGGTCCAGAGCAGACCCTTCCCGAGCAGCGGCGGCTGGAGCCGACCGACGGCAGAGAGAGAGAGAGCCGGGCAGCGTCGACGGGGTAAGAAAAAGGGTGAAGAGAGCAGGGCGCAGCCGGGGGTTGATCACCGAGCGGCGTCGAGGAAAAATACTGCAAACCGGAGAGAGAGAGGGTAAGAAACAGCCGGGTTCTAGACTGAGCGGCGTCGACAAATATCAAGAGAAGAACGCGCAGAGCACAGCCAGGGATCACGGGCTGATCAGGGTCCGCGGGGCGAAGCAAGGGGAGGCGCCATTGAGCCACGGAGAAGCAGGGAGAGCGCAGGAGATGCCATTGAGCCGCGGAGAAGCAGGGAGAGCGCGGGAGGCGCCATTGGTGATAGTTAACGCACAACCAAGGATGCCGAAGAGTGGCAGTATCTACGTTCGACAATGAAGTCGAAGATTGGGCGACATATGTGGAACGTATTGAGGTGTACTGCAGGGCGAATGAAGTGCCAGATGCTAATAAAGCACTGGTTCTGTTAAATTCCATGGGTGCAAAAACTTATGGGTTACTGCGAAATCTAATAACCCCAGAGAAGCCGGTAAACAAGAATTTTGAAAGCATAGTAGAAATCCTACAGGACCACTTAAACCCCACACCGCTGCTGATAGCAGAACGATTTAAGTTCCATAAAAGGAACCAACACAAAGACGAAAGCAATGCTGAGTACCTAACGGAACTGCGCAAGCTATCGAAATACTGCCAGTTTGGAGCGGGACTAGCAGACACGTTAAGGGACAAGTTTGTGTGTGGGCTACAAAGTGAAGGAACCCAGAAACGGCTTCTATCAGAAAAGGACCTTACGCTGGACAAAGCTTTCAATATGGCAGTATCACACGAAGCAGCCGCAAAGGGCGCTGCAGCGATACAACGGAGACCGCAAGAATACGGCACCAACGAAATGACCTATGGAACAGGGAAGTGCTATCGCTGCGGCAGAACAACACATGACCAGAAAGATTGTTGGTTCAAGGTCCAAGTGTGCAGACAGTGTGGGAAAGCAGGACACATAGCAAGAGTCTGCAGGTCTGGGAAGAAAACCAACAGTAAGAAATCTCCACAGGAGAAGTACAAAAAGGTACACCAGGTGATGGGCAGTGGTTCAGACGAACAGAAAAGTGACACAGACTCCGGAAGCAAGGAGCTGGGTTGTCTGAAACTACATAATGTAACCGAAATGGAGGATCACCAGACTATCTGGGTTACACTCAAGATAGACGGAGTCCAAGTGGAAATGGAATTCGACACAGGGTCAGCTCTAACAGTCATAAATCAAAGAGACTACAAGCAGCTATTTTCACACATACCCTTGAAAGCTACAGAGATTGTCTTGAAGACGTATACGGGGCAAAAAGTCTACCCCAAAGGAAAAATAAGGGTGAAAGTGACATATAAAGGTCAGGAAATACCTAAAATGGATATATATGTATTGCCAAATGGAGGACCACCACTGCTAGGACGTGAATGGATCCGGAAGATACATTTAGATTGGCATTCCATACAGGCACTGAAGGTGGAGGCCAAAAAGGATGACGACGTCACACCTGGACGACTGTCAAAAATGCTAACTGACGCAAAAGAAGTGTTCCAGGAGGGACTAGGAACACTAAAAGGAATAACAGCAACAATTAAAATAGAGGATAATGCAAGCCCAAAGTTTCTGAAGGCCAGACCAGTGCCTTATGTGATCAGACCAGCGGTTGAAGCAGAGCTGGAAGGGTTGGAACGTTCAGGAGTACTGTCCAAAGTGGACTGGAGCGAGTGGGCTACACCCATCGTTCCTGTAATGAAGAGGTCGTTGAGTAATACGCCTGGGGAACCAAAGAAGGTCTGCATCTGTGGGGATTTTAAGGTGACAGTGAACCCAGTCCTTCACACGGTGCAATATCCGCTTCCACGAATTGAGGATATTTTCGCCTCGCTATCTGGTGGTAAACGCTTCACCAAAATTGATCTAGCCCAGGCGTACTTGCAAATGGAGGTAGAAGAAGCTTCGAAACATTACCTTACGATCAACACCCATAAAGGTCTCTATCAATACAACCGGCTGGTGTTTGGAGTAGCCTCGGCTCCGGCTATCTGGCAAAGGGCGATGGATCAGGTCCTGCAAGGGATTTCAGGAACCCAGTGTTATTTGGACGACATCTTGGTCACGGGCGAAAATGACGGTGATCACCTCGCTAACTTGGAGAAGGTGCTCGCCAGATTAAAGGAATATGGGCTACGAGCTAATCGCCACAAGTGCGAGTTTTTCCAGAAACAGATCTCGTATTGCGGCCACGTCATCGATGAAGAGGGGTTACATAAGCCCCCTGAAAAGATTGAGGCAGTAGTCAAGGCTCCAGCACCGGAAAATGTGTCACAACTGAGGTCGTTCCTCGGGCTGGTAAACTATTACCACAAGTTCTTACCAAATTTGTCGACAGTATTACACCCGCTGAACACCCTACTGCAAACAGGGGTACCATGGAAGTGGGATGATGAACGTAGACGAGCTTTCCAGAAGTGTAAAGAATTGATTGCATCAAAAGAGGTGTTGGCCCATTTCAACCCAGCACTACCAATTCCTTTGGCATGTGATGCATCACCCTACGGCATTGGAGCGGTGCTGTCGCACAAATTCCCAGACGGGTTGGAGAGGCCAGTAGCCTTTGCGTCTCGGTCACTAACCTCAGCCGAGCGCAACTACGCCCAGATTGACAGGGAGGCCCTCAGCCTAGTATGGGGAGTAAAAAAATTCAACCACTATCTGCATGGGCAGAAGTTCACCTTGCTGCCTGACCACCAACCACTTGTCTCCATCTTTAATCCTAAGAAGGGCGTGCTAGTAATGACTGCACAGCGGTTACAAAGATGGTCCCTGTTTCTAGGGGCGAATCAATATGAAATAGAATATAAAGGCACGAAACAGCATGGGAACGCTGATGGGCTATCGCAGCTGCCACTGCCTACGTTGGAGGAAGCACCAGCAGTGGACCCTATCGAGATATTTTATTCGTCGATAATTGAACGATTGCCAGTAACAAACGCGGATATAGAGAAGGAGACCCGCAATGATCCGACGCTGTCACGGGTATATGAATTGACGGTGAGGGGATGGCCAACACATGGCGACTCACTGTTGCCAGCATTCTCATCCAGAAGAGAACAGCTGTCAGTATGCCAGGGGACAGTGATGTGTGGATCCAGAGTGGTGATTCCACCCAAGTTAAGGGAGAGAGTGCTAAATGAGCTACATGAAGGTCATCTGGGGGGAGTGAAAATGAAAAGCCTTGCTAGGGCTTCCGTGTGGTGGCCAGGAATCGATCAACAAATCGAAGACCTAACTAAGAGCTGCTCAGGATGCCAGAAGGTCCAAAATGCACCACCACATGCCCCTCTACACCCATGGGAGTGGTCCTCCTCTCCATGGCAACGGGTGCACATTGATTTCGCTGGTCCATTCATGGACTCAATGTTCTTAATAGCAGTGGATGCTCATTCAAAGTGGCCTGAGGTGATAAAGATGTCTTCAACCACTACAGAGAAAACGATTGCAGTCCTACGGACCATATTTGCCAGAAACGGTTTGCCAGAGCAGATCTGCTCTGATAGTGGACCACAGTTTGTGTCCGATGAGTTCCAAAAATTCATGAAAAGGAATGGGGTAACGCATTACACATCCGCCCCGTATCATCCAGCCACCAATGGATTGGCTGAGAGGTTCGTACAAACCTTTAAGAAGGCGATAAAGGCCATGTGCGACGAGGAAATTCCCCTACAGCATAAGATGGACAATTTCTTATTAGCCTACCGAAACGCGACACATGCAGTTACCAACCAGACCCCGGCCATGATGTTCTTTAACCGAAGGTTGAGGTCTCGTCTGGACTTGCTCAGACCAAATGTGCGAAGAAATGTTGAGGACAAACAATTCCAGCACATCAATGAGAAGCCGACAAGGAGCTTCAATGTAGGGCAACCAGTCTTGGCCCGTGACTATCGAACAGAGAAGTGGCAACCCGGAACGATATATACAAGGCAGGGGCCATTAATGTACACAGTGGATGTCGGGGAGAACATTGTGAGACGCCACGTCGATCAGATCTTAGCGTCACAGGAAGGCGTCAACCCCATGTCTCCAGTACCTGGGGATGAACCCGACATAACGGTAGCATCTACTTCAGACCCAGTAGCAGTGGAACCCGATGAACTACCTGATGAAAAGGGGTCAGAATCGCCTCTGCACCAAGAACAAGAACCTCCGGAAAGTCGCTATCCCGAAAGGGTCAGGAAGCCGCCCCAAAGACTGAATCTATAAATGGACTTTTGTTATTGAATGTACATGTAAAAATGTAATTGTTATTTGAATATTAAGGGGGTATTATTAATCTAAAAAGGGAGGAATTGTAGTGTATGTGCTTTAAGTCACAACTACTTTTTACAGCTCCTGTATACTGTAGTACCGGCAGTAACCACACCGGTATATAAGCTGTGCGCATGCCTCTGTACCCCAGTCTAGAGATACCCTCCTCCAGTAAAGACCTGTTATTTGCTTATGTACAGCATCCGTGTAATTATTTATCCACTGAACCACGGATCTAACACCTGCCCTGGGAGTGTTTGATGGGACAGTGTAGAGGGAGCTTTACTCTGTATCTAACCCGTGCTGTACCTGCCCTGGGAGTGTTTGATGGGCCAGTGTAGAGGGAGCTTTACTCTGTATCTAACCCGTGCTGTACCTGCCCTGGGAGTGTTTGATGGGACAGTGTAGAGGGAGCTTTACTCTGTATCTAACCCGTGCTGTACCTGCCCTGGGAGTACCCCATTTGGACACTGCATATGAAACCTGGGACCGTATTTCATTTGAAGGTGTTGACTGTGCAACACTCCCCTGAATCAGTAACAAATAATTGTCTCTGACATTGATCCTCGAGTTTCTGTCGTTGTGAAATATTATATACAAGTAATAACCAAGTGCTTTTTCTTTTCCTCTTTGGTAGTTTTAAAGACTTGGATGTCACCAGAGGTGCTGGAAGGCAAGGTCGGCATGAGAAGCGACATCTGGTCCACAGGCTGTGTAATCTTCGAGATGATGACATGCAACAAGCTGGATGTACAAAGGCCTTTTCTGCTTCTTTCCTCTCTGACCTCCTTGGGGTAGCATTTTTGAAAAAATTGTTGCACCTCCTCTGCTGCAGACACTGACTCTCACTGGGGTACAGGTTCCACAGACATTGACTCTCACTGGGGTACAGGTTCCACAGACACTGACTCTCACTGGGGTACGGGTTCCACAGACACTGACTCTCACTGGGGTACGGGTTCCACAGACACTGACTCTCACTGGGGTACGGGTTCCACAGACACTGACTCTCACTGGGGTACGGGTTCCACAGACACTGACTCTCACTGGGGTACGGGTTCCACAGACACTGACTCTCACTGGGGTACGGGTTCCACAGACACTGACTCTCACTGGGGTACGGGTTCCACAGACACTGACTCTCACTGGGGTACGGGTTCCACAGACACTGACTCTCACTGGGGTACGGGTTCCACAGACACTGACTCTCACTGGGGTACGGGTTCCACAGACACTGACTCTCACTGGGGTACGGGTTCCACAGACACTGACTCTCACTGGGGTACGGGTTCCACAGACACTGACTCTCACTGGGGTACGGGTTCCACAGACACTGACTCTCACTGGGGTACGGGTTCCACAGACACTGACTCTCACTGGGGTACGGGTTCCACAGACACTGACTCTCACTGGGGTACGGGTTCCACAGACACTGACTCTCACTGGGGTACGGGTTCCACAGACACTGACTCTCACTGGGGTACGGGTTCCACAGACACTGACTCTCACTGGGGTACGGGTTCCACAGACACTGACTCTCACTGGGGTACGGGTTCCACAGACACTGACTCTCACTGGGGTACGGGTTCCACAGACACTGACTCTCACTGGGGTACGGGTTCCACAGACACTGACTCTCACTGGGGTACGGGTTCCACAGACACTGACTCTCACTGGGGTACGGGTTCCACAGACACTGACTCTCACTGGGGTACGGGTTCCACAGACACTGACTCTCACTGGGGTACGGGTTCCACAGACACTGACTCTCACTGGGGTACGGGTTCCACAGACACTGACTCTCACTGGGGTACGGGTTCCACAGACACTGACTCTCACTGGAGTACGGGTTCCACAGACACTGACTCTCACTGTGGTACGGGTTCCACAGGCATTGAGTCCCCGGGGGTGTGTCAGTATTTACAGGGGGACCCCGGGAGTGTGTCAGTATTTATAGGGGGTCCCCGGGAGTGTGTCAGTATTTACAGGGGGTCCCCGGGAGTAGAAACATAGAAACATAGAAGATAGGAGCAGGAGTAGGCCATTCGGCCCCTCGAGCCTGCTCCGCCATTCAATCAGATCATGGCTGATCATCCAAATTCAGGACCCTGTCCCTGCCTTCTCCCCACATCCCTTGATCCCTTTAGCCTTATGAAATATATCTAACTCCTTCTTGTATATAAATTTAATGAATTGACCTCCACTGCCTTCTGTGGTAGAGAATTCCACAGGTTCACCACTCTCTGGATGAAGAAATTCCTCCTCATCTCTGTCCTAAATGGCTTACCTCTTATCCTTAGACTGTGACCCCTGGTTCTGGACTCCCCGGCCATCGGGAACATCCTTCCTGCATCTAGTCTGTCTAGTCCTGTTAGAATTTTATAAGTTTCAAGGAGATCCCCTCTCATTCTTCTAAACTGCAGCGAGTATAAGCCCATTCGACCCAATCTCTCCTCATAAGTCATTCCTGCCATCCCAGGTATCAGTCTGGTGAATCTTCGCTGCACTCCCTCCATGACAAGAACATCCTTCCTCAGATAAGGCAACCAAAACTGCACACAATACTCAAGATGTGGTTTCACCAAGGCCCTGTACAACTGCAGCAAGACATCCTTGTTCCTGTACTCGAACCCTCTCGCTACGAAGGCCAACATACCATTTGCCTTCTTAACCGCCTGCTGCACCTGCATGCTTACCTTCAGCGACTGGTGCACAAGGACACCCAGGTCTCATTGCACTTACCCTTCTCCCAATCTATTGTCGTTCAGATAGTCTGCCTTCCTGTTTTTGCCACCAAAGTGGATAACCTCGCATTTATCCACATTATACTGCATCTGCCATGCTTCTGCCCAATCACCCAACCTGTCCAAATCATACTGGAGTTTCTCGGCATCCTCCTCACAGCACACACGCCCACCCAGCTTTGTGTCGTCTGCAAACTTGGAGATATTACATCTAGTTCCCTCGTCTAGATCATTAATATATATATTGTGAATAGCTGGGGTCCCAGGACCGATCCCTGCGGTACCCCGCTAGTCACTGCCTGCCACTCGGAAAAAGAGCCGTTTATTCCAACTCTTTGCTTCCTGTCTGCCAACCAATTCTCTATCCAAGTCAGTACCTTGCCCCCAATCCCATGTGCCTTAACTTTACACGCTAATCGCTTATGCGGGACCTTATCGAAAGCCTTCTGAAAGTCCAAATACATCACATCCACTGGTTCTCCCTTATCTATTTTACCAGTTGCATCCTCAAAAAATTCCAGTAGATTAGTCAAGAACGATTTACCTTTTGTAAATCCATGTTGACTTTGTCCGATCCTGTCACTGTTTTCCAAGTGCTCTGCTATTACATCTTTTATAATGGACTCTAGCATTTTCCCCACTACCGATGTCAGGATTACCAGTCTGTAATTCCCTGTTTTCTCTCTACCACCTTTTTGGAACAGTGGGGTAACATTAGCTACCCTCCAATCCATGGGTACTGTTCCAGATTCCATCGAATGTTGGAAGATGATCAGCAATGCATCTACTATTTCTAGGGCCACTTCCTTAAGTACCCTAGGATGTAGATTATCAGGCCCTGGGGATTTATTGGCCTTCAATCCCATCAATTTCCCAAACACCATTTCCCTACAAATACTGATTTCTTTCAGTTCCTCCCTTTCATCAGACCCTATGTTCCCGACATCTCTGGGAGGTTATTTGTGTCCTCCTTTTGTGAAGACAGAACCAAAATATGTATTTAATTGGTCTGCCATTTCTTTGTTCCCCATTATAAATTCCCCTGATTCTGACTGCAAGGGACCTACGCTTGACTTCACCAATCTTTATCTCTTCACATATTTATAAAAGCTTTTACAGTTCGTTTTTATGTTCCGTGCAAGCTTACTCTCATATTCTATTTTCCCCTTCTTAATTAATCCCTTTGTCCTCACTACCGATGTCAGGGGGACCCCGGGAGCGTGTCAGTATTTACAGGGGGTCCCCGGGAGTGTGTCAGTATTTACAGGGGGTCCCCGGGAGTGTGTCAGTATTTACAGGGGGTCACCGGGAGTGTGTCAGTATTTACAGGGGGTCCCCAGGAGTGTGTCACTATTTACAGGGGGTCTCCGGGAGTGTGTCAGTATTTACAGGGTTCCCCGGGAGTGTGTCAGTATTTACAGGGGGGTACCCGGGAGTGTGTCAGTATTTACAGGGGGTCCCTGGGAGTGTGTCAGTATTTACAGGGGGTCCCCGGGAGTGTGTCAGTATTTACAGGGGGTCCCCGGGAGTGTGTCAATATTTACAGGGGATCCCCGGGGTGTGTCAGTATTTACAGGGGGGTCCCCGGGAGTGTGTCAGTATTTACAGGGGATCCCCGGGAGTGTGTCAGTATTTACAGGGGGTACCCGGCATTATGTCACTATTTACAGGGGGTCCCCGGGAGTGTGTCAGTATTTACAGGGGGTCCCCGGGAGTGTGTCAGTATTTACAGGGGTCCCCGGGAGTGTGTCAGTATTTACAGGGGGTCCCCGGGAGTGGTTCAGTATTTACAGGGGGTCCCCGGGAGTGGTTCAGTATTTCCAGGGGTTCCCCGGGAGTGTGTCAGTATTTACAGGGGCTCCCCGGGAGTGTGTCAGTATTTACAGGGGTCCCCGGGAGTGTGTCAGTATTTACAGGGGGTCCCCGGGAGTGTGTCAGTATTTACAGGGGGTCCCCGGGAGTGTGTCAGTAATTGTAAAGGGCGGACTGCCCAGCTAATGTTGGTGTTGCTAGAGTTATTGGCAATTGTCCCGCCTACAAGGGAACAAAAGCCCGCTGGCGGAGGCTGCGCCCCCCATCCCTGGCGGGTGGGGGGAAGTGGGGTGCAGCAGAGTTGTGCGGTGCGCAGGGTCCCGGTGTAACCACGGGATAGTGTCCCTGTGCACTTTCAGGTTCTGGTGGTCTGGGCGGAAGCCTGAAGCCGCTCCCCGCAGGAAGGGAGAGGGGAGGAGTAATCGTCGCTATTTACCTGTGCTGTTTCTTCTCCGAATTGCCTGCCAACTGGTGCAAATGTATTTTCCAACTGCTCTATCACAAGGGAAATGAGTTCGATCAGCTGGTAAAGAGCATCCGGAACAACTGGAAGAATATGGAGACAATCATGGAGAATCTCCACGCAGAGGAGAAGTACACCACCAGTCTGTGCAACGTGGTGCAGATCATGATGGAACCAAATCCACTGCAAAGAAAAACTGCAGAGTAAGCCACAGGGTAGGGGGGCGGGGGGCAGGGGTCACGGTATTACAGCAGCATGCCAGAAGGGTAACAGATACCCGGGAGTGAGTTACAGGCTGGAGTCCAATCGAGGGGTTCGGGGGGTTTATATATAGAATAACAGATACCCGGGAGTGAGTTACAGGCTGGAATCTAATCGAGGGGTTCGCGGGGTTTATATATAGAATAACAGGTACCCGGGAGTGAGTTACAGGCTGGAATCTAATCGAGGGGTTCGCGGGGTTTATATATAGAATAACAGATACCCGGGAGTGAGTTACAGGCTGGAATCTAATCGAGGGGTTCGCGGGGTTTATATATAGAATAACAGATACCCGGGAGTGAGTTACAGGCTGGAATCTAATCGAGGGGTTCGGGGGGTTTATATATAGAATAACATACCCAGGAGTGAGTTACAGGCTGGAATCTAATCGAGGGGTTCGGGGGGTTTATATATAGAATAACATACCCGGGAGTGAGTTACAGGCTGGAATCTAATCGAGGGGTTCGGGGGGTTTATATATAGAATAACATACCCGGGAGTGAGTTACAGGCTGGAATCTAATCGAGGGGTTCGGGGGGTTTATATATAGAATAACAGATACCCGGGAGTGAGTTACAGGCTGGAATCTAATCGAGGGGTTCGGGGGGTTTATATATAGAATAACAGATACCCGGGAGTGAGTTACAGGCTGGAATCTAATCGAGGGGTTCGGGGGGTTTATATATAGAATAACAGATACCCGGGAGTGAGTTACAGGCTGGAATCTAATCGAGGGGTTCGCGGGGTTTATATATAGAATAACAGATACCCGGGAGTGAGTTACAGGCTGGAATCTAATCGAGGGGTTCATATATAGAATAACAGATACCCGGGAGTGAGTTACAGGCTGGAATCTAATCGAGGGGTTCGGGGGGTTTATATATAGAATAACAGATACCCGGGAGTGAGTTACAGGCTGGAATCTAATCGAGGGGTTCGGGGGGTTTATATATAGAATAACAGAATCCTGTTACATCTTTATTATAATTTCTTTCTTACCTGTGGTATAAATCCGATATAGCACCAAATCAGGCCAGATACAGAGTAAAGCTCCCTCTACACTGTCCCATCAAACACTCCCAGGGCAGGTACAGCATGGGTTAGATACAGAGTAAAGCTCCCTCTACACTGTCCCATCAAACACTCCCAGGGCAGGTACAGCACGGGTTAGATACAGAGTAAAGCTCCCTCTACACTGTCCCATCAAACACTCCCAGGGCAGGTACAGCACGGGTTAGATACAGAGTAAAGCTCCCTCTACAATGTCCCATCAAACACTCCCAGGGCAGGTACAGCACAGGTTAGATACAGAGTAAATCTCCCTCTACACTGTCCCCATCAAACACTCCCAGGGCAGGTACAGCACGGGTTAGATACAGAGTAAAGCTCCCTCTACACTGTCCCATCAAACACTCCCAGGGCAGGTACAGCACAGGTTAGATACAAAGTAAATCTCCCTCTACACTGTCCCCATCAAACACTCCCAGGGCAGGTACAGCACGGGTTAGATACAGAGTAAAGCTCCCTCTACACTGTCCCATCAAACACTCCCAGGGCAGGTACAGCATGGGTTAGATACAGAGTAAAGCTCCCTCTACACTGTCCCATCAAACACTCCCAGGGCAGGTACAGCACGGGTTAGATACAGAGTAAAGCTCCCTCTACACTGTCCCATCAAACACTCCCAGGGCAGGTACAGCACGGGTTGGATACAGAGTAAAGCTCCCTCTACACTGTCCCATCAAACACTCCCAGGGCAGGTACAGCACGGGTTGGATACAGTGCATTCCATGTGCCTCTCAGTACGCTGTCCCCTCTACCACACCAATAACATCTCCCAAGGTCTCCAGAATGGTGTCACCTGTTCGTGCTGAACTAGTTTGGTGCTGTTGCCCATGAGAAACCTGGCTGAGGCAGCCCAGAATACAGCATACTGACCACCCTTGCAATCTGCAGGGAGGACAATTCAGCCTGGGCTGGGTTTGGAGCTGTGAACGCAGAGCTGAAAAGGCAGCCGCAGTCTCTGTCCCATGCCCGAGCCGGTGAAAGGTTTGGTTCTATGAGTGTTTGCCTTGTGTTTCCCTGTAGGGCGCTGGTGGAGCTGCACTACGTGAAGGAGTCGCTGGTCATCTGCGGCTCCCCTCTGTCCGGAAAGAAGATTTCGCCAGTGGGCATGTATAAGATACCTTACGGAGAAGGCGTTGAGAAGCTTCTGGGTAAGCAGCACCCGCGCCCGGGTGCAAATGGAATCAACCCCTCCAGTTGTTGGTCCCGTCATTTCTATCCGCAGTAAAGCATTCCAGGGAATTGCTCTGCTTAGAAGGGGTCTACTTTCCAATCGTTGCCATTCACACGCAACCATTTATAACACACTCACACTCCGTTCCCCTGTGCGCCTCCTTAGCACTGGAATTAACCCATTATGCTACCCGTTTTGCACAGCTGCAGTGCTGGACAGGCAATATTCCCAGCATGAAGGCAAGTCTTAAAACGGCGTTCACCAATTCTTACCCGATTACTGGCAGCTTGATGTCAGCCCACTTGAGAATTTCGTCCGAGAACCTTAACCAACTTGTTACAAATAACGTATTGTTTGTATTTTACCCCAGCACTGGTAACTGAGCATGCAGTGTGTGCAAGGGAACACAGGAACAGGAGGAGGCCATTCGGCCCCTCGAGCCTGCTCCGCCATTCAGGCGGATCATGGTTGATCTATGTCTCGACTCCATTTACCCACCTTTGCTCCGTATCCCTGATCCCCTGACCCAACAACAATCTGTCGATCAGACTTGAAAGCTCCAATTGTTCCCCCAGCCTGGACAGCTTTTTGGGGGAGAGAGTTCCAGATTCCCACCCCCCTTTGTGTGAAGAAGTGCTTCCTGACATCACCCCTGAACGGCCTGGCTCTAATTTTAAGGTTCTGCCCCCTTGTTCTGGACTCCCCCCACCAGAGGAAATAGTTTCTCTCGATCGACCTCATCAACTCCTTTAATCATCTTAAACACCTCGATTAGATCACCCCTTAATCTTCTAAACTCGAGGGAATACAAGCCCAGTCTGTGCAACCTGTCCTCGGAATTTAACCCTTTTAGCCCCGGTATCATAGGAACAGGAGGAGGCCATTCAGCCCCTCGAGCCTGTTCTGCCATTTAATGAGATCCTGGCTGATCTGTGACCTAACTCTGCCTTTGGCCCATATCTCTTGATACCTTTGGTTAACAAAAATCTATCAATCTCAGATTTAAAATTAACAATTGATCTAGCATCAATTGCCATTTGCAGAAGAGAGTTCCAAACGTCTACCAGTTTTTGTGTAGAAGTGTTTCCTAACTTCACTCCTGAAAAGCCTGGCTCTAATTTTTAGGCTATGCCCCCTAGTCTATGAGCCACTCTAGACACCTAGCGGTGGGAAGAGGATTATAGGCAGGTGTCTGGTCCCTGCGCAAATCTGGGATCCGACACTTGGGAAGATTGTATGGAGACGGGTTGACAGTGGGTTCGGGACCCGCTGTCAATCTTTGCTATTTTCCCAGCAGTCCCACCTCCAAACCCGCCCCTGAGCACCAGCAAAATTCCCCCCATGTGTCTGTCTTCACGGAAGAAGATGCGACAAACTTCCTGGAAATAGTGGACAACCAAGGATCTAGCGAGAATGAGGAACTGAAAGATATTAGTATTAGTAAAAAAGTAGTACTGGAGAAATTAATGGGACTGAAAGCCGATAAATCCCCTGGACCTGATGGCCTACATCCTAGGGTTTTGAAAGAGGTGGCTATAGAGATAGTGGATGCATCGGTTGTCATTTTCCAAAATTCCATAGATTCTGGAATGGTTCCCGCAGATTGAAAGGTAGCAAATGTAACCCCACTATTTAAGAAAGGAGGGAGAGAGAAAACGGGGAACTACAGACCAGTTAGCCTGACATCAGTAGTGGGGAAAATGCTAGAATCTATTATTAAGGACGTGGTAACAGGGCACTTAGAAAATAATAACAGGATTGGGCCGAGTCAACACGGATTTATGAAAGGGAAATCGTGTTTGGCAAATCTGTTAGAGTTTTTTGAGGTTGTAACTAGCAGAATAGATAAGGGGAACCAGTGGATGTGGTGTATTTGGATTTTCAGAAAGCATTCGATAAGGTGCCACACAAGATGTTATTAAACAAATTTAGGGCTCATGGGATTGGGGGTAATATACTAGCATGGATTGAGGATTGGTTAACGGACAGAAAACAGAGAGCAGGAATAAATGGGTCATTTTCGGGTTGGCAGGCTGTAACTAGTGGGGTACCGCAAGGACCAGTGCTTGGGCCTCAGCTATTCACAATCTACATCAATGATTTGGATGAGGGGACCAAATGTAATATATCCAAGTTTGCTGATGATACAAAGCTGGGTGGGAATGTAAGTTGTGAGGAGGATGCAAGGAGGCTTCAAGGGGATATAGACAGGCTAAGTGAGTGGGCAAGAACATGGCAAATGGAATATAATGTGGAGAAATGTGAAGTTATCCACTTTGGTAGGAAAAATAGAAAAGCAGAGTATTTTTTAAATGGTGAGAGATTGGGAAATATTGGTGTTCAGAGGGACCTGGGTGTCCTTGTACACGAATCACTGAAAGTTAACATGCAGGTACAGCAAGCAATTAGGAAAGCAAATGGTATGTTGGCCTTTATTACAAGAGGATTTGAGTATAAGAGTAAAGACGTCTTACTGCAATTATATAGGGCCCTGGTGAGACCACACCTGGAGTATTGTGTACAGTTTTGGTCTCCTTACCTAAGGAAGGATATACTTACCATAGAGGGAGTGCAACAAAGGTTCACCAGACTGGTTCCTGGGATGGGGGGATTGTCCTATGAGGAGAGATTGAGTAGACTAGGCCTATATTCTCTAGAGTTTAGAAGAATGAGAGGTGATCTCATTGAAACATACAAAATTCTTACAGGGCTTGACAGGGTAGATGCTGGGAGGATGTTTCCCCTGGCTGGAGAGTCTAGAACCAGGGGTCACAGTCTCAGAATAAGGGGTCGGCCATTTAGGACTGAGATGAGGAGGAATTTCTTCACTCAGAGGGTGGTGAATCTTTGGAATTCTTTTCCCCAGAGGCTGTGGAGGCTCAGTCGTTGAGTATATTCAAGACAGAGAGCGATAGATTTTTGAATATTAAGGGATATGGGGATAGTGCAGGAAAGTGGAGATGAGGTAGACGATCAGCCGTGATCTTATTGAGTGGCGGAGCAGGCTCGAGGGGCCGTGTGGCGGAGCAGGCTCGAGGGGCCGTGTGGCGGAGCAGGCTCGAGGGGCCGTGTGGCGGAGCAGGCTCGAGGGGCCGTGTGGCGGAGCAGGCTCGAGGGGCCGTGTGGCGGAGCATGCTCGAGTGGCCGTGTGGCGGAGCAGGCTCGAGTGGCCGTGTGGCGGAGCAGGCTCGAGGGGCCGTGTGGCGGAGCAGGCTCGAGTGGCCGTGTGGCGGAGCAGGCTCGAGTGGCCGTGTGGCGGAGCAGGCTCGAGGGGCCGTGTGGCGGAGCAGGCTCGAGTGGCGGAGCAGGCTCGAG
The DNA here is from genome assembly GCF_052327205.1 of Somniosus microcephalus. NCBI lineage: Eukaryota > Metazoa > Chordata > Chondrichthyes > Squaliformes > Somniosidae > Somniosus > Somniosus microcephalus. The sequence continues at coordinate 3,746,311 of NC_141009.1, read as the reverse complement.
GGGCCGTGTGGCCGACTCCTGCTCCTATTTCTTCTGTTCTCAGTCCGAGATTCCCCAACCAGTGGAAGTAGTTTCTCTCTCTCTGGCCCATCAGTTCTCCTGAATATCTTCAAAACTTCGATCAAACCACCCCTTAACCATCTAAATTCCAGGGAATACAACCCTAGTGTGTCATTCTGGTAAACCCACACTGCACTCCCTTCAAGGCTGATCTATCCTTGCTAAGGTACGGTGCCACTTACTCCAGATGTGTGTGCAGGAGGGGGCGTGCATGCTCGGACTGAAAGGGTGTGTGTGCGGAGCGGGAGTGTGTGTGTGTGTGTACAGAGTGGGAAGGCACGTATACAAGGGCGGAGTCGGTCATTGCTGTATGTCGGAGGTTTGTGGATGGGTGTCTAATTTCCCCGCAGCCCTCCCCAGTATAAAATCTAAGTGCTGCTGTCCGTGTTGTTGCAGAGTACATACAGATTCAGCTCGAGTCAGAAGAAGCTCAGAGGTCGGCCCTGAAATACATGATGTACTTGTTATATGAAACCGAGGGTAAGTGAATGTCATCTCCTTGAGTACAGCTCTCTGGGCAAAGTCCCGGAAAAGCGGATCTCTCAGCCTGCGGGTTGTGCCCACCGTGCTTGATAGTCTCCCTACTATCACTATTTGGGCACTCAAACAGAAAGAATGGCCACTTGGTTGTGGAACCCGTATCCCAGTGAGAGTCAGTGTGTGTGGAACCCGTACCCCAGTGAGAGTGAGAGTCTGTGGAACCCGTACCCCAGTGAGAGTCGGTGTCTGTGGAACCCGTACCCCAGTGAGAGTCGGTGTCTGTGGAACCCGTACCCCAGTGAGAGTCGGTGTCTGTGGAACCCGTACCCCAGTGAGAGTCGGTGTCTGTGGAACCCGTACCCCAGTGAGAGTCAGTGTCTGTGGAACCCGTACCCCAGTGAGAGTCAGTGTCTGTGGAACCCGTACCCCAGTGAGAGTCAGTGTCTGTGGAACCCGTACCCCAGTGAGAGTCAGTGTCTGTGGAACCCGTACCCCAGTGAGAGTTGGTGCCTGTGGAACCCGTACCCCAGTGAGAGTCGGTGTCTGTGGAACCCGTACCCCAGTGAGAGTCGGTGTCTGTGGAACCCGTACCCCAGTGAGAGTCGGTGTCTGTGGAACCCGTACCCCAGTGAGAGTCGGTGTCTGTGGAACCCGTACCCCAGTGAGAGTCGGTGTCTGTGGAACCCGTACCCCAGTGAGAGTCGGTGTCTGTGGAACCCGTACCCCAGTGAGAGTCGGTGTCTGTGGAACCCGTACCCCAGTGAGAGTCAGTGTGTGTGGAACCCGTACCCCAGTGAGGGTCGGTGTCTGTGGAACCCGTACCCCAGTGAGGGTCGGTGTCTGTGGAACCCGTACCCCAGTGAGGGGACTGAGAGATACCAATTAATGTACAGATATCTCCCTTACAGAGAGAGACTGAGAGACACCAGTGTACAGATAGCAGTTTTGTAACCTGTCTAATGTTCCTTGTGATTAAACATGCTGATGGCCATTCCGCATTACAGACGCTCATAGGAACAGGAGGCCATTCATCCCTTCGAGCCTTTTCTGTCATTCATTGAGATACCAGCTGATCTGTAACTCCATATACCTGCCTTTGCTCCGTATCCCTTCATAACTTTAGTAACAAGAATCTCTCAATCTCAGATTTAAAAAGAACAATTGATCTCGCATCAATTGCCGTTTGCGGAAGAGAATTCCAAACATCTACCAGCCTTTGTGTGTAGAAGTGTTTCCTAACTTCACTCCTGAAAGGTCTGGCTCTAATTGTTATCTGAGGAAGGATGTTCTTGCCATGGAGGGAGTGCAGCGAAGATTCACTAGGCTGATACCTGGGATGGCAGGCACGACGTACGAGGAGAGATTGGGTCGATTGGGCTTATACTCCCTGGAGTTTAGAAGAATGAGAGGGGATCTCATTGAAACTTATAAAATTCTAACAGGACTAGATGCAGGAAGGATGTTCCCGATGGCCGGGGAGTCCAGAACCAGGGGTCACAGTCTAAGGATAAGGGGTAAGCCATTTAGGACAGAGATGAGGAGGAATTTCTTCACCCAGAGAGTGGTGAACCTGTGGAATTCTCTACCACAGAAGGCAGTTGAGGCCAATTCATTAAATATATTCAAGAAGGAGTTAGATATATTTCTTAAGGCTAAAGGGATCAAGGGGTATGGGGAGAAGGCAGGGACAGGGTACTGAATTTGGATGATCAACCATGATCTCATTGAATGGCGGAGCAGGCTCGAGGGGCCGAATGGCCTACTCCTGCTCCTAGCGTCTATGTTTCTGTGTTAGGCTATGCCCCCCAGTCCTAGAATTCCAACCAGCGGCAATTGATCACTGAAGCGGCCCTGAATTGAGATGTTAATTCTGTTGGTTTAAATTGCTGCTCATTCCCCCCTCCGCAGTACTCTCGGCCAGTGCACGGATCATTCCGGTCCTGATCTCCGTTATGAAATGCCACCCCAGCTGCTTGGAGGTGCAGGCTCAAGTGTGCCGGGGACTTCTGAGGTTTGCCACTAAAGGTAGGACAACAAATTCAGCCCCTTGTACTTGGTTGCGTGCTCTCTGATCAGCACCTTCACCTTCTGGTGTCGTATTCGTGCCGGGGGCCAGATGCTTATATGAGCACGTAATCCAAACTGACTCTCCAATGCAGTACTGAGGGAGCGCCGCACTGTCGAAGGGGCAGTACTGAGGGAGTGCTGCACTGTCGGAGGGGCAGTATTGAGGGAGCGCCGCACTGTCGGAGGGGCAGTACTGAGGGAGCGCCGCACTGTCGGAGGGGCAGTACTGAGGGAGCGCCGCACTGTCGAAGGGGCAGTACTGAGGGAGTGCTGCACTGTCGGAGGGGCAGTATTGAGGGAGCACCGCACTGTCGGAGGGGCAGTACTGAGGGAGCGCCGCACTGTCGGAGGGGCAGTACTGAGGGAGCGCCGCACTGTCGGAGGGGCAGTGCTGAGGCTACACCGCACTGTTGGATTTTTAAATGAGACGTTAAACTGAGACCCCGGCTGCGCGCTCTCGGGTGGACGTTAAAAGATCCTACGGCACTATTGGAAGAGCAAGGGAGTTCATCCCGGTATCCTGACCCGTATTTATCCCTCAACCAACATTACTGAAACAGTGTGTGCATGTGTGGTGTAACAGCGAGTGCGCGTGAGCAACACAGGAGCACAGAGCGACCCTGACTGTCCTTTGATCCCCTGCAGCCACCGAGGACAGTGTGGAAGAAGGTATTCTCTTCAGTGACAGTGTGATCAACGTCATTCTTTCGGTAATGGAGTCACGGCGCAAGTGTCTGGAGCTCCAGATAATCATCTGCAACCTCCTCATGATGCTGTCGGGAAGCGGTAGGTTTGGGCACGGACAGTCGAGCGTTTCATGTTGTTAGGAGAACTGGACTTGGGAGTTCAGTTAATAATTCACTGTCTGCATCAATAACACTATTATCACAGCTACATTGCGCACTAATGGTCTAGGTAACAAGGGACAAACTCTGCAAATATTACCCTCTGACCCTACAAACACCTGCACAGGGGACAGTGTAGAGGGAGCTTTACTCTGTATCTAACCCGTGCTGTACCTGTCCTGGGAGTGTTTGATGGGACAGTGTAGAGGGAGCTTTACTCTGTATCTAACCCGTGCTGTACCTGCCCTGGGAGTGTTTGATGGGACAGTGTACATAAGAACATAAGAAGTAGGAGCAGGAGTAGGCCATACAGCCCCTCTGGCCTGCTCCGCCATTCAATAGGATCATGGCTGATCCGAACCTAGACTAACGTCTACTTCCCTGCCCTCTCCCCGTAACCCCTAATTCCCTTATCTGCTAGGAAACTGTCTATCTCCGTTTTAAATTTATTTAATGTTGCAGCTTCCACAGCTCTCTGGGGTAGCAAATTCCATAGATTTACTACCCTCTGAGTGAAGAAGTTTCTCCTCATCTCAGTTTTGAAAGGGCAGCCCCTTATTCTAAGATTATGCCCCCTAGTTCTAGTCTCACCCATCAGTGGAAACATCCTCACCGCATCCACCCGATCAATCCCCCTCACAATCTTATATGTTTCGATAAGATCGCCCCTCATTCTTCTGAACTCCAATGAGTAGAGGCCCAACCTACTCAACCTTTCCTCATAAGTCAACCCCCTCATCTCCGGAATCAACCGAGTGAACCTTCTCTGAACCGCCTCGAGAGCAAGTATATCTTTTCTTAAATATGGAAACCAAAACTGCACGCAGTATTCCAGGTGTGGCCTCACCAATACCCTGTATAACTGCAGCAAGACTTCCCTGTTTTTATACTCCATCCCCCTTGCATTAAAAGCCAAGATTCCATTGGCCTTCCTGATCACCTGCATACTAACTTTTTGCGTTTCATGCACCAGGACCCCCAGATCCCTTTGTACTGTAGCACTTTGCAGTTTCTCTCCATTTAGATAATAACTTGCTCTTTGATTTTTTCTGCCAAAGTGCATAACCTCACACTTTCCAATATTATATTCCATCCACCAAATCTCTGCCCACTCACTTAGCCTGTCTATGTCCTTTTGCAGGTTTTTTATGTCCTCCTCACTCACTGCTTTCCCTCCCATCTTTGTATCGTCGGCAAACTTGGATATGTTGCACTCGGTCCCTTCCTCCAAATCATTAATATAGATTGTAAAGAGTTGGGGTCCCAGCACTGACCCCTGCGGAACACCACTAGTTACTGATTGCCAGCCCGAGAACGAACCATTTATCCCAACTCTTTGTTTTCTGTTAGATAGCCAATCTTCCACTCATGCCAGTATATTACCCCCAATCCTGTGATTTTTTATCTTGATCAGTAATCTTTTGTGTGGCACCTTGTCAAATGCCTTTTGGAAGTCCAAATACACTACATCCACTGGTTCCCCCTTTATCCACCCTGTATGTTACATCTTCAAAGAATTTGAGCAAATTTGTCAAACATGACTTCCCCTTCGTAAAACCATGCTGACTCTGTCCTATTAAATTATGTTTATCCAAATGCTCTGTTACTGTTTCCTTAAGAATGGACTCCAACATTTTACCAACCACAGATGTTAGGCTAACTGGTCTATAGTTTCCAGCTTTTTGTCTACTTCCCTTCTTAAATAAGGGTGTTACATTAGCAGTTTTCCAATCTGCCGGGACCTTTCCTGAGTCCAGGGAGTTTTGGAAAATAATCACCAATGCATCCACAATCCCTACCGCTAGCTCTCTCAAGACCCTAGGATGTAGGCCATCAGGTTCGGGGGATTTATCCGCCTTAAGTCCCATTATTTTACCAAGTACCACCTCCTTAGTGATTTTAATCATGTTTAGCTCCTCCCCCCCCCCCATTGCCCCCTGTTGGGATATATTTAGTGTCCTCTACTGTAAAGACTGATATGAGATATTTGGTCAGCGTCTTTGCCATCTCCATGTTCCCCACCACTAGTTTCCCGGTCTCATCCTCTAAGGGACCAACGTTCACTTTAGCCACCCTTTTTCTTTTTATATAGCTGTAGAAACTCTTGCTATCTGTTTTTATATTTTTTGCTAGTTTACTTTCATAATCTATCTTCCCTTTCTTAATTAATCTTTTAGTTATTCTTTGCTGGCTTTTAAATGCTTCCCAATCTTCTATCCTCCCACTCAATTTGGCTACTTTATATGCCCTTGTTTTCAGTCGGATACTATCCTTTATTACTTTACTAAGCCACGGATGGCTGTCTTTTCTTTTACTCCCCTTTTTCCTCAGTGGAATATATTTATCTTGAAAGATGTGAAATATCTCCTTGAATGTAGACCACTGCTCTTGTACCATCTTACACTTTAATCTGTTTTCCCAGTCCACTTTAGTCAATTCTACTCTTGTACCTTCATAGTCTCCTTTATTTAAGCTCAGTATGCTGGTTTGAGATCCAACTCTCTCACCCTCAAACTGAATTTGGAATTCAACCATATTATGGTCACTCATTCCAAGGGGATCCTTTACTAGGACATTTTTTATTAATCCTGTCTCATTACACAGGACCAGATCTAAGATTGCCTGCCCCCTGGTTGGTTCAGTTACATAACGCTCAAGGAACCCGTCCCTAATACACTCTATGAACTCTTCCTCAAGGCTGCCATGCCCAATTTGATTAGTCCAGTCAATATGAAAGTTAAAATCCCCCATGATTATAGCTGTTCCCTTATTACAAGCCCCAACTATTTCTTGATTTATACTCCGACCAACAGAGTTGCAACTGTTAGGAGGCCTAGAGACTACGCCCACTAGTGACTTTTTCCCCTTATTATTCCTTATCTCCACCCAAACTGTTTCACTATCCTGATCCTTTGACCCAATATCATTTCTGACTATTGCAGTGATTCCATCCTTGATTAACATAGCAACCCCACCTCCCATTCCTTCCTGTCTGTCCTTCCTAATTGTCAAATACCCTTGTATGTTTAATTCCCAGTCATGATCATCTTGCAGCCATGTTTCCGTAATGGCCACCAGATCATACCCATGTGTAGTTATTTGTACCGTCAACTCGTCTATTTTGTCACGAATGCTGCGTGCATTCAGATAAAGAACTTTCAAATGTTTTCTGACAATTTATTCCTGCTTTTACCCCTTTTACTACTTTACCTTTATCATTATACATTCTGTCCCTTAAGGGAGCTTTACTCTGTATCTAACCTGTGCTGTACCTGCCCTGGGAGTGTTTGATGGGACAGTGTAGAGGGAGCTTTACTCTGTACCTAACCCGTGCTGTACCTGCCCTGGGAGTGTTTGATGGGACAGTGTAGAGGGAGCTTTACTCTGTACCTAACCCGTGCTGTACCTGCCCTGGGAGTGTTTGATGGGACAGTGTAGAGGGAGCTTTACTCTGTATCTAACCCGTGCTGTACCTGCCCTGGGAGTGTTTGATGGGACAGTGTAGAGGGAGCTTTACTCTGTACCTAACCCGTGCTGTACCTGCCCCGGGAGTGTTTGATGGGACAGTGTAGAGGGAGCTTTACTCTGTATCTAACCCGTGCTGTACCTGCCCTGGGAGTGTTTGATGGGACAGTGTAGAGGGAGCTTTACTCTGTATCTAACCCGTGTTGTACCTGCCCCTGTCTGTAAGGCTCAGTACCGCTTGTATACCCGGGATGCCACATTGCCGGTGATTGGATTGTTTTGACAGTGTGTTGGAGCAGCGACTGGGTGTCTGACCCGGAGCCCAGTTCAGTTGTTAATGTCTGAACCCAAGTGTTTATGTTTCCTTTTCCCACAGAAGCAGCAGCAAAGCTAATTGGAGAGGCCAAAGGGATTCAGGCAATCCTGATAACCCTGAGAATGTACATTGACAACAGCCACATCTGCATCTCCTGCTGTGGTGCTCTGTGGAGCCTCGTCGTCAACAGTGAGTCCCAATCTGTCCTCCCCACTGCTACCTGATGTTTGAAATAAGAAGGGGAAGCTGGATAAACACGAGGGAGAAATGCCACAGAGGGCAGTGTACGCCAGCTCATTAAATATATTTAAGAGGGAATTAGATATATTTCTACGGGCAAAAGGGGTTAAGGGTTACGGAGAGAAGGCGGGGACGGGATACTGAATTAAAGGATCAGCCATGATCTCATCGAATGGCGGAGCAGGCACGAAGGGCCGAATGGCCTACTCCTGCTCCTATCTTCTATGTATCTATGTATCTATGATATGCTGATAGGGTGAGAGGAAGAGGGTGGGAGGAGGCTCGAGTGGAGCAGAAACACCGTCACGGCGCAGTTGGGCGAATGGCCTGTTTCTGTGCTGTACATTCGATGTGATGTGTGGTGAGTGTTGCGTGCTTGGGAGGAACAGGAAACTTTGGACCTATGGTTCCCTGAGTTCTCCTTCGGAACAGGAGTAGGCCATTCAGCCCCTTGGGCGTCTTCCATCATTCAGTTAGATCATGGCTGATCTGTATCTTCACTCCCATCGACCCCCCTTGGTTCCGTAACCCTTAATACCTTCGCCCAACAAAAATCTATCGATCTCCGTTTTGAAATTTTCAATTGACCCCCGGCCTCAACAGCTTTCTGGGGGAGAGAGTTCCAGATTCCCAGCACCCTTTGTGTGAAGAAGTGCTTCCTGACGTCACCCCTGAACGGCCTGGCTCTAATTTTAAGGTTCTGCCCCCTTGTTCTGGACTCCCCCCACCAGAGGAAATAGTTTCTCTCTCTCGACCCGATCAACTCCTTTAATCATCTTCAACACCTCGAATAGATCACCCCTTAATCTTCTAAACTCGAGGGAATACAAGCCCAGTCTGTGCAACCTGTCCTCGGAATTTAACCCTTTTAGCCCCGGGTATCATTCTCGTGAATCTGCGCTGAACCCCCTCTGAGGCCAATATATCCTTCCTGAGGGGCGGGGCCCAGAACTGAACCCAGTTACTCCCGATGGGGTCTGACCAGAGCTCTGAACAACTGAAGCATCCCTTCCTCTGCTTTGTATTCCAGCCCCCCTCGCGATAACAGCCAACATTCCATTAGTCTTTTAATTTATTTCTTGTTCCTGGCCACTAGCTTTGTGATTTTGGTACTTGGACCCATAAATCTCTCTGCTCCTCCACAGTTCCTAGCTTCTTGCCTTTTAGAAAAGGATGACTTCACACTTCCCCACATTGAACTCCATCTGCCACAGATTTGCCCACTTTCTGTTCCCATCGACACGACTTACTGTACCACCTAACGTAGTGTTGTCAGCAAACTGACCACCCTGACTTGGAAATATATCGACCGTCCTTTTTCATCGCTGGGTCAAAATTCTGGAACTCCCTCCCTAATAGCACTGGGAAAGCACCTTCACCACACGGAGAAGGCGGCGGCGGCTCACCACCACCTTCTCGAGGGCGAATAGAAACATAGAAACATAGGAGCAGGAGTCGGCCCTTGGAGCCTGCTCCGCCATTCAACATGATCCATGGCTGATCCTCTATCTCAATACCATCTTCCCGCTCACTCCCCATACCCCTTGATGCCTTTTGTATCTAGATATCAATCTATCTCCTTCTTCTTAAATATATTCAGTGACTTGGCCACCACAGCCTTCTGTGGTAGAGAATTCCACAGGTTCACCACCCTCTGAGTGAAGAAATTTCTCCTCATCTCAGTCCTAAATGTCTTACCCCGTATCCTGAGACTGTGACCCCTCGTTCTAGACCCCCCAGCCAGGGGAAACATCCTCCCTGCATCCAGTCTGTCTAGCCCTGTCAGAATTTTATACGTTTCAATGAGATCCCCTCTCATTCTTCTAAACTCTAGAGAATACAGGCCTAGTTGACCCAATCTCTCCTCGTATGACAGTCCTGCCATCCCAGGAATCTGTTTGGTGAACCTTTGCTGCACTCCCTCTATGGCAAGTATATTCTTCCTTGGGTAAGGAGACCAAAAACTGCACACAGTTCTCACTGTAGTAAGACATCCTTGCTCCTGCACTCAAATCCTCTTGCAATGAAGGCCAACACACCATTAGGGATGGGCAATAAATGCCGGCCTTTGCAGTGACACCCACATGCCACGAAGGATAATTTTGTTTAAAAACTGGGATATCCAGCTCTCTATTCCCTGTTAAATGATTCCAGGGTTTTGCCTCCAATACCTTAGCAGTCCGTGCAGTTCCATGTGTGAAGAACTGATGTCAGTCCTGAATTTGATCCTTTGACTTTCTGTTACAGTTTAATTTGAAGTATCTTTCATATTTTAGGAATCCCCCCCCCCCCCCCACCGGCCCCTGTCTTTAGGACTGGAAACGTGGTGCAGGGTTTCCACTGCCGCTGCCCACCCGGTGCAGGGTTTCCACTGCCGCTGCCCACCCGGTGCAGGGTTTCCACTGCCGCTGCCCACCCGGTGCAGGGTTTCCACTGCCGCTGCCCACCCGGTGCAGGGTTTCCACTGCCGCTGCCCACCAGGTGCAGGGTTTCCACTGCCGCTGCCCACCCGGTGCAGGGTTTCCACTGCCGCTGCCCACCCGGTGCAGGGTTTCCACTGCCGCTGCCCACCCGGTGCAGGGTTTCCACTGCCGCTGCCCACCCGGTGAGGATTCTGGCTGGATGTCAGGTGAGGGCAAGACTGGGCTCGGCAGTGACGGCCACCATGATCAAACAGCCGGCCAGCACTCACTGTACAGCTTGACAGCCCCGGACCAGCTGCTTGGGTGGGGTACTAGACGGGGGAGGCCCCGGGGGAACCTCAGCGAGAGCGGGGCCTTCAAAAAAGAAAGACTTTCATTCCTATAGCGCCTTTCACCACCAAAGCGCTTTACAGCCAATGAAGTACTTTTTGAAATGCAGTCACTGCTGTAATGTAGGAAACGCGGCAGCCGATTTGCGCACAGCAAGCTCCCAGAAACAGCAATGTGATAATGACCAGATAATCTGTTTTAGTGATGTTGGTTGAGGGATAAATAGTGGCCGGGACACCGGGGAGAACTCCCCTGCTCTTCTTCGAAATAGTGGGGGTGGGGCCTCGTTTTAACATCTCATCGAAAGACGGCACTTCCGACAGTGCAGCTCTCCCTCAGTACTGCCCCTCCGACAGTGCCGCGCTCCCTCAGCACTGCCCCTCCGACAGTGCCGCGCTCCCTCAGCACTGCCCCTCCGACAGTGCCGCGCTCCCTCAGCACTGCCCCTCCGACAGTGCCGCGCTCCCTCAGCACTGCCCCTCCGACAGTGCCGCGCTCCCTCAGCACTGCCCCTCCGACAGTGCCGCGCTCCCTCAGCACTGCCCCTCCGACAGTGCCGCGCTCCCTCAGCACTGCCCCTCCGACAGTGCCGCGCTCCCTCAGCACTGCCCCTCCGACAGTGCCGCGCTCCCTCAGTACTGCCCCTCCGACAGTGCCACGCTCCCTCAGCACTGCCCCTCCGACAGTGCCGCGCTCCCTCAGCACTGCCCCTCCGACAGTGCCGCGCTCCCTCAGCACTGCCCCTCCGACAGTGCCGTGCTCCCTCAGCACTGCCCCTCCGACAGTGCGGCGCTCCCTCAGTACTGCTCTGGCGTGTCAGCCTGGAATTTTGTTCTCCAGTCTCTGGAGTGGGATGTGAACCCACGACCTTCTGACTCCGAGGTGAGAGTGCGACCCACTGAGCCACAGCCGACACCATGTCAGGAGAGGAGTGGGGCTCAGCTGTAGAACTCTCTCACCGCAGTCCAGGGACTGGTTGGAGAGGAGAACATCCGTGTAACCGTGTCCCTCTCACTACTCCTCCTGTAGAGCACAACGCGCAAATCGCAGCGGAGGAAGGTTCGCTGGGGACCGTTCGGCAGATCCTGAAAAAGCACCTTCAGAATGGTGACGTGGTGGAGTCGTCCTGCTCAGCACTGTGGGCCCTGTCCTTGGAGGGTGAGTCCGGGAACCCAGTTTCAACACAGCATGCGCACGTACGTAACTGACCTACACACGTACACAAGACACGGTACAGAGTCTCCCACACACAGGTCACGTGACTCAAATCTCTGCACACATACACGTTCAAAACACACGGTATACCGTCCTGTACAAACATGCACACACGCTGAACCATTACTGTTCGTGTGGGACAGTGTGTGCCGCAATCTGTGTGCAGTCCGTACATATGCAGACCATGCATGTGACGTACACTGTGCTGTCTCTGCGGCTCTTGGCCCCGTGCGCGCGCGCGGTCTGCGCGGCTCTCGGCCCCGTGCGCGCGCGCGGTCTGCGCGGCTCTCGGCCCCGTGCGCGCGCGCGGTCTGCGCGGCTCTCGGCCCCGTGCGCGGCCCTCGGCCCCGTGCGCGCGCGCGGCCTGCGCGGCCCTCGGCCCCGTGCGCGCGCGCAGTCTCTGCGTCCCGCCAGTCTGCATGACTCGATCCCGGTGTTCTCTGAGCACTGACACATTTCCTTTATGTCCGCAGAGACACTGGCTGATGACCAGTTTGAGGAGATCACTCTACTCCTAGTCGAGGCATTCAAGCTCCACCTGCGGAAAGAAATTATCGTAAAAAACCTCTGCTTGGCTCTGTCCAGCTTGATTCGAATGTCTGGTAAGGGCCAGAGGTCAGATCTTTACCCAGGGGAAAGGGTCAGAGGTCAGCTCCTTACCCAGAGGGTGTGGAGTGTAGTAATTTTATTAATTGAGAAACGCAGGTGAAAAGGTCAAGGCCCTCATTCCAGGACACCAAGCTTGGACAGAATAATCATCGATCAGGTACAGCCGACACCAAGCTCGGGATCTGAAAGTCTGAAGGTTGAGAGGAAGGAAGACTGAGGGTGGGGAGTGCTGGGGAGGAATGTGAGTCGGAGACAGTGCGCCGAGCCTTGATTCGGACCGTGAGATGAGGCTGGGGGGGTCAGAGGGAGATCCGGAGGGGGCGGCGGTTGAAGGGAGATCCGGAGGGGGGGGTGGTTGGAGGGAGAGCCGGGGGTCGGATGGAGAGCCGGAGGTGGGGGGGGGGTGTTGGAGAGAGATCCGGAGGGGGGGAGTGTCGGACAGAGAGCCGGAGGGGGTCGGAGGGAGAGCCGGGTGCGGGGGGGTCGGGGGGAGAGCCGGGTGCGGGGGGGTCGGGGGGAGGTCGGAGGAGAGCCGGGGGGGTCGGAGCGAGAGCCGGGTTGGGGGGGGGGGGGGGGGCGGGTCGGAGGAGAGCCGGGGAGGAGGGGGGTCGGAGCGAGAGCTGGGGTGGGGGGTGGGTCGGAGGAGGGGGGGAGGTTGGGGGGAGAGCCGGGGAGGGGGGCGGCGGTCGGAGGAGAGCCGGGGGTCGGAGCGAGAGCCGGGGAGGGGAGGGGGGAGGGGTCAGAGCGAGAGCCGGGGGGGGTCGGGGGGAGAGCCGGGAGGGGGTAGCGGAGGGTGGGATCGGAAGAGGTTTCAGGAGGAAGGGCGTGGCGCTGGGGATGGGTCGTTGGGGGGGGGGGGGGGTGTGCAGTGGTCTGAGGCTCCCAGCCCCTCTCCTCCAATCTGAATGGTTTACACTCTCTCCCTTCCAGAGCTGGTGGCGTTCAGGATCCTGGTGCCGGAATTCGATCAGAGCGGGCTAGTCCTGATCCTGGAGAGTTACAACCACCATCGCACTGACCCCGAGGTGGTGCAGAATATCTGCATGCTGTTTCTGGAGCTGGTGCAGTACGGTGCGTTCCAGTCTGCGGATCGTGGGGGAGGGGAGGTATTGGCCCACACCACTTCACTAAGGGCAGACTGGGATGAGCTGCACTGACAGCCCCCTCACAGGTATAATAACCTCCCCCCCCCGGCCCCTGCAGTTTGAGACTAGGCTATGGCCGACTGCCAGGGTTTGGCTACTCCGCCCCCCTGCAGCCAGAGCAAGCCTCCGGCAGTCACAGGGCCGAGGAGCTGAATTACTGACAAGAATTTAGTCTGGGTGTTGTGGAATGTTTCCTTTCCTCTGCGTCGCTAGGCGGGGCAGAGGGCGCGTCGCTGGGTTTTTGATCAAAGGACTGGAGAGTGACTGGCATTTGACCCCTTATTCAGGCCGAAATCCCCAGTGCAGCACTGAGGGAGCGCCGCACGGTCGGAGGGGCGGTACTGAGGGAGCGCCGCACTGTCGGAGGGGCGGTACTGAGGGAGCGCCGCACTGTCGGAGGGGCGGTGCTGAGGGAGCGCCGCACTGTCGGAGGGGCGGTGCGGAGGGAGCGCCGCACTGTCGGAGGGGCGGTGCGGAGGGAGCACCGCACTGTCGGAGGGGCGGTACTGAGGGAGCGCCGCACTGTCGGAGGAGCAGTACTGAGGGAGCGCCGCACTGTCGGAGGGGCAATACGGAGGGAGCGCCGCACTGTCGGAGGGGCAGTACCGAGGGAGAGCCGCACTGTGGGAGGGGCGGTACTGAGGGAGGGCCGCACTGTCGGAGGGGCAATACTGAGGGAGCGCCGCACGGTGGGAGGGGCAATACTGAGGGAGCGCCGCACTGTCGGAGGAGCAATACTGAGGGAGCGCCGCACTGTCGGAGGGGCAGTACTGAGGGAGCGCCGCACTGTCGGAGGGTCAGTACTGAGGGAGCGCTGCACTGTCGGAGGGGCAGTACTGAGGGAGCGCCGCACTGTCGGAGGGTCAGTACTGAGGGAGCGCTGCACTGTCGGAGGGGCAGTACTGAGGGAGTGCCGCACTGTCGGAGGGGCAATACTGAGGGAGCGCCGCACGGTGGGAGGGGCAATACTGAGGGAGCGCCGCACTGTCGGAGGAGCAATACTGAGGGAGCGCCGCACTGTCGGAGGGGCAGTACTGAGGGAGCGCCGCACTGTCGGAGGGTCAGTACTGAGGGAGCGCTGCACTGTCGGAGGGGCTGTACCGAGGGAGCGCCGCACTGTCGGAGGGTCAGTACTGAGGGAGCGCTGCACTGTCGGAGGGTCAGTACTGAGGGAGCGCTGCACTGTCGGAGGGGCAGTACTGAGGGAGCGCCGCACGGTGGGAGGGGCAGTACTGAGGGAGCGCCGCACTGTCGGAGGGGCAGTACTGAGGGAGCGCCGCACTGTCGGAGGGGCTGTACCGAGGGAGCGCCGCACTGTGGGAGGGGCAGTACTGAGGGAGTGCTGTACTGCCTGAGGTTCCATCTTTCGGATGAGACATTAAACTGAGGCCCCATCTGCCCTCTCAGGTGGACGTAAAAGATCCCATGGCACTATTTCGATGAAGTGCAGGGGACTTCGTCCTGGCTCAATATTTTTCCCTCAATCAACATCGCTAAAACCGATGATCTGGTCATTATCACATTGCTGTTTGTGGGAGCTTGCTGTGCGCAAATTGGCTGCCGCGTTTCCTCCATTACAACAGTGACGCTTCAAAAAGTACTTCATTGGCTGTGAACCAATTAAGGACGTCCTGAGGTCCTGAAAGGTGCTGGAGAAATACAAGTTCTTCTCTGTAATTAATAAAGCTGCCCCCTGTTGGTGATGTTTCAGAGGATGTGCTGCCTGAACTGATCTCCCAGAAAGTAGACGTGATACTGAATGAAATCAAAATCAAATTTGCTTCAAACGAGGTGAGTGGAATGCAGAGATTTGCCTTGTGCTCCCTCCTTCGATCCCGTAGTCGACCAGCCCTGTGTGACGCACAGACGAGAATCCGTCATGAGCTAACATGCAGGGAATGCAGTTAAATCTACCCGGAGCCTCCTTAGAGCGGGGAAGGTTATGGGGAGATTTAATCGAGGTGTTCAAAATGATAAAAGGTTTTGATCGAGTAAATAAGGAGAAACTGTTTCCAGTGGCAGGAGGGTCGGTAACCAGAGGACACAGATTTAAAATGATTGCCAAAAGATCCGGAGGGGGGATGAGGAGAGTTATTTTACGCAGTGAGTTGTTGTGATCTGGAATGCATAGAAGTGGTTACAGCACAGAAGGCGGCCATTCGGCCCGTTGAGCCTATGCCAGCTCTCTGCAAGAACACCTCAGCTAGTCCCACTCCTCCGCCCTCCGCTGCCTGAAAGGGCAGTGGAAGCAGATTCAATAGTAACTTTCAAAAAGAGAATTGGATACATTTACAGGGCTATGGGGAAAGATCAGGGGAGTGGGGTGGAATTAATTGGATCGCTCTTTCAAAGAGCCAGCTCGCTGGGCCGAATGGGCTCCTTTTGTGCCATGTGATTCTACCCTAGGGACTCATTCATGATTGGTGAGGTGGCTTACTAAACGGGGTAGAGGTTATGCTACAGTTGTATAAATCTCTGGTCAGACCCCACCTGGAGTAACTGTTCAGTTCTGGGCCCCGCCCCTCAGGAAGGATATATTGGCCTTGGAGGGGGGGCAGCGCAGATTCACCAGACGATACCGGGGCTGAAAGGGTTAAATTCCGAGGCCAGGTTGCACAGACTGGGCTTGTACTCCCTCGAGTTTAGAAGATTAAGGGGTGATCTAATCGAGGTGTTTAAGATGATTAAAGGAGTTGATGGGGTCGAGAGAGAGAAACTATTTCCTCTGGTGGGGGGAGTCCAGAACAAGGGGGCAGAACCTTAAAATTAGAGCCAGGCCGTTCAGGGGTGATGTCAGGAAGCACTTCTTCACACAAAGGGTGGTGGGAATCTGGAACTCTCTCCCCCAAAAAAGCTGTTGAGGCTGGGGGTCAATTGGAAATCTCCAAACTGAGATCGACAGATTTTTGTTGGGCGAGGGTATTAAGGATTACGGAACCAAGGGGGGGAGATGGGAGTTCAGATACAGATCAGCCATGATGTACTAGAATGACAAGCAGGCCCGAGGGGCTGAATGTCCTCCTCCGGTTCCTGATTATCCTGTCGACACTCACTCTAGGGAGGATGGGATCAGGGTTGATTATAGCGACCTCACCACTTTCAGGACCGGGGAGAAAGTTGAAGGAAAATCCGTGAGAGAAACAACACGGGAGTGGAGACACAGAAACAACAAAATGGTACTTTACTGACACTCTTGCTCTCACTTCAGGACATTTTCACTGTGGTGGATTCTACGCTTTCAAAGCTGCAGGCGACAGACGCAATACCTCAGAAACAAGCAGCCAGAGGCTCCATGGCCTCTCTTTAATTTAAAATCATGTTTTTATTAAACTGATGAATGGGTCCCTGGTATTGTTGGTGCTGATTACAAGACCCCCACCCAACACCCGACCTGCCCCCTGCCTGTGCTGTTCCGAGTCTGATCATCACCAAGCACGCACTGTAACTGACTCCTGCCTGTCCCAACCCAACCCAAGCCCTACACTAACTCTACCCTCTCCTGAAAGCTCGCAATGTTTGGGTGAAGGCCCCTTTTGGACTGGCCCCCGTATTCGTTTTGTAAACAAGCCACTTTTCAGCTTCAAACACAAGCAGTAAAACCCGAGTCAGAAGATCGTGAG
The DNA here is from genome assembly GCF_052327205.1 of Somniosus microcephalus. Taxonomy (NCBI): domain Eukaryota; kingdom Metazoa; phylum Chordata; class Chondrichthyes; order Squaliformes; family Somniosidae; genus Somniosus; species Somniosus microcephalus. Next base: position 3,729,496 of record NC_141009.1, on the reverse strand, counting down.
TCAGAAACTTGAACCGACAAGCCAGGCCGACATTCCCAGTCTGAGGGAGCGCCGCACTGGCGGAGGGGCGGTACTGAGGGAGCACAGCACCGTCGGGAGGGGCAGTACTGAGGGAGTGCTGCACTGTCGGAGGGGCAATACTGAGGGAGCGCTGCACTGTCGGAGGGGCAGTACTGAGGGAGCGCAGCACCGTCGGGAGGGGCAGTACCGAGGGAGTGCCGCACTGTCGGAGGGGCAATACTGAGGGAGAGCCGCACCGTCGGAGGGGCGGTACTGAGGGAGCGCCGCACCGTCGGAGGGGCGGTACTGAGGGAGCGCCGCACCGTCGGAGGGGCGGTACTGAGGGAGTGCCGCACCGTCAGAGGGGCGGTGCTGAGGGAGCGCCGCACCGTCGGAGGGGCGGTGCTGAGGGAGCGCCGCACCGTCGGAGGGGCGGTATTGAGCGCCGCACTGTCGGAGGGGCGGTACTGAGGGAGCGCAGCACCGTCGGAAGGGCAGTACTGAGGGAGCGCCGCACTGGCAGAGGTGCCATCTTTCAGATGAGATGTTAAACCAAGGCCCCACTTGCTCTCTCAGGCGGATGTAAAAGATCCCACGGCATTATTCGAAGAAGAGCAGGTAAGCTCACACCCATGTCCTGGGGCCAATATTTATCCCTCAACCAACATCACTAATAAACATTATCTGGTCATTATCACATTGCTGTTTATGGGAGCTTGCTGTGCACAAATTGGCTGCCACGTTTCCTACATTACACCAGTGACTACACTTCAAAAAGTACTTCATTGGCTGCAAAGCGCTCAGGGACGTCCTGCGGGTGTGAAAGGCGCTGGAGAAATGCAAGTTCATTCTTTCTGTGTGAATGCTGCAGAGGAGTAGCTGATCGGCAGCAGAGGAAATGGTTCATTCTTTGACCGGCACGATCTGCTTCCAGGTGTCACAATTTTAGCTCTGTTTGCGAACTTCATTTCTAACTTCCTAAAACGAATGTGTCCGTCTGTGTCTTTGCGCGCTCCCTCTATCCCACGTTGACTGTGTGGCTGATAAGCCCAGTTACATTCTTTTTAAAGTAGGATGCAGTTGAGGGAGAATCGCCCTGAGCATCTCCAACTGTGCCGTCGCCTCCATACCTGCCCCCTCTAACCGCTCACCAACTCAGCCAGTCAGGGCCCAGGCTAAACACAACTGCCAGGGGCTTCCTCCGGTTACAAAACTGACCTTTCTCCTCCACGACACGCCTCGACTCCGGCCCCGACTGACTGACCAAAGGAAAGTCTCCTCACCCGGTTTGGGATCCCGAGTGAAGTGTGTTTGAGCCACTTTCAGTCCATTCCGGAGGAGTTGCAGTATTACAACGCCAATTCTCCCTTTGCTGCCTCACCAGGACGGCTGGTGTGGCAAATGGAAAGGTCACGATGCTACACAAAGGAGCACGCTGCTTAGGTTGGGTATGAAACCGTGAAGAGCAGGGGGAGGAGTTTGCGCGGTGTAGACTCAATCTGCGGCCACCTCCAGAGCTTGGGTAATTTGGCACTATTTGCCCTTCCATTTCTCATTGTCCAGTTTGAATTCTTTGGCTGTGGAGGTTTGGAAGGGGCTGTTTATAGCACTGCCACCACATTGGTGGATGAATCCTGAACCAGAACACCAGGATCTGTTCATATCAGCAACTGGAGACAGGAATTAATGGGAACAGAGTTAAACTTTGTATGTGGCTCCTAAATAGAGGGGGCGTGACGCTGTATCTAACCCGTGCTGTACCTGCCCTGGGAGTGTTTGATGGGACAGTGTAGAGGGAGCTTTACTCTGTATCTAACCCCGTGCTGTACCTGCCCTGGGAGTGTTTGATGGGACAGTGTAGAGGGAGCTTTACTCTGTATCTAACCCGTGCTGTACCTGCCCTGGGAGTGTTTGATGGGACAGTGTAGAGGGAGCTTTACTCTGTATCTAACCCGTGCTGTACCTGCCCTGGGAGTGTTTGATGGGACAGTGTAGAGGGAGCTTTACTCTGTATCTAACCCGTGCTGTACCTGCCCTGGGAGTGTTTGATGGGACATTGTAGAGAGAGCTTTACTCTGTATCTAACCCGTGCTGTACCTGCCCTGGGAGTGTTTGATGGGACAGTGTAGAGGGAGCTTTACTCTGTATCTAACCCGTGCTGTACCTGCCCTGGGAGTGTTTGATGGGACAGTGTAGAGGGAGCTTTACTCTGTATCTAACCCCGTGCTGTACCTGCCCTGGGAGTGTTTGATGGGACAGTGTAGAGGGAGCTTTACTCTGTATCTAACCCATGCTGTACCTGCCCTGGGAGTGTTTGATGGGACAGTGTAGAGGGAGCTTTACTCTGTATCTAACCCCGTGCTGTACCTGCCCTGGGAGTGTTTGATGGGACAGTGTAGAGGGAGCTTTACTCTGTATCTAACCCGTGCTGTACCTGCCCTGGGAGTGTTTGATGGGACAGTGTAGAGGGAGCTTTACTCTGTATCTAACCCGTGCTGTACCTGCCCTGGGAGTGTTTGATGGGACATTGTAGAGAGAGCTTTACTCTGTATCTAACCCGTGCTGTACCTGCCCTGGGAGTGTTTGATGGGACAGTGTAGAGGGAGCTTTACTCTGTATCTAACCCGTGCTGTACCTGCCCTGGGAGTGTTTGATGGGGACAGTGTAGAGGGAGCTTTACTCTGTATCTAACTCGTGCTGTACCTGGGAGTGAGTGATGCTGACACTGGTTATACAAACTGTTCTGTTCTCCCGGTCACTGACTTCCTTCACACTGAATGAAAAATCCAGACAGATGTTCAGAGTTGGATTATCAACAAAAATACAGATTTTATCAGTCTAAACCAGGCGTGAGGAGAAGTGACTCCAAGCTGATCCAGTCCGGGATCTGGTAGACGCTCCAGGAGAAGCACCGACTGTAAGGAGTTACTAGTGAACGGCCAGCCTGCTGAATGTCACCCAGCTACAGCGCGCTGTGCTCTTCACTGAAGTGACAGTAGCCATTTCAAAAATACAACTGCTCCCTCATACCAGCAGTATTCATCTGTCAGCCTATAAACTGCAGGGGAGAGGAGGCACAGACTGAGCTCTCTCACCACGCCAGGCTTTGGGGCGGTCACTGACTGCACCCCTCGCTTACAGTCTTGTCCCACTCACAGTCTTGTCCCACTCAGCTCGACGGTTTCGATTTCTTCTCTTTCGCGACTTCCTTCTTCTTAGTTTTGTGCTTTGCCTTTAGCTCGGCCTCCCACCGCTGCCTCGCCAGCGTGTAAAGTCTCATCGTCGCCTGCGCGTCCTGCACCTAAAGGGCAAGTAGGAGCAAAAAGGCAGGTTATGCACAGAGAGCACTGTTTCTTCAAGCCGAGACACGGGGCTTCTGCAAGTGTTATCTTCACACATCCCTCTGCCTCTCGCTGGGGTACAGGTTCCATGGGTGCTGACTCTCCACTGCCTCACCCAAGCAGCCATTCTTCACACGTCAACTCTCTGACAGTGTAGAGGGAGCTTTACTCTGTATCTAACCTGTGCTGTACCTGCCCTGAGAGTGTTTGATGGGACAGTGTAGAGGGGGCTTTACTCTGTATCTAACCTGTGCTGTACCTGCCCTGAGAGTGTTTGATGGGACAGTGTAGAGGGAGCTTTACTCTGTATCTAACCTGTGCTGTACCTGCCCTGAGAGTGTTTGATGGGACAGTGTAGAGGGGGCTTTACTCTGTATCTAACCTGTGCTGTACCTGCCCTGAGAGTGTTTGATGGGACAGTGTAGAGGGGGCTTTACTCTGTATCTAATCCGTGCTATACCTGCTCTGGGAGTGTTTGATGGGTCAGTGTAGAAGGAGCTTTGCTCTGTATCTAACCCGTGCTGTACCTGCCCTGGGAGTGTTTGATGGGACAGTGTAGAGGGAGCTTTACTCTGTATCTAACCCGTGCTGTACCTGCCCTGGGAGTGTTTGATGGGACAGTGTAGAGGGAGCTTTACTCTGTATCTAACCCGTGCTGTACCTGCCCTGGGAGTGTTTGATGGGACAGTGTAGAGGGAGCTTTACTCTGTATCTAACCCGTGCTGTACCTGCCCTGGGAGTGTTTCATGGGACAGTGTAGAGGGAGCTTTACTCTGTATCTAACCCGTGCTGTACCTGCCCTGGGAGTGTTTGATGGGACAGTGTAGAGGGAGCTTTACTCTGTATCTAACCCGTGCTGTACCTGCCCTGGGAGTGTTTGATGGGACAGTGTAGAGGGAGCTTTACTCTGTATCTAACCCGTGCTGTCCCTGCCCTGGGAGTGTTTCATGGGACAGTGTAGAGGGAGCTTTACTCTGTATCTAACCCGTGCTGTACCTGCCCTGGGAGTGTTTGATGGGACAGTGTAGAGGGAGCTTTACTCTGTATCTAACCCGTGCTGTACCTGCCCTGGGAGTGTTTCATGGGACAGTGTCGAGGGAGCTTTACTCTGTCTCTAACCCGTGCTGTACCTGCCCTGGGAGTGTTTGATGCGACAGTCAACCACTGAGGGCATCACAGACTGGCGTGATCGTGTCTTCACCCAAGTGATCCTGACAGGTTGTCCCCCGACCCAAGGCACCAGCCAGCGAGTCACCAAGACTTGCAGAGCGAGTGCTGTTTGATGCGCCCAGCAAGGGGTGCAATCGATCAGCCTCCTGACAAACGCTCCTCTTGCCTCTGCTGGTGGGAGTTTCAGCACGCTCTGTACAGCAGGAAACCCGAGATACCAACGCCCGAAGCGAGCGCCATACCCCAACAAGCACGAAGCAACGAGGAATCATTCCATCTTCACTCTTACTCCGAGCCACAGTGCATGTAAATGTCCCACTTGGTGCAGAGCCGAGACACATGGAGCAGAGGGACCCAGGCTCCAGCGCTGGCCTGTGCCGTTATTAACGCCTCGATTTAAAAATTCTCATCTTTGTTTTCAATTCCCTCCATGGCCTCATCCCTCCCTATCTCTGTAACCTCCAGCCCAAAAACACTCAGATATCTGCACTCCTCCAATTCTGGCCTCTTTCCAGCAATTCCTTTGTCCCACCATTGGCGGCCGTGCCTTCAGCTGCCTGGGCCCGAAGTTCTGGAATTCCCTCCCTAAACCTCTCCGCCTCTCTCTACTCCTTTAAGACGCTCTTTAAAACCGACCTCTTTGACCGAGCTTTTGGTCACCTGCCCTAATTTCTCCTTATGTGACTCGGTGTCAATTTTTTTGTCATCTAACACTCCTGTGAAGAGCCTTGGGATGTTTTACCACGTTAACAGCGCTATATAAATAAATGCAAGTACTTGTTGTTGAGTTAGCTGGTCTGGGTTGGGGTGGCTCTTTGCTCAGAGTGGCCCTCAGTACCCTGACCACGTTGCGTGGGCCGACGCAACACGCACGCAGCACCATCCAGCTTGGAGCCAGGGTTTTCTTCTGCGAGCCGGGGATTGCTGAGAGTCACAGCCCCTTTCCCCTCTAAACGCTCCGATTGTACACGAGCCACCTGGACTGAGGCACCGGGCCAGAGAAGAGAAACATCGGGGATAGTTTGGGTTCAATTCCCTGAGCAGATTGAATTTTACCAGATAACGTACCAGCCTCGGAGACTTGGTGCTAAACCTTCTGGTGTCCCGTCCATGGCTACAGCGACTAGAATCCGAAGCAGTTACCATCAGGAGCTGAGTCTGCTGGAAGACTTCCAGACATTTCCACAACGATTTTTGTTCTCAATACTTTCCAAAGGAGCCATAGACAGTTAATGGCGGGTTTGATCAACTTCGGTTGTGAGGGGCTCCCAAGATTGATTGCTGGGAGGAGAAAGTTTTCCTATGAGGAGAGATTGCGTAGATTGGGCCTAAATTTAGAAGAATGAGAGGCGATCTCATTGAAACACATAAGGTTCTGAGGGGGATTGACAGGGTAGATGCTGAGAGGTTGTTTCCCCCTGGCTGGAGAGTCTAGAACCAGGGGTCACAGTCCCAGGATAAGGGGTCGGCCATTTAGGACTGAGATGAGGAGGAATTTCTTCATTCACAGGGTTGTGAATCTATGAAATTCTCTACCCCAGAGGGCTGTGGATGCTGAGTCCATGAGTACACTTAAGACAGAGAGCGATAGATTTTTGGACTCATGGGGAATCTAGGGATTTGGGGATAGTGCAGGAAGGTGGAGCAGATGTCGAAGATCAGCCATCATCTTATTGAATGGCGGAGCAGACTCAAGAACATAAGAAATAGGAGCAGGAGTAGGCCAATCGGCCCCTCAAGCCTGCTCCGCCATTCAATAAGATCATGGCTGATCTGATCCTAACCGCCAATCCACTATCACATAACCATCTCCTGAATCTAACAGAATTAGACACACGAAATAGGAGCAGGATCAGGCTACCCGGCCCCTGGGCCCGCTCTGCTACCCACAGGGCCAGGACTGATCCGAACCTAGACTCATGTCCAAATTCCTGCCCGCTCCCCGTAACCCTTAATTCCCTTTACTTCTAGGAAACTGTCTATTTCTGTTTTAAATTTATGTAATGATGTAGCCTCTACAGCTTTTTGGGGCAGCATATTCCATGGACCTACCACCCTCTGAGTGAAGTAGTTCCTCCTCATCTCAGTTTTGAAAGAGCAGCCCCTTATTCTAAGACTATGCCCCCTAGTTCTAGTTTCACCCATCATCGGGAACATCCTCCCCGCATCCACCCGATCCAACCCCTTCACAATCTTATATGTTTCAATAAGATCGCCTCTCATTCTTCTGAACTCCAATGAGTAGAGTCCCAATCTACTCAACCTCTCCTCATATGTCCATCCCCTCATCCCCGGGATTACTGACTCGAGAGCAAGTATGTCTTTTCTTAAGTATGGACACCAAAACTGTATGCAGTATTCCAGGTGCGGTCTCACCAATACCTTGTACAACTGAAGCAATACCTCCCTATTTTTATATTCTATCCCCCTAGCAATGAAAGCCAACATTCCATTGGCCTTCTTAATCACTTGCTGCACCTGCATACTAACCTTCTGAGTTTCGTGCACCAGGACCCCCAGATCCCTTTGTACTTCAGTACTTTCCAGTTTCTTGCCATTAAGATAATAACTTGCTCTACGATTTTTCCTGCCAAAGTGCATAACCTCACACTTTCCAGTATTGTATTCCATCTGCCAAATCTCTGCCCACTTACTTAGCCTGTCTATGTCCCCTTGCAGGTTTTTTATGTCCTCCTCGCTCACTACTTTCCCTCCCATCTTAGTACCATCTGCAAACTTTGATATGTTACACTCGGTCCCCTCCTCCAAATCGTTAATATAGATTGTAAAGAGTTGGGGACCCAGCACTGACCCCTGCGGAACACCACTGGTTACTGATTGCCAGTCTGAGAATGAACCATTTATCCCAACTCTCTGCCTTCTGTTAGATAGCCAATCCTCTATCCATGCCAGAATATTACCCCCAATCCCGTGATTTTTTATCTTAAGCAATAATCTTTTGTGTGGCACCTTGTCAAATGCCTTTTGGAAGTCTAAATACACTACGTCCACTGGTTCCCCTTTATCCACCCTATATGTTACTTCCTCAAAGAACTCCAGCAAATTTGTCAAACATGACTTCCCCTTCATAAAACCATGCTGACTTTGTCGTATTAAATTATGATTATCCAAATGTCCTGTTACTGTCTCCTTAATAATGGACTCCAATATTTTACCTACCACAGATGTTAGGCTAACCGGTCTATAGTTTCCCGCCTTCTGTCTACTGCCCTTTTCAAATAAGGGCGTTACATTAGCAGTTTTCCAGTCTGCCGGGACCTTTGCTGAGTCCAGGGAGTTTTGGAAAATTATTACCAATGCATCCACAATCCCTACCGCCACTTCCCTCAAGACCCTAGGATGTAAGCCATCAGGTCCAGGTGATTTGTCCGCCTTGAGTCCCATTATTTTACCATATGGCCAACTCCTGCTCCTAATTTTTAGGTAAGATCATATGGCTAATCAGCATTCGCAGTCTAAGCTCACACTTGGTGTGATCACGGGAATAGGAGTCAGTGTCTATGGAACCCGTACCCCAGTGAGAGTCAGTGTCTGTGGAAACCGTACCCAAGTGAGAGTCAGTGTCAGTGGAACCCGTACCCAAGTGAGAGTCAGTGTCTGTGGAACCCGTACCCCAGTGAGAGTCAGTGTCTGTTGAACCCGTACCCCAGAGAGAGTCAGTGTCTGTGGAACCCGTACCCCAGTGAGAGTCAGTGCCTGTGGAACCCGTGCCCCAGTGAGAGTTTTATGTCAGTGGAACCCGTACCCCAGTGAGAGTCAGTGTCAGTGGAACCCGTACCCCAGTGAGAGTCAGTGTCTGTGGAACCCGTACCCCAGTGACAGTCAGTGTCTGTGGAACCCGTACCCCAGTGAGAGTTTGTCAGTGGAACCCATACCCCAGTGAGAGTCAGTGTCAGTGGAACCCGTACCCCAGTGACAGTCAGTGTCTGTGGAACCCGTACCCCAGTGAGAGTCAGTGTCTATGGAACCCGTACCCCAGTGAGAGTAAGTGTGTGTGGAACCCATACCCCAGTGAGTTTTATGTCAGTGGAACCCATACCCCAGTGAGAGTCAATGTCTGTGGAACCCGTACCCCAGTGAGAGTCAGTGTCTGTGGAACCCGTACCCCAGTGAGAGTCAGAGTCTGTGGAACCCATACCCCAGTGAGAGTCGGTGCCTGTGGAACCCGTACCCCAGTGAGAGTCAGTGCCTGTGGAACCCGTACCCCAGTGAGAGTCAGTGCCTGTGGCACCCGTACCCCAGTGAGAGTCAGTGACTGTGGAACCTTCACCCCAGCAAGAGTCAGTTTCTGTGGAACCCGTACCCCAGCAAGAGTCAGTTTCTGTGGAACCCGTACCCCAGTGAAAGTCAGTTTCTGTGGAACCCGTACCCCAGTGAGAGTCAGTGTCTGTGGAACCCGTACCTCAGTGAGAGTCAGTGTCTGTGGAACCCGTACCCTAGTGAGAGTCAGTGTCTGTGGAACCCGTACCCCAGTGAGAGTCAGTGTCTGTGGAACCCGTACCCCAGTGAGAGTCAGTGACTGTGGAACCCGTGCCCCAGTGAGAGGCAGTGTCTGTGGAACTCGTACCCCAGTGAGAGTCAGTGCCTGTGGAACCCGTACCCCAGTGAGAGGCAGTGTCTGTGGAACCCGTACCCCAGTGAGAGTCAGTGTCTGTGGAACCCGTACCCCAGTGAGAGTCAGTGTCTGTGGAACCCGTACCCCAGTGAGAGTCAGTGTCTGTGGAACCCGTGCCCCAGTGAGAGTCAGTGTCTGTGGAACCCGTACCCCAGTGAGAGTCAGTGTCTATGGAACCCGTACCCCAGTGAGAGTCAGTGTCTGTGGAACCCGTACCCCAGTGAGAGTCAGTGTCTGTGGAACCCGTACCCCAGTGAGAGTCAGTGTGTGTGGAACCCGTACCCCAGTGAGAGTCAGTGTCTGTGGAACCCGTACCCCAGTGAGAGTCAGTTTCTGTGGAACCCGTACCCCAGTGAGAGTCAATGCCTTCAGGAGGTGAGGGGGAGAAACTGGGCTGAGAGGGTAGAGAGACAATTGAGATGCTTTGGTGTTGCAGCTAGCACAGCCTGGCACGGGGTGCCCGATGCTCAGTGATTCTGATTACAGTCTGAACACGGGGAGTATAACTGCTCCACAGTATCGACGCACAGCGAATGACGAGGCCCTCAGTGAACACACTCACCGAAGAATGTTCAGACTCCTGAACTTTGACCTTTAGGATCTGCTGACACAAGTGTTTGAGGGAGGGTCTGCCACACTGCAGGGAAAAAATTAAGATAATTAATAGAAATAAAACATAAACGCTCAGCTTGTATACAAAAGAGAAAATCTTCAATCGGAAGCGTGCATGACGGCGGTGTTGGGACTGCGCACGCTCGAATTCCCAGGCTTGAGCCATGCTCTGCACCGAGCCTGCCTGTCTGTGCTAATGTGGGGTCACGGTCCCTACAACTGGCCTTCAGGCTTGGGAGAAACAGTCCTGGCTGATGGGGCTCAAGGCTCCCCATCACCCCGGTCAATCTCAGAATCCTCATCAGAGGCTGTAACTCACACGCCAGCTTTAGTAACACAAGCAGCATCAGGCAATACAGCACATTGCAAGAGTTCGCACAACTCACTCATTCTTCAAATAATAAACCTCCCCTCACAATCCTCGTAACACGGGAGCAGAGTTCAAGCCCTTTAACCACAGCTCTCCCCGAGCCTTTTTCCACCTATTTTTCCAGCCGGACATAAGAACATAAGAACATAAGAACATAAGAAATAGGAGCAGGAGTAGGCCAATCGGCCCCTCGAGCCTGCTCCGCCATTCAATAAGATCATGGCTGATCTGATCCTAACCTCAAATCTTCCATCACTCTGCATCCACCCGAACCCATGTGATCTCCCGGGAGAGGCGAAAAACCAGATAAAGACCCAATGGCCAATTTGGGAGAAAAAAATCTGGGAAATTCCTCTCCGACCCATCTAGGCGATCGAAATTCTTCCAGGAGATCACTCTGTCCCTATATTTTCTACAGTACTTACCTTCTGTAAAGGCGATCTCCACCCCAGCCAGGAACAGGAATAAAACCATCTCCTGAAATCTAACAGAATTAGAACACAGTAGGAGCAGAACAAGGCTACACGGCCCCTGGGCCCGCTCCACTACCCACAGGGCCATGACCATTCCGAACCCAGACTCATGTCCAATTTCCTGCCCGCTCCCCGTAACCCTTAATTCCCTTTACTTCTAGGAAACTATCTATTTCTGTTTTAAATTTATTTAATGATGTAGATTCCACAGCTTTCTGGGGCAGCAAATTCCACAAACCTACCACCCTCTGAGTGAAGAAGTTTCTCCTCATCTCAGTTTTGAATGAGCAGCCCCTTATTTTACGATTATGCCCCCTAGTTCTAGTTTCACCCATCATTGGGAACATCCTCACCGCATCCACCCGATCAAGCCCCTTCACAATCTTATATGTTTCAATAAGATCGCCTCTCATTCTTCTGAACTCCAATGAGTAGAGTCCCAATCTACTCAACCTCTCCTCATATGACCACCCCCTCATCCCCGGGATTAACCGAGTGAACCTTCTTTGTACTGACTCGAGAGCAAGTATGTCTTTTCTTAAGTATGGACACCAAAACTGTATGCAGTATTCCAGGTGCGGCCTCACCAATACCTTGTACAACTGCAGCAATACCTCCCTGTTTTTATATTCCATCCCCCTAGCAATAAAAGCCAACATTCCATTGGCCTTCTTAATCACTTGCTGCACCTGCATACTAACTTTTTGAGTTTCGTGCACCAGGACCCCCAGATCCCTTTGTACTACAGTACTTTCCAGTTTCTTGCCATTAAGATAATAACTTGCTCTATGGTTTTTCCTGCCAAAGTGCATAACCTCACACTTTCCAGTATTGTATTCCATCTGCCAAATCTCTGCCCACTTACTTAGCCTGTCTATGTCCCTTTGCAGGTTTTTTATGTCCTCCTCACTCACTACTTTCCGTCCCATCTTTGTATCATCTGCAAACTTTGATATGTTACACTCGGTCCCCTCCTCCAAATCGTTAATATAGATTGTAAAGAGTTGGGGACCCAGCACTGACCCCTGCGGAACACCACTAGTTACTGGTTGCCAATCTGAGAACGAACCATTTATCCCAACTCTCTGCTTTCTGTTAGAGAGCCAATCCTCCACCCACGCCAGAATATTACCCCCAATCCCGTGATTTTTTATCTTGAGCAATAATCTTTTGTGTGGCACCTTGTCAAATGCCTTTTGGAAGTCTAAATACACTACGTCCACTGGTTCCCCTTTATCCACCCTGTATGTTACTTCCTCAAAAAACTCAAGCAAATTTGTTAAACATGACTTCCCCTTCATGAAACCATGCTGAGTTTGCCCTATTAAATTATGTTTATCCAAATGTCCCGTTACTGTCTCCTTAATAATGGACTCTAACATTTTACCAACCACAGATGTTAGGCTAACAGGTCTATAGTTTCCAGCCTTCTGCCTACTACCCTTTTTAAATAAGGGTGTTACATTAGCAGTTTTCCAATCTGCCGGGACCTTTGCTGAGTCCAGTGAGTTTTGGAAAATTATTACCAATGCATCCACAATCCCTACCGCTACTTCCCTCAAGACCCTAGGATGCAAGCCATCAGGTCCAGGGGATTTATCCGCCTTGAGTCCCATTATTTTACCAAGTACCACTTCCTTAGTGATTTTAATTGTATTTAGTTCCTCCCCCACTAGAGCCCCCTGTTTGTCCAGTGTTGGGATATTCTTAGTGTCCTCTACTGTAAAGACTGATACAAAATAATTGTTCAGTGTTTTTGCCATCTCCATGTTTCCCACCATTAATTTCCCAGTCTCATCCTCTAAGGGACCAACATTTACTTTAGCCACCCTTTTTCTTTTTATATAACTATAGAAACTTTTACTGTCTATTTTTATATTTTTTGCTAATTTACTTTCATAATCTATCTTCCCTTTCTTAATCAATCTTTTTGTTATTTTTCGCTGTCTTTTAAAGACTTCCCAATCTTCCATCCTCCCACTAGATTTGGCTACCTTATATGCCCTTGTTTTTAGTCGGATACTATCCTTAATTACTTTACTTAGCCACGGATGGCTATCTTTTCTTTTACACCCTTTTTTCCTCAGTGGAATATATTTTTTTTGGAAGTTGTAAAATAACTCCTTAAATGTACACCACTGGTCCTGTACCGTCTTACCCTTTAATCTATTTTCCCAGTCCACTCTACTCAATTCCGCTCTCATACCTTCATAGTCTCCTTTATTCAAGCTCAGCACGCTTGTTTGAGATCCAACCTTCTCACCCTCTAATTGAATATGGAACTCAACCATGTTATGGTCACTCATTCCAAGGGGATCCTTTACTAGGACATTTTTAATTAATCCTGTCTCATTACACAGGACCAAATCTAAGGTTGCTTGCCCCCTGGTCGGTTCAGTTACATACTGCTCAAGAAACCCATCCCTAATACACTCAATGAACTCTTCCTCAAGGCTGCTCTGCCCAATTTGATTTGTCCAGTTAATATGATAATTAAAATCCCCCATAATTATAGCTGTTCCCTTATTACAAGCCTCAACTATTTCCTGATTAATACTCCGTCCAACAGAGTTGCAACTGTTCGGAGGCCTATAGACTACACCCACTCGTGTTTTTTTCCCCTTATTATTCCTTACCTCCACCCAAACTGTTTCACTATCCTGCTCCTTTGACCCAATATCATTTCTCTGTATTATAGTGATTCCTTCCTTTATTAACATAGCCACCCCACCTCCTCTCCCTTCCTGCCTGTCCTTCCTGATTGTTAAATAACCTGGTATGTTTAATTCCCAGTCATGGTCACCCTGCAGCCATGTTTCTGTAATGGCCACAAGATCATACCCATGTCATTATTTGTGCCGTTAACTCATTCATTTTGTTACGAATGCTACGTGCATTCAGATAAAGAACTCTCAAATATGTTTTGTAACACTTAGTTCCTGTTTTTTCCCTTTTTAGTACTTTACTTTTTACTCCATACCTTCTGTCCCTTCCTGACACATTCTGTTTTTTAATTCCCCCACTGCTACCTAAGTCTATGACCTTCTCCATTGTCATTTCTATTATTTGCTCTCTAGAAACCTCCCCCCCACTAATTAGTTTAAAGCCCTCTCTACAGCCCTAGTTATATGATTCGCCAGGACTCTAGTCCCAGCACTGGCCAAGTGGAGTCCGTCCCAACAGAACAGCTCCCTCCTGTCCCAGTACTGGTGCCAGTGTCCCAAGAAGCAAAACCCATTTCTCCCACACCAGTCTTTGAGCCACGCATTTAACTCTTTAATTTTATTTATCCTAGCCAAATTCGCTCGTGGCTCAGGTAATAACCCAGAGATTATTACCCTTGAGGTTCTGTTTTTTAATTTGACCCCTAGCTGCTCATACTCCTTTAACAGAACCGTCTTCCTTGTCCTATCTACGTCGTTTGTACCAACATGGACCACGACAACTGGATCCTCCCCCTCCCACTCCAAGTTTCTTTCCAGCCCAGAAGAGATGTCCTTAACCCTGGCACCGGGCAGGCAACACAGCCTTCGGGACTCCCGCTCTTGACTGCAGAGAACCCTATCTATCCCCCTAATGATACTATCCCCTACCACTACAACATTTCTTTTTACTCCCTCCACTTGAACGGACATTCTCTGCGCACGTTCGATGGGCAGCGGCGCTTGACGGACAAATCCGAACCTCGCTTTACTCACTCTGACCACTGTTCTGAAAGGTTTGTATTTCTGCGTGTCGCGAATTTTCTTCTTCGGATGGTCCAAGAACAGGATCTGTGGCAAATCAGACAGCGGGTATTAAAGTTACGGACTGGCGCACATGCCAACCATCGGCAGCTGTCTGTATGGATTACAAGTTTCACTGGTGTACACTCATCAATTTCTTAGTAAATTAAATATTTTTTGGTATTAAAAAAAACTTTTAAAAGCGTGCCTTTCTTCTCCCTGTGCGCCTCAGAAACCGAGCGTGATTTGAAGAGCTTTCCTGAACCAGCGCAATCTCAGTGTCGCCCTGGGGGTGTGGCCAGTTTTGTGGGCAGTCTGATCCGGCGAATCGAATCTTGGGCCAGCGGAAAACACAAGTGGATCCGGGCACAACTCACGTTTAAAGTTCCCCGATCTTTTGCACTGGTTCGGCCGATTCCGCCCGCGCTGATATAACTGGTGGAAACGCGACCCCATTGTGTTTAAGTTGGATACGTTCCTCCAGTGAGCTGGGAGTCAGCGAGTTACAGAACACTGACGAGAAACCTCCAGTTTTATTCAGAATCTAGTTCCACACACAATTTAATAGGGGTTCAAAATCATGAATGGTTTTGTGAAGAGTAAATAAGGAGAAGCTGTCTCTGGTGGCAGGAGGGACGGTAACCAGAGGTCACAGATTTAAGATAAAGAACCAGAGGCGAGAGGAGAATTTTTTTTAAACTCGCCACTGAATACGGAATACCAGCCAACATTGGCATGGGACTGGAGTCACCTGTAGGCCCAGAGCGGGTAAGGACGGCAGGTTTCCTTCCCTAGAGGGCATTAGTGAACCCGCTGGGTTTTTGCAATAATCCAGTCGTTTCATGGTCACTTTTGCTGATCCCAGCTTTTCATTTCCAGATTTTTAAAAACAAAACTGAATTCAAATTCTCAAACTGCCTTGGTGGGATTTGAATTCGCGTTCCCTGGATCATTAGTCCAGTAACAGAGCCGCCACACTGCACGCCGTCGTCCAGTAACAGAGCCGCCACACTGCACGCCGTCGTCCAGTAACAGAGCCGCCACACTGCACGCCGTCGTCCAGTAACAGAGCCGCCACACTGCACGCCGTCGTCCAGTAACAGAGCCGCCACACTGCACGCCGTAGTCCAGTAACAGAGCCGCCACACTGCACGCCGTAGTCCAGTAACAGAGCCGCCACACTGCACGCCGTCGTCCAGTAACAGAGCCGCCACACTGCACGCCGTCGTCCAGTAACAGAGCCGCCACACTGCACGCCGTAGTCCAGTAACAGAGCCGCCACACTGCACGCCGTCGTCCAGTAACAGAGCCGCCACACTGCACGCCGTCGTCCAGTAACAGAGCCGCCACACTGCACGCCGTCGTCCAGTAACAGAGCCGCCACACTGCACGCCGTCGTCCAGTAACAGAGCCGCCACACTGCACGCCGTAGTCCAGTAACAGAGCCGCCACACTGCACGCCGTCGTCCAGTAACAGAGCCGCCACACTGCACGCCGTCGTCCAGTAACAGAGCCGCCACACTGCACGCCGTAGTCCAGTAACAGAGCCGCCACACTGCACGCCGTCGTCCAGTAAGAGCCGCCACACTGCACGCCGTAGTCCAGTAACAGAGCCGCCACACTGCACGCCGTCGTCCAGTAACAGAGCCGCCACACTGCACGCCGTCGTCCAGTAACAGAGCCGCCACACTGCACGCCGTAGTCCAGTAACAGAGCCGCCACACTGCACGCCGTAGTCCAGTAACAGAGCCGCCACACTGCACGCCGTCGTCCAGTAACAGAGCCGCCACACTGCACGCCGTCGTCCAGTAACAGAGCCGCCACACTGCACTGCCGTAGTCTTCTGACACCCTACCATCACACACCTGGGTGAGGTTATCGGAGAATGGCCACCACCCGTGTACGGATCCCGTGCACCAGCGAGTCAGCACCTCCAGGAGAGGTGGGACACACCCAGGTGGGACGGGGAGGATACATTCGGTGCAAGCATTAACCATTCCCCCTCACACCCCTTTTCCTAAAATGAAGTGAAGTGGTGCCTTTCACTGAGGATCCTGCCCAAGGAGAGCGGCCTCTTACTCCCGAACAAAACACACGCTTACATCCCGGCAACAGCAGACATACATGGTTTTGATTCTGCGAATCTACTGGGGGAGGAGGGAGTCTGGATATTCAAAATAAAAGTTTAGGCTTTTTTATTTATTACAAATTTTACTCTGAACAGGATTTACCCCGTGCTGCCTAAACAATTGGCGGGGGTGGGGGGAGGGGGTTAGTGGGCGGTCGGACTGGGCGACCCCGGGTACCATACAACGTTCCCTTTAAGCTACGCGGCCGCCCACACTCTGGAGGTCCCGCGCAGCCGGTGAGCCGGCTTTTAAATAGAAAAATCGCACATGAGGAATTTTGAATGGCCCGCGCAGGCAAAAAAAAAAATCAGAGGGAAGATTGGTACCAACCTTGAGATCATTGTGGACAGCGTGACCCACTAAAGTCCTGCCTTGCAAGATGTCTGCCACCTCCCTCTGCACGACATTGTAGGCTTCACCTGAAAAATGGCCAAACGGGTCGATTAATTTCCAACTACACAAACACACACAGTCTCACACACTACAAGTTCAAACATTTAATCTTTACTGAAGTCCTGCAGTCCCCACACTGTCCCCCCCTGTAAGAAATAGCTGTTAGATTCAGAGATGGGTCTTAATTCTTAGAACAGAGGCTGACAGCATGCAGCCGGGAACAGATAGCGGAAATGCAGCAAGGTCGAATATCAAGCATCAAAAGACAAATAGAGGTGATAAGGGAATCGTAAAATGCAAAACAACACAGGGTGGTGGGATAATAGACAAAAATGGAGCCGAAAAGTCATAAAATGTCCTTAAAGAAACATAACAAAACATTCCTCAAAGATAAGAGGGAGGCCTCGTCAGTCATGCAGAAAGGGACGGCGAGGGATGCCTTCCCGCTTCACAATTGGACAATAGGATGGGGATCAAACGATTGACACCGGGTGATTACCAGCCCACCAAAATAACTATAAATATAGACGACCGAGAGAGGAAATCAGGCAGTTAGGGGCGAAGGCTTCTCCGAGGTGGCTACGGCCTAACACCTTGGTCAAGTTTAGCCTCTGAGGTGGCTGATGGCCTAACACCTCCAGC
This sequence comes from Somniosus microcephalus, assembly GCF_052327205.1. Taxonomy (NCBI): domain Eukaryota; kingdom Metazoa; phylum Chordata; class Chondrichthyes; order Squaliformes; family Somniosidae; genus Somniosus; species Somniosus microcephalus. Next base: position 3,712,005 of record NC_141009.1, on the reverse strand, counting down.
AGCTTGAGAGATGACCCAACGGAAGTGACCACTGCAGCAGACTGCAGGAATCCATCTAATCCGAGACCACCGTACTGCTGCCCTGTCCATCCGGTCGTGGCATTCCGATTCGGGAGTCGTAGATCGCTCCTACTGTCACGGGCTGTATGTCTATTATACTCGGCTTAAACCATATGTAATATCTGATTATGCTTTAAAACTGTAGCTCTTTAAAAAAAGCCTTGCAACTTCTAAAACCCTGTTGGGTAATCTGTGTGAGCCTGTGATCCTAAATCTTACACCCCCCCCACCCTCTCCACCGGGGGACACCCTAACCTGCTCCGACCCCCCAAGCCGGGTACATCACTGTTTATACCACCCCCCCTCCCACCCAGTCCAAAACAGCCATTAGCCACTGTTTTCTGTTCTTTACGTAACTTCCTATCCACGCTGCCACCAGCCTCCTATGTAGCACCTTATCAAATGCCTTCTGAAAATCCATAGACACAACACCCAACGCATTTCCTTTATCAATAAACTCCCATTATTTCCTCAAAAGAACACCACTAATTTTTTCAGACACCACTTACCTTTTCCCAATCCATGTTGGCTGTCCTTTCATGTATTCATTTTGTCCTGTATTCTGGTCTGATGAAGCTTACCCACGAATGATATTAGGCAGGCTGGTTGGTCTGCAGTTACCTGGTTTATCCCTTTCTGCAGAGGTGTTACACGGACACCCTCCAGTCCTCTGGAGACAACTTCTATACCCAACAATGTCCAAAAGATTCTGGACAATTTCCTCTAACTTCCCTTGTTATTCCAGGATGCCAGTCACAGCCAGGTTGCCCTTTCCACTTTGAGTTGCACCCATTTTATCAAGCACTTCTTCCTTATCTAGTTACCCTCTCTAACTGCTCCACCTCCTCCTCTCTTTCATTCTTTGCACCCTTTCATTTCCACTCCTGTCAAAACCGAGGCAGAGGCTCATTTAGTATCTGTCATTCCTTCCTTTTCATCCTTAATCAACCCTTTAACTTTATATATATTGTATAAAGTCATTTGCTATTTCCATTTCTGTTCCCTGCCAGGCTTCCTTCATATTCCCTCTTACCTTTCCTGATCTTTTTCTTCTGTTTCCCCTGAACACAGCCTTGTTTTGTGTCACGTTACAAGCCTCAGATCTGTCACCTGCTGCCAAGTCTCATTTTAATTTCAATTAATCTTCTCATCCAATGAGTTCCAGCGCTTGCTCCTCCCTTTACCTCACGTGGGAACATGTGTGTACCCTAATCACCCTGACAACAGCATCTTGCAATTATATAGCGCCTTTAACGTAGTAAAACGTCCCAAGGTGCTTCGCAGGAGTGTTATAAAACAACATTCGACACCGAACCACATCATGAGATATTAGGACAGGTAACTAAAAGCTTGGTCAAAGAGGGAGATTTTAAGGAGCATCTTAAAAGGAGGAGGAGAGGTAGCGAGGCGGAGAGGCCTTGCCAGTGACACCCACACCCAGAGAGAGAGGTAGCGAGGCGGAGAGGCCTTGCCAGTGACACCCACACCCAGAGAGAGAGGTAGCGAGGCGGAGAGGCCTTGCCAGTGACACCCACACCCAGAGAGTGAGGTAGCGAGGCGGAGAGGCCTTGCCAGTGACACCCACACCGAGAGAGAGAGGTAGCGAGGCGGAGAGGCCTTGCCAGTGACACCCACACCCAGAGAGAGAGGTAGCTAGGCGGAGAGGCCTTGCCAGTGACACCCACACCCAGAGAGAGAGGTAGCGAGGCGGAGAGGCCTTGCCAGTGACACCCACACCCAGAGAGAGAGGTAGCGAGGCGGAGAGGCCCTGCCAGTGACACCCACACCCAGAGAGAGAGGTAGCGAGGCGGAGAGGCCCTGCCAGTGACACCCACACCCAGAGAGAGAGGTAGCTAGGCGGAGAGGCCTTGCCAGTGACACCCACACCCAGAGAGAGAGGTAGCGAGGCGGAGAGGCCCTGCCAGTGACACCCACACCCAGAGAGAGAGGTAGCGAGGCGGAGAGGCCTTGCCAGTGACACCCACACCCAGAGAGAGAGGTAGCGAGGCGGAGAGGCCTTGCCAGTGACACCCACACCCAGAGAGAGAGGTAGCGAGGCGGAGGGGCCTTGCCAGTGACACCCACACCCAGAGAGAGGTAGCGAGGCGGAGAGGCCTTGCCAGTGACACCCACACCCAGAGAGAGAGGTAGCGAGGCGGAGAGGCCTTGCCAGTGACACCCACACCCAGAGAGAGAGGTAGCGAGGCGGAGAGGCCTTGCCAGTGACACCCACACCCAGAGAGAGAGGTAGCGAGGCGGAGAGGCCTTGCCAGTGACACCCACACCCAGAGAGAGAGGTAGCGAGGCGGAGAGGCCTTGCCAGTGACACCCACACCCAGAGAGAGAGGTAGCTAGGCGGAGAGGCCTTGCCAATGACACCCACACCCAGAGAGAGAGGTAGCGAGGCGGAGAGGCCTTGCCAGTGACACCCACACCCAGAGAATGAATTAAAAAATGAATGAATGAAGCAGAGACCAGGCAAACATTTAAGAACAGGTGAGGGAGGCAGTTGAAGGGAAAGGAGGATCGAGGGGTACGGAACTGGCGGGGGGGGGGGGGGGCACGTGGGCGAGGACACTGCTCGTGTGGAGCACAAACACCAACACGGACTGGATGGGCCGAATGGCCTGTTTCCGTGATTCAATTTCGCTGAAATTCTTTGCTGTTACTGATATTTTCTCAAATTTCTTGATTTATCTCTTCCTCTATCTCCATTTCAATGTCACAGTTAAAACTGTGTTTGAAAATCCTGCAGAAATATTTTAAACCCTTAGGCCGAGAAAGTCCCCTCACCGTTCTTCACATCGCCCGGTCGGACCCCGCTCACCCAGGTCCTGTAATCAGTCACTTTTTCTTTCGGTTTCACGTATTTGTCGTAGACACATTTGCCAAACTGGTTGACGATGGAAACCCGTGCGAGGATACTGTCCACCCCGTCTGCTCCCACACCGACCATCTCACAGTCCATAGCCACAGCTTTGGTCAGTCTGAGGAAACAACCAACAAACTTATCCAGACTCTCACTACCGTCTCGAACACTTTGCTTCTGTTCGAAAAACTTGTAAAGAGCAGGCCGCAACTCGTTAAAACTAAACACTGAATCTCTCATCGTTAGAAAACTTGGACTCATCCAGCACGGGTTAGATACAGAGTAAAGCTCCCTCTGCACTGTCCCATCAAACACCCCCAGGGCAGGTACAGCACGGGTTAGATACAGAGTAAAGCTCCCTCTACACTGTCCCATCAAACACTCCCAGGGCAGGTACAGCACGGGTTAGATACAGAGTAAAGCTCCCTCTACACTGTCCCATCAAACACTCCCAGGGCAGGTACAGCATGGGTTAGATACAGAGTAAAGCTCCCTCTACATTGTCCCATCAAACACTCCCAGGGCAGGTACAGCACGGGTTAGATACAGAGTAAAGCTCCCTCTACACTGTCCCATCAAACACTCCCAGGGCAGGTACAGCACGGATTAGATACAGAGTAAAGCTCCCTCTACACTGTCCCATCAAACACTCCCAGGGCAGGTACAGCACGGGTTAGATACAGAGTAAAGCTCCCTCTACACTGTCCCATCAAACACTCCCAGGGCAGGTACAGCATGGGTTAGATACAGAGTAAAGCTCCCTCTACACTGTCCCATCAAACACTCCCAGGGCAGGTACAGCACGGGTTAGATACAGAGTAAAGCTCCCTCTACACTGTCCCATCAAACACTCCCAGGGCAGGTACAGCACGGGTTAGATACAGAGTAAAGCTCCCTCTACACTGTCCCATCAAACACTCCCAGGGCAGGTACATCACGGGTTAGATACAGAGTAAAGCTCCCTCTACACTGTCCCATCAAACACTCCCAGGGCAGGTACAGCACGGGTTAGATACAGAGTAAAGCTCCCTCTACACTGTCCCATCAAACACTCCCAGGGCAGGTACAGCACGGGGTTAGATACAGAGTAAAGCTCCCTCTACACTGTCCCATCAAACACTCCCAGGGCAGGTACAGCATGGGTTAGATACAGAGTAAAGCTCCCTCTACACTGTCCCATCAAACACTCCCAGGACAGGTACAGCACGGGTTAGATACAGAGTAAAGCTCCCTCTACACTGTCCCATCAAACACTCCCAGGACAGGTACAGCACGGGTTAGATACAGAGTAAAGCTCCCTCTACACTGTCCCATCAAACACTCCCAGGGCAGGTACAGCACGGGTTAGGTACAGAGTAAAGCTCCCTCTACACTGTCCCATCAAACAGGCTGCTCAGTACCTACCCCTCGAAAGCTCCATCTTTAACCAGCATCTTTTCCACGGTCTGTCCTACAGGGCGTGGATTTCCCGTTGTCGCTCCCATCTGTTGCCGAGCAACGCCTGCAGCTTCCGGTCCCATCGCGGCTTCGATATCATCCGGGTCCACGCCATCAAACCAGATATCGGGTCTGCTGGCAAACAGGAAGAGTAAGGAACCGGGACTATTAAACATAGAAACCAGATCAATGGAACGAGTACTGGGTTCTGTTCCTGCTTGGAACTTCCCTACATCGACACCGCTACCACTTATACAAGTAGCGGTTACAGAGGGAGCAAAATTAGAACAAATTGCATTAAATAGCGCCTTTAATGTAGTAAGACGACCCAAAGAGCTTCACAGGAGCGATTATCAAACTAAATTTGACACCGAGCCACACAAGGAGGTATTAGGACAGGTGAAAGAGGGAGGTTTTAAGGAGCACCTTAAAGGAGGAAAGAGAGTTAGCGAGGCGGAGAGGTTTAGGGAGGGAATTCCAGAGCTCGGGGCCCAGGCAGCTGAAGGCACGGCCGCCAATGGTGGAGCGATGGAAATCGGGGATTGGCCAGAGGCCAGAATTGGAGGAGCGCAGAGATCGCGGGGGTTGTGGGGCTGGATGAGGTTACAGAGATAGGGAGGGGGGCGAGGCCATTTAAAACGATTTCACAAACACCTACCCAGTGTGTTTCTCAGGCTCTGGTTCAATCTTGGTTCTTTTTTTCGTCTGAGTTGAGCCATCTTCCTCTGGAGGCCCTCGGTCGTTCCTCGCCTTCTTTTTCTCACTGTGCCGATGTCCCTGGTTCACACTTTTATCCGATTTCAGTCCGTTTTCTTTCGCCGGCACACTTATTGTTTGAGAGTCCGTCGGGGTCTTGCTTTCTGCCCCTCTCTCCGGTTTAGGTTTATGTGTAACGTTCGGGTTCTGCTTTCGAGAGTCCGGCTGGGTCTTGCTTTCTGCCCCTCTCTCCGGTTTAAGTCCATGTGTAACGTTCGGGTTCTGCTTTCGAGAGTCCGGCTGGGTCTTGCTTTCTGCCCCTCTCTCCGGTTTAAGTCCATGTGTAACGTTCGGGTTCTGCTTTCGAGAGTCCGGCTGGATCTTGCTTTCTGCCCCTCTCTCCGGTTTAAGTTTATGTGTAACGTTCGGGTTCTGCTTTCGAGAGTCCGGCTGGGTCTTGCTATCTGCCCCTCTCTCCGGTTTAAGTTTATGTGTAACGTTCGGGTTCTGCTTTCGAGAGTCCGGCTGGGTCTTGCTTTCTGCCCCTTTCTCCTGTTTAACTCCCGGTGTTCCCCGGTCACCTTTCTTCTCCACAGCACACGTTTCCCCCTTTGTCCGAATCTTGGATTTGCTTTCCGGAACTTTCTTTGCGTCAGTCGTCTGATTCATTAGCTGATTGAGAATAAGAACCCGTCAGATGAATAAGTGGTCACAATTCACACAATGCAGCAGGAACAAGATCGATTGATTGTCATTCCCTGACCCTCGCTCCCAGCTTGTCCGCTCCAGAAACCTTCCCCAGAAATGTTACTTCAGAAAACAGTATTTTTGGACACAGTATCTGAGTAATGTGAGACCTGCCGTGTGGCGAGTGCAGCGAGCTCGGGAGGAACAGGTGACTCTGGACCTCTGGTTCCCAAAGCTCTCCACCACTAGGGGTTTCCTCACCTCGTGTCTGGGTCTGCTGTAGACTCACTGATAGAGATTGATCGCTGTGATTGGTCAACAACTCCATTATCGTTCGATCCTGCGACTACCAGGATGGGAGAAGGTGAACTGGACGGACCTGGTCTTTTATTTGTTTAACAATTCCGATGCAAGACTCAATCTCAGGATTTATCAGCAGCATCAGGAGTTTGGAGCGAGTAATGTATCCATTTCTCCTGCTTCCCTGTAGGACCTGCACACCCTCTACAAGCTGCGGGATTGTCTTGGTTGCGTCTATTTGCTCCACTCTGGTGGAATCAGCAAACTTCCATATCGACAGCAACAGGACATGGAAGGACAACACATACACAACTGGAATATCTGCAATGTGTAATTTGATCCAGCCATTGTCGGACAGGCTGCCGAGCCCGGGGAAGGCCCAGCGCCGACACTGCCGACCCCGGGGAACGCCCAGCACCGAGCCCGGGGAAGGCCCAGCGCCGAGCCCGGGGAAGGCCCAGCGCCGAGCCCGGGGAAGGCCCAGCGCCGAGCCCAGGGAAGGCCCAGCGCCGACACCGCCGAGCCCGGGGAAGGCCCAGCGCCGACACCGCCGAGCCCGGGGAAGGCCCAGCGCCGACACCGCCGAGCCCAGGGAACGCCCAGCGCCGACACCGCCGAGCCAGGGGAAGGCCCAGCGCCGAGCCCGGGGAAGGCCCAGCGCCGAGCCCGGGGAACGCCCAGCGCCGAGCCCGGGGAACGCCCAGCGCCGAGCCCGGGGAACGCCCAGCGCCGAGCCCGGGGAACGCCCAGCGCCGACACCGCCGAGCCCAGGGAAGGCCCAGCGCCAAGCCCGGGGAACGCCCAGCGCCGACACAGCCGAGCCCGGGAAACGATCAACCTTCTTCTCCAGACAGGCATCAAGCAGAGAGAAAACGTGCTTCAGGCCCCAGGCTCACCAGACGTGCCTGCGCGGAGGTACTCGTTCCCTGTCAGTATGTGTTAAGCTGTGACCAGCAACCCCAGTGTGGTGCATGTCCATGACTCACTAAACTGCCCCACCGTCTGTACACCTCAAACCTGCCGTCCTTACCCGGTCTGGTCTATATGTGACTCCAGTCCCACACCAACGTGGTTGACTCTTAGCTGCCCTGTGGAGTGGCCCAGTGAGTCTGTATCAAACCACTACCAGTGGTTCAAGGCGGCTGCTCACCATCTCAGGGATACATTCAGCAGGTCAGGCAGCATCAGTGGAGAAAGGTAGGGTTAGAAAAAACACTTACATTTCTATCGCGCCTTTCACGACCACCAGACGTCTCAAAGCGCTTTACAGCCAATGAAGCACTTTTTTGCAGTGTAGTCACTGTTGCAATGTGGGAAACGCGGTAGCCAATTTGCACACAGCAAGATCCCACAAACAGCACTGTGATGATGACCAGATAACCTGGTTTTGTTTGTTATGTTGACTGAAGGATAAATATTGGCCCCAGGACACCGGGGAGAACTCCCCTGCTCTTCTTTGAAATAGTGCCGTGGGATCTTTTACGTCCACCCGAGAGAGCAGACAGGGCCTCGATTTAACGTCTCATCCGAAAGACGGCACCTCCGACCGTGCGGCACTCCCTCAGCACTGCACTGGAGTGTCAGCCTAGATTTATGTGCTCAAGTCCCTGGAGTGGGACTTGAACCCACAACCTTCTGACTCAGAGGCAGCATGAAGAGTAGATGAACCCGGACATAACCATTAATCCGACCCTCCTCTCTCCAGAGGCTGCTGGACCTCCTCCGCGTTTTCCAGCATTCGCTGATTTTATTTCAGTGAAAGTTGAGGTTTGAGGTGATGTTTTTATTGCGGATTTCCGGCACCTGCAGTATTTGCCTTCTTAGCGTATTTTTTTTTAACTCCTTACCTGCTGTAATGCCTTCCAGTTGGTGGAATAATCCACAGCGACTCTCGGAGGCAGCATCGGCCCTGGCTTCTTTTTGGTGGCGGTGCTTTCCTTGGCCCAGAACCGCTTTCTCTTTGACTTCTTTTGGCTGCCCTGCCCAGATCCTGCTGGGACCGCGCCGTCCACCTGCAGGTCGGGTTTTACTTTGGCCATCGTCTGCTCGTCACCCACTCGCTCCGTGAGGCCAAACGATCGTCCCTACAAACACAGGACACGCTGCACAAAAGTCAAAGAATACTACAGCACAGGAGGCCATTTGGCCCATCGGGCCTGTGCCCGCTCATTGAAAGTCCGACTCCGCCCTGCTCTTTCCCCAGAGCCCTGCAAATGTTCTGCCTTCAAGTATTATTCCGATTCCCTTTTGAAAGTTACTATTGAATCTGCTTCCACCCCCTTTCAGGCAGCGCATTCCAGATCACAACAACTCGCTGTGTAAAAAAAATTCTCCTCATCTCCCCTCTGGTTTGTTGCCAATTCTGTGTCCTCTGGTTCCCGACCCTCCTGCCACTGGAAACAGTTTCTCCTTATTTACTCGATCAAAACCATTCAAAATTTTGAACATCTCTATCAAATCTCCCTGCAATATTCTCTGCTTCAAGGAGACCAATCCCAGCTTAACTGAAATCCCTCATCCCTGGCACCGTTCTGGTCAATCTTCCCAGTGCAGCGCTCCCTCAGTACTGCCCCTCCGACAGTGCAGCACTCCCTCAGTACTGCCCCTCCGACAGTGCGGCGCTCCCTCAGTACTGCCCCTCCGACAGTGCGGCGCTCCCTCAGTACTGCCCCTCCGACAGTGCATTGCTCCCTCAGTACTGCCCCTCCGACAGTGCAGCACTCCCTCAGTACTGCCCCTCCGACAGTGCGGCGCTCCCTCAGTACTGCCCCTCCGACAGTGCGGCGCTCCCTCAGTACTGCCCCTCCGACAGTGCATTGCTCCCTCAGTACTGCCCCTCCGACAGTGCAGCACTCCCTCAGTACTGCCCCTCCGACAGTGCGGCGCTCCCTCAGTACTGCCCCTCCGACAGTGCGGCGCTCCCTCAGTACTGCCCCTCCGACAGTGCGGCGCTCCCTCAGTACTGCCCCTCCGACAGTGCATCGCTCCCTCAGTACTGCCCCTCCGACAGTGCGGCACTCCCTCAGTACTGCCCCTCCGACAGTGCGGCGCTCCCTCAGTACTGCCCCTCCGACAGTGCGGCGCTCCCTCAGTACTGCCCCTCCGACAGTGCGGCGCTCCCTCAGTACTGCCCCTCCGACAGTGCGGCGCTCCCTCAGTACTGCCCCTCCGACAGTGCGGCGCTCCCTCAGTACTGCCCCTCCGACAGTGCGGCGCTCCCTCAGTACTGCCCCTCCGACAGTGCGGCACTCCCTCAGTACTGCCCCTCTGACAGTGCGGCGCTCCCTCAGTACTGCCCCTCCGAGATGCACTTTATTCAACTTGTTGAACAATTATAACAGTTTTTTCGCGATGTTTGTTTTTAAATTCAGTCAGGCTTTGAAAGTAATTTTGAATAAAACGGACTCACCTCGCTCCACGCCGGCTGCCGGAACCGGAACTGGGTCCGCCGCCAAATCCATCCGACCCGAGCCCGCACCCGGAACAAAGAGTCCGAGCCCGGTTCCCCGCGGACCATCAGCCGGTCAATGGCCCAGCTTCACCGCGAGGTACATCCCAGGACAACAGCGAAACACCACGAGCGGGGCAAATCGGTGATTATTGCCGGTTTATTCCACTGATGGGAGCAGCGGCTGAGGCGGGAAACCGGACACCGGCTCCGTCTCCGTCTCCCCGGGCAACGGGCCTAGGCGGCCTCCGAGCCTCAACTACCAGAGAGAGAGAGAGAGAGACCCCGCCTTACCCCACACTCCCCACCCCCAGAGAGAGAGACCCCGCCTCACCCCACACTCCCCACCCCCAGAGAGAGAGAGAGAGAGAGACCCCGCCTCACCCCACACTCCCCACCCCCAGAGAGAGAGACCCCGCCTCACCCCACACTCCCCACCCCCAGAGAGAGAGAGAGAGAGACCCCACACTCCCCACCCCCAGAGTGAGAGAGATACCCCGCCTCACCCCCGCACTCCCCAACCCCAGAGAGAGAGAGAGACCCCGCCTCACCCCACACTCCCCACCCCCAGAGAGAGAGAGACCCCGCCTCACCCCACACTCCCCACCCCCAGAGAGAGAGAGAGAGAGACCCCGCCTCACCCCACACTCCCCACCCCCAGAGAGAGACCCCGCCTCACCCCACACTCCCCACCCCTAGTGAGAGAGAGAGACCCCACACTCCCCACCCCCAGAGTGAGAGAGACCCCGCCTCACCCCCGCACTCCCCAACCCCAGAGAGAGAGACCCCGCCTCACCCCACACTCCCCACCCCCAGAGAGAGAGAGAGAGAGAGACCCCGCCTCACCCCACACTCCCCACCCCCAGAGAGAGAGACCCCGCCTCACCCCACACTCCCCACCCCCAGAGAGAGAGAGAGAGAGACCCCACACTCCCCACCCCCAGAGTGAGAGAGATACCCCGCCTCACCCCCGCACTCCCCAACCCCAGAGAGAGAGAGAGACCCCGCCTCACCCCACACTCCCCACCCCCAGAGAGAGAGAGACCCCGCCTCACCCCACACTCCCCACCCCCAGAGAGAGAGAGAGAGAGAGACCCCGCCTCACCCCACACTCCCCACCCCCAGAGAGAGACCCCGCCTCACCCCACACTCCCCACCCCTAGAGAGAGAGAGAGACCCCACACTCCCCACCCCCAGAGTGAGAGAGACCCCGCCTCACCCCCGCACTCCCCAGCCCCAGAGAGAGAGACCCCGCCTCACCCCACACTCCCCACCCCCAGAGAGAGAGAGAGAGAGACCCCGCCTCACCCCACACTCCCCACCCCCAGAGAGAGAGAGAGACCCCGCCTCACCCCACACTCCCCACCCCCAGAGAGAGAGAGACCCCGCCTCAGCCCACACTCCCCAACCCCAGAGAGAGAGAGAGAGAGACCCCGCCTCACCCCACACTCCCCACCCCCAGAGAGAGAGAGACCCCGCCTCACCCCACACTCCCCAACCCCAGAGAGAGAGAGAGACCCCGCCTCACCCCACACTCCCCACCCCCAGAGAGAGACCCCGCCTCACCCCACACTCCCCACCCCGAGAGAGAGAGAGACCCCACACTCCCCACCCCCAGAGTGAGAGAGATACCCCGCCTCACCCCCGCACTCCCCAACCCCAGAGAGAGAGAGAGACCCCGCCTCACCCCACACTCCCCACCCCCAGAGAGAGAGAGAGACCCCGCCTCACCCCACACTCCCCAACCCCAGAGAGAGAGAGAGAGACCCCGCCTCACCCCACACTCCCCACCCCCAGAGAGAGAGAGAGAGACCCCGCCTCACCCCACACTCCCCACCCCCAGAGAGAGAGACCCTGCCTCACCCACACTCCCCACCCCCAGAGAGCGAGAGAGAGACCCCGCCTCACCCCACACTCCCCACCCCCAGAGAGAAAGAGAGAGACCCCGCCTCACCCCACACTCCCCACCCCGAGAGAGAGAGAGAGACTCCGCTCACCCACACTCCCCACCCCCAGAGAGAGAGAGAGACCCCGCCTCACCCCGCACTCCCCACCCCCAGAGAGAGAGCGACCCCCTGCCTCACCCCTTGCACCTGGACCAGCCCCACCCACTCTTCCAACTACCACAGGAACCAGATGCACCACGCAGCCCCCAACCCAAACCCCACTCTTTCCCCCTGCCAACTCCCAACGAGTTAACACCCGACCCTGCACCCACAGCCCCCCACCCCAACCTCCCAAAGCATGTTGAGAGGTGGGGGTAGCTATTCTACGGTTTTGTACCACAGCCTCCGTGTTCTGTTCCCCACACCACAAGTTGCCAAACCCAGGGATCCCGTAAGTCACCCCAGACCCAAAATACAGCACCACCAATGAAGTGGAAGAGAGTAATAGAGTGTGTGGTGAGGTACTGGGAGGTGGGGAGGGGCGGGAGCAGACACTTGGGGAGTGCAGGCACTGGTTGGGGGAGCAGCCCACTTGATCGGCACCCTATCCGCCACCTTAAACATTCACTCCCTCCACCACCGGCGCACTGTGCCTGCAGTGTGTACCATCTACAAGATGCACTGCAGCAACTCGCCAAGGCTTCTTCGGCAGCACCTCCCTAACCCGCGACCTCTTCCACCTAGAAGGACAAGGGCAGCAGGCGCATGAGAACGCCACCACCTCCAAGTTCCCCTCCAAGTCACACACCATCCTGACTTGGAAATATATCACCGATCCTTCATCGTCACTGGGTTACAATCCTGGAACTCCCTCCCTAACAGCACTGTGGGAGTACCCTCATCACACGGACTGCAGCGGTTCAAGAAGGTGGCTCACCACCACCTTCTCAAGGGCAACTAGGGATGTGCAATAAATGCCCGCCTTGCCAGCGACACCCACATACCCAGAATGAATATTAAAAGAAAACACGGGCAGGGCGGGCTGGTGAGGGGCAGAAGGTAGTGTGATAATGACCAGATAATCTGTTTTTAATGATGTTGGTAGAGGGATAAATATTGGCCCAGGACACTGGGGAGAACTCCCCTGATTGTCTTCAAAATAGTGCCGTGGGATCTTTTACGTCCACCTGACGTAGGCAGACGGGGCCTCGGTTTAATATCTCATCTGAAAAACGGCCCCTGCAACAGTGCAGCACTCCTTCAGTACTGCACTGGGAGTGTCAGCGTGGATTAACGGTTCATATCTCTGGAGTGGGGTTTGAATCCACGACTAAAAAAATCTCATTTAATTTTGGATGCATTTTGAGGAGCGGCAGTACAAACTAAATGGTCCAATTTTACAGGAGGCACAGGAAGAGAGATCCTGCGGGTGTACGTACACCAGTCTTTGAAGGTGGCAGGACAAGTTGCGAAGGCTGTTAAAGTGTACGGGATCCTTGGGTTATATTTAGAGGAACAGAGTACAAGAGCAAGGAAGCTAAGAAGAACCTTTATTAAACACCGGTTCAGTCTCAGCTGGAGTATTGTGTCCAATTCTGGGCACCGCACTTTAGGAAGGATGTCGAGGCCTTGGAGAGGGTGCAGAGGAGATTGACCAGAATGGTCCCAGGGATGAGGGAATTCAGTGAGGTGCAGAGACTGGAGAAGCTGGGGTTGTTCTGCTTAGAGCAGCGAAGGTCAAAAGGAGATTTAATGGAGGTGTTCAAAATCATGAATGGTTTTGATCGAGTAAATAAAGAGAAACTGTTTCCAGTGGCAGGAGGGTCGGTAGCCAGAGGACACAGATTGAAGATAATCGGTAAAAGAACCAGAGGGGAGAGGAGGAGACATTTTTTTAAACAGCGAGTTGTATCGAGAATGCGCTGCCTGAAAGGGCGGTGGAAGCAGATTCAATAAATAACTCTCAAAAGGGAATTGGATAAATACTTGAGAAATTTACAGGGCTCTGGGGAAAGAGCGGGGGGAGTGGGACTAATTGGAGAGCTCTTTCAAAGAGCTGGCACAGGCACGATGGGCCGAATGGCCTCCTGTGCTGTATCAATATGTGATCATTTATAAATTGATGATTGAGTTTTCCCAAAACCCAGAATAAACAGTGTATTTTTTCTGTGACTCATTAATCAGGAAGCGGGGGAGGGACACAGTGCCTGTTGCTGTGACCATTTATTGATTTAGCCAGAGTGACGGGTCACATTGTCCGCATGCCCGATACGAGACTCCCAAAACAAGCGCTCTACTCGGAGCTCTGGCACGGCAAGAGAGCCCCAGGTGGGCAGAGGAAACACTTCAAGGACACCCTCAAAGCCTCCTTGAAAAAGTGTAACATCCCCACCGACACCTGGGAATCCCTGGCCCAAGACCGCACAAAGTGGAGGAGAAGCATCCGGGAAGGCGCCAAACACCTCGAGTCTCTTCGCCGGGAGCAAGCGGAAGCCAAGCGCAGGCAGCGCAAGGAGCGCACGTCAACCCAAGCACCCCATCCACCCGCCCCTTCAACCACCGTCTGCCCCACCTGTGACAGAGACTGTAGGTCCTGCATTGGACTCATCAGTCACCTGAGAACTCATTCTTAATGTGGAAGCAAGTCATCCTCGGTTCCGAGGGACTGCCTCATCCTCGGTTCCGAGGGACTGCCTCATCCTCGGTTCCGAGGGACTGCCTCATCCTCGGTTCCGAGGGACTGCCTCATCCTCGGTTCCGAGGGACTGCCTAAGAGAAGAGTCGGAGTAAATTCCATCACCACCAAAGAAGGAAAAAACAAGATCAGATTATGATATATTTTCTAAAAATGATCCTGATCTTTTTTGATATTGTTATGTGATTTGTTTTGTGGAATATCCCAAATGTAAGAATGAATTGAAGGGGGGGGGGGGGTTCGATTAATTTAAGAAAGCAAATGTGTACAGTTATCCTGATAAAGCAGGAAGTATACCTCCTGGGGCGGTACTGAGCCACACTGACCTGCAAGGTCCCAGGTTCCAGCTCTGGGTCAGCTCATCCCCTCAGGGGCTAATCTCCTGCGAGAACTACAATCAACCTCCGTGTCCCCTGGGTTACAGAGAGAATAAAACCGGCCAGGGTTCCCGCTCCAGATCAGTCTCCAGTGGCTCATGCTGTGTGTGTGTGAACATTGACCGAGATCGAGCTCAGCAGTGATATATCCCACCCACGGTTCAATAGCCTGCCGGATTTTAAAATTCTCATCTTCGTGTTCAAATCCCTCCATGGCCCTCCTCGCCCCTCCCTATCTCTGTAACCTCCTCCAGCCCTACAACCCCCTGAGATCTCTGCGCTCCTCCAATTCTGGCCTCTTGCGCATCCCTGATTTTAATCGCTCCACCATTGGTGGCCGTGCCTTCAGCTGCCTGGGCCCTAAGCGCTGGAATTCCCTCCCTAAACCGCTCCACCTCTCCCTCCTCCTTTAAGATGCTCCTTAAAACTGACCTCTTTGACCCAGCTTTTGCTCAACTGTCCTAATATCTCCCTGTGGTTCGGTGTCAAATCTGTTTGATAATCGCTCCTGTGAAGCACCTTGGGATGTTTTACTACGTTAAAGGCGCTATATAAATGCAGCAAGTTGTTGTTGCCGTCTGGACATACACATGAATGGCATTGTGGGTGAGGAGCCAGAGTTTGCCCAGCGCCTGTGGAACTGTATCCCAGTGAGAGCCATTCGGCCCAATTGGTCCGTGCCGGTGTTTCTGCTCCACACCAGCCTCCTCCCACCCCTCTTCATCTCACCCCATCAGCATATCCTTCTATTCCTTTCTCCCTCATGTTTTTATCGAGCTTCTCCGTAAATGCATCTCTGCTGTTCGCCTCAACCACTCCCTGTGGTAGCGAGTTCCACATTCTCACCACTCTCTGGGTAAAGAAGTTTCTCCTGAATTCCCTATTGGATTTATTAGTGACTATCTTATATTGATGGCCCCTAGTTTTGGATTCCCCACAAGTGGAGACATCTTCTCTACGTCTACCCGATCGAACACCTTCCTAATTTTAAAGACCTCTATCAGGTCACCCCTCGGCCTTCTCCTTTCAGAGAAAAGAACCCCAACCTGATCAATCTTTCCTGATAGTTGGAACCTCTCAGTTCTTGTATAATTCTTGTAAACATCAGTGGTAGGGAAATTATTGGAAAAAATTCTGAGGGACAGAATTAGTCTCCATTTGGAGAGGCAAGGATTAATCAAGGATAATCAGCATAGCTTTGTCAGGGGGTGATCATGTCTGACCAATTTGATTGAATTTTTCAAGGGGGTGACTCGGTGTGTAGATGAGGGTAGTGCAGTTGATGTAGTCTACATGGACTTCAGTAAGGCGTTTGACAAAGTTCCACATGGGAGACTGGTCAAGAAGGTAAGAGCCCATGGGATCCAGGGCAATTTGGCACATTGGATCCAAAATTGGCTTAGTGGCAAGAGGCAGAGGGTGATGGTCGAAGGTTGTTTTTGTGACTGGAAGCCTGTGTCCAGTGGTGTACCGCAGGGATCGGTGCTGGGTCCTTTGCTGTTTGTAGTGTACATTAATGATTTAGATATGAATGTAGGAGGTATGATCAGTAAGTTTGCAGATGACATGAAAATTGGTGGAGTGGTAAATAGCGAGGAGGGAAGCCTCAGACTACAGGACGATATAGACGGGTTGGTCAGATGGGCAGAACAGTGGCAAATGGAATTTAAACCTGAGAAGTGTGAGGTGATGCATTTTGGGAGGACTAACAAGGCAAGGGAATACACAATGAATGGTCGGACCCTAGGAAGGACAGAGGATCAGAGGGACCTTGGTGTGCATGTACATAGATCCAACTGCCTCCCTGGTGCAAGGGTCAAGGATGTCTCCGAGCGACTCCAGAACATCTTGGAAGGGGAGGGTGAACAGCCAGTTGTCGTGGTGCATATAGGCACCAACGATATAGGTAAAAAGCGGGATGAGGTCCTAAAAGTGGAGTATAGGGAGTTAGGAGATAAATTAAAAAACAGGACCTCAAAGGTAGTAATCTCAAGATTGCTACCAGTGCCATGTGCTAGTCAGAGTAGAAATAGAAGGATACTTCAGATGAATACGTGGCTAGAGGAATGGTGCCAGGGGGAGGGATTCAAGCTCCTGGGACATTGGAACCGGTTCTGGGGGAGGTGGGACCAGTTCAAACCGGACGGTTTGCACCTGGGCAGGGCTGGAACCAATGTCCTAGGGGGAGTGTTTGCTAGTGCTGTGGGGGAGGGTTTAAACTAAAATGGCAGGGGGTTGGGAACCTGAGCAGGGAGACAGAGGAAAGGGAAACAAGGATAAAAGCAAAAGATAGGAAGGAGAAAAACAAAAGTGGCAGTCAGAGAAATCAATGGTTTAAATCAAACATGGCCACAGTAAATAATAATTCTAATAGGTCTAAGAGCATTAAAAAAACAAGCCTGAAGGCTTTGTGTCTTAATGCGAGGAGCATTTGTAATAAGGTGGATGAATTGGCTGCGCAAATAGAAGTAAACAAATACGATTTGGTTGGGATTACGGAAATGTGGCTCAAGGAAGGCCAGGACTGGGAACTCAACATCCAGGGGTATTCAATATTTAGGAAAGATAGGCAAAAAAGAAAGGGAGGTGAGGTAGCATTACTGGTTAAAGAAGGGATTAACACAATTGTAATGAAGGATATTAGCTCTGATGAGGTGGAATCTGTATGGGTAGAATTGAGAAATACTAAGGGGAAAAAAACGTTAGTGGGAGTGGTTTATAGACCTCCAAACAGTAAGGCGGAGGTTGGGATGGCATTAAAAGAGAAATTAAAGAAGCGTGCAATAAGGGCACAGCAGTCATCATGGGTGACTTTAATCTACATATAGATTGGGCCAACCAAATGAGTAACAATACTGAGGAGGAGGAATTCCTGGAGTGTTTACGGGATGGTTTCCTGGACCAATATGTCGAGGAACCAACCAGAGATCAGGCCATCTTAGACTGGGTATTATGTAACGAGAAAGGATTAATTAGCAATCTTGTTGTAAGAGGCCCCTTGGGTCGGAGCGATCATAATATGATCGAATTCTTCATTAAGATGGAGAATGAAGTAGTTGACTCGGAGACTAGGGTCCTCAATTTAAATAAGGGAAACTATGATGGTCTGAGGAGCGAGTTGGGTAGGATTGATTGGGGAATGGCACTCAAAGGGTTGACGGTGGATAGGCAATGGCAAACATTCAAAGACCGATTGGATGAACTACAGAATTTGTTCATCCCAGTTTGGCATAAAAATAAAACAAAAAAGGTGACCCAACCGTGGCTAACAAGGGAAATTAGGGATAGCATAAGGTCCAAGGAGAGGGCATATAAATTGGCCAGAAAAAGCAATAATCCTGAGGATTGGGAGCAGTTTAGGATTCAACAAAGGAGGACAAAGGGATTAATTAAGAAAGGGAAAATAGAATATGAGAGTAAGCTTGCAGAGAACATAAAAACTGACTGTAAAAGCTTTTATAGATATGTGAAGAGAAAAAGATTGGTGAAGTCAAGCGTAGGTCCCTTGCAGTCAGAATCGGGGGAATTTATAATGGGGAATAAAGAAATGGCAGACCAACTAAATACATATTTTGGTTCTGTCTTCACAAAGGAGGACACAAATAACCTCCCAGAGATGCCGGGGAACATAGGGTCTGATGAAAGGGTGGAACTGAAAGAAATCAGTATTTGTAGGGAAATGGTGTTAGGAAAATTGATGGGACTGAAGGCCGATAAATCCCCAGGGCCTGATAATCTACATCCCAGGGTACTTAAGGAAGCGGCCCTAGAAATAGTAGATGCATTGCTGGTCATCTTCCAGAACTCGATAGACTCTGGAACGGTACCCATGGATTGGCGGGTAGCTAATGTTACCCCACTATTCAAAAAAGGTGGTAGAGAAAAGGCGGGGAATTATAGACCGGTAAGCCTGACATCGGTAGTGGGGAAAATGCTAGAGTCCATTATAAAAGATGTAATAGCAGAGCACTTGGAAAGCAGTGACTGGATCGGACAAAGTCAACATGGATTTACAAAAGGTAAATCATGCTTGACTAATCTACTGGAATTTTTTGAGGATGTAACTGGTAAAATAGATAAGGGAGAACCAGTGGATGTGGTGTATTTGGACTTTCAGAAGGCTTTCGATAAGGTCCCGCATAAGAGATTAGCGTGCAAACTTAAGGCACATGGGATTGGGGGCAAGGTATTGACTTGGATAGAGAACTGGTTGGCGGACAGAAAGCAAAGAGTTGGAATAAACGGGTCGTTTTCCGAGTGGCAGGCAGTGACTAGCGGGGTACCGCAAGGATCGGTCCTAGGACCCCAGCTGTTCACAATATATATTAATGATCTGGACGAGGGAATTGGATGTAATATCTCCAAATTTGCAGACGACACAAAGCTGGGTGGGAGGGTATGCTGTGAGGAGGATGTCGTGAAACTCCAGCACGATTTGGACAGGTTGGGTGATTGGGCAGAAACATGGCAAATGCACTATAATGTGGATAAATGTGAGGTTATCCACTTTGGTGGCAAAAACAGGAAGGCAGATTATTATTTGAATGGTAATAGATTGGGAGAAGGGGAAGTGCAAAGAGACCTGGCTGTTCTTGTACACCAGTCGCTGAAGGTAAGCATGCAGGTGCAGCAGGCGGTTAAGAAGGCAAATGGTATGTTGGCCTTCGTAGCAAGAGGGTTCGAGTACAAGAACAAGGATGTCTTGCTGCAGTTGTACAGGGCCTTGGTGAGACCACACCTTGAGTATTGTGTGCAGTTTTGGTCGCCTTACCTGAGGAAGGACGTTCTTGCCATGGAAGGAGTGCAGCGAAGATTCACCAGGCTGATACCTGGGATGGCAGGAATGACGTATGAGGAGAGATTGTGTCGATTGGGCTTATACTCACTGGAGTTTAGAAGATTGAGAGGGGATCTCATCGAAACCTATAAAATTCTGTCAGGCCTGGACAGACTAGATGCAGGAAGGATGTTTCTGATGGCCGGGGAGTCCAGAACCAGGGGTCATAGTCTAAGGATAAGGGGTAAGCCATTTAGGACTGAAATGAGGAGGAATTTCTTCACCCAGAGAGTGGTGAACCTGTGGAATTCTCTGCCACAGAGGGCGGTGGAGGCTAGTTCATTAAGTATATTCAAGAAAGAGTTGGATATATTTCTTAAGGCTAAAGGGATCAAGGGATATGGGGAGAAGGCAGGGACAGGGTACTGAATTTGGATGATCAACCATGATCTCATTGAATGGCGGAGCAGGCTCGAAGGGCCGAATGGCCTACTCCTGCTCCTATCTTCTATGTTTCTATGTTTCCCTGAAAGCAGCAGAACAGGTAGATAAGGTGGTTAAAAATGCATATGGGATACTTGCCTTTATTAGCCGAGGCATAGAATATAAGAGCAGGGAGGTTATGATGGAGCTGTACAAAATGCTAGTTAGGCCACAGCTGGAATACTGTGTGCAGTTCTGGTCGCCACACTAGGAAGGATGTGATTGCATTGGAGAGGGTGCAGAGGAGATTCACCAGGATGTTACCTGGACTGGAGCGCTTCAGCTATGAAGAGAGACTGGACAGGCTGGGTTTGTTTCCCTTAGAGCAGAGAAGGCTGAGGGGGGACATGATTGAGGTGTACAAAATTATGAGGGGCATAGATAGGGTAGATAGAAAGGAACTTTTCCCCTTAGTAGAGGGGTCAATAACCAGGGGGCATAGTTTCAAGGTAAGGGGCAAGAGGTTTAGAGGGGATTTGAGGAAAAACTTTTTCACCCAGAGGGTGGTTGGAATCTGGAACTCACTGCCTGAAAGGGTGGTAGAGGCAGGAACCCTCACAACATTCAAGAAGCATTTAGATGAGCACTTGAAACGCCATAGCATACTTGGCTACGGACCAAGTGCTGGAAAATGGGATTAGAATAGACGGGGCATGATGGCCGGCGCGGACACGATGGGCCGAAGGGCCTCTTTCTGTGCTGTATAACTCTATGACTCAAAATCTTTTTGGTACCTTCTCCAGTGCCTCTATATCCTTTTTTGTAATATGGAGACCAGAACTGTGCACAGCGCTCCAAGTGTGGTCTAACCAAGGATTTATATCATAGAATCATAGCATGATACAGCACAGAAGGAGGCCATTCGGCCCATCGTGCCTGTGCCCCGAGCTCTCCAATAAGTCCCACTCCCCCGCTCTTTCCCCACAGCCCTGCTACATGTTCCCCTTCAAGTATTTATCCAATTTCATTTTCACGGTTATTAAATAAGTTTTGATATTTAATATAATATTGTTTTTATCCCCTTTAAATGTTTTGATGGTTTTTTCCTGTGTGTGTGACAGTGGAAGTCCTGGTTTGTCAGAGGACAGTGACTGTGCTGCGTGAGTGATCACTATTTGCAGAGAGTTGTGTAATTATCAAAGCAGAACAAGCCAAAAAAGCAGTTGCGCAAACAGAGCCTTTGCTAAGTTGAGGCTTGGCGATTAACATGCTCCACAGAACAGCACAGCTCTCGGTTTCCTGGCAATGTCGCTGTCCCTCCGTCTAACCATCGCCACTGCCTGAGGTGGACGCGATGGCGAGTCTCTCTCTGCCCCTCACCGCTCTCAGCCTCCTCCCTCAACTCTGGTGCATCGGACTGTTCCTGAACCAGGTAAACCCCTCTCCCCATGAACAAAACGCAACCTCCACCAATCATTCTTGTTAAAAACAAAACTGAGTTGATGTTACAGTCAGTGGTGGAGGGGAGGGGAGGGGGGATCAATTTAATTTGAACACAAACTGTTTTTCACTGTCTGAGTTGAAGGTCTGCAGGAGGTTGTTTGTTTTATATGAAAGTCTAAAAGGTTTTACTTTTCTTGTCTAACCATTCTCACCCTTTCTCCCTTAGATATTTTTGGGTTCTGTCAAAGGCACTGACGATTTGTTTTATTTCGGTGACCCCTCGAGAATCGGAGGTACGTTTCCCCTCGCTCGCTCTCCCCCAGGGGAGCCCCACATGTTTACAAATGTTCCAACTGTTAACATTACACTAAAGTGGGATTGCTTCATTACTGTAAATAAGGACCTCAGCTGGTTTATTAAAGGGGCAGGAACTGCAGGGAAGGAAAGAAAGTAAGATAGAAGGAAGGAAGGAAAGATAAAAGGAAGATACCACAGAAGGCGGTGGAGGCCAATTCATTAAATATATTCAAGAAGGAGTTAGATATATTTCTTAAGGCTAAGGGGATCAAGGGATATAGGGAGAAGGCAGGGACCGGTTATTGAATTTGGATGATCAGCCATGATCTCATTGAATGGCGGAGCAGGCTCGAGGGGCCGAATGGCCTACTCCTGCTCCTATCTTCTATGTTTCTATGAATGAATGAAAGAAAGACCCAGCATTCTTCATGCGTGAGTCACGACAGTGAATGTTCGCCTGTGGCGGCAGCAGGGCTGAACCGAATGCCGTTCTCACTTGGCATTAGCACACGGGCCAGGGGACACTGGGTTGATTTCTTTCCCCTCCTGCCTAATCCCAGGACACTGACACCAACTGTGGCCTCTGGAAGAGATCAGCTCACTCGGCACCGACCTGGAGTGGAACCTGTGCCAAGGTGTTAGCCGTGGCTCAGTGGGCAGCACTCTCTCTCTCTCGCCTCTTGACTGTGGAGGTTGTGGCTTCAAGCCTCACTCCAGTGCAGTACTGAGCGAGTGCAGCATGGTCGGAGGTGCCGTCTCTCGGATGAGACGTCAAACCGAGGCCCCGTCTGCCCTCTCGGTGGACGTAAAAGATCCCACGGACATTATTTTGAAGAAGAGCAGGGGAATTCTCCCCGATGTCCTGGGCCAATATATATCCATCAACCGACACCTAAAACAGAGGCATTGGTCGGTTATCCCATTGCTGTCTGTGGGAGCTTGCTGTGCGCAAATTGGCTGCCACGTTTCCTACATTACAACAGTGACTACACTTCAAAAAGCACTTCATTGGCTGTAAAGTGCTTTTGGACATCATTTTACATTTAACAGTTTCACCCGCATTAGAATTCTGTCTAACTTGTGTTGATAAACCTGCACGAAGAATTGGTTGGGCCAGCATTAGAATATTGGCCAGTATATTGGGCCCCACACTTTAGGAAGGATGTAAAGGCAGTGGAGAGGGTGTAGAGGAGAGTTACTCCGTGGAGAGGGTGTAGAGGAGAGTTACTCCGTGGAGAGGGTGTAGAGGAGAGTTACTCCGTGGAGAGGGTGTAGAGGAGAGTTACTCTGGAGAGGGTGTAGAGGAGAGTTACTCCGTGGAGAGGGTGTAGAGGAGAGTTACTCCGTGGAGAGGGTGTAGAGGAGAGTTACTCCGTGGAGAGGGTGTAGAGGAGAGTTACTCCGTGGAGAGGGTGCAGAGGAGAGTTACTCCGTGGAGAGGGTGTAGAGGAGAGTTACTCCGTGTAGAGGGTGTAGAGGGGAGTTACTCCGTGGAGAGGGTGCAGAGGAGAGTTACTCCGTGGAGAGGGTGTAGAGGAGAGTTACTCTGGAGAGGGTGTAGAGGAGAGTTACTCCGTGGAGAGGGTGTAGAGGAGAGTTACTCCGTGGAGGGTGTAGAGGAGAGTTACTCGGTGGAGAGGGTGTAGAGGAGAGTTACTCCGTGGAGAGGGTGTAGAGGAGAGTTACTCCGTGGAGGGTGTAGAGGAGAGTTACTCCGTGGAGAGGGTGTAGAGGAGAGTTACTCCGTGGAGAGGGTGTAGAGGAGAGTTACTCTGTGGAGAGGGTGCAGAGGAGATTTACTCCGTGGAGAGGGTGTAGAGGAGAGTTACTCTGTGGAGAGGGTGTAGAGGAGAGTTACTCTGGAGAGGGTGTAGAGGAGAGTTACTCTGGAGAGGGTGTAGAGGAGAGTTACTCCGTGGAGAGGGTGTAGAGGAGAGTTACTCCGTGGAGAGGGTGTAGAGGAGAGTTACTCCGTGGAGAGGGTGTAGAGGAGAGTTACTCCGTGGAGAGGGTGCAGAGGAGAGTTACTCCGTGGAGAGGGTGTAGAGGAGAGTTACTCCATGGAGAGGGTGTAGAGGGAAGTTACTCCGTGGAGAGGGTGTAGAGGAGAGTTACTCCATGGAGAGGGTGTAGAGGAGAGTTACTCCGTGCAGAGGGTGTAGAGGAGAGTTACTCCATGGAGAGGGTGTAGAGGGAAGTTACTCCGTGGAGAGGGTGTAGAGGAGAGTTACTCCATGGAGAGGGTGTAGAGGGGAGTTACTCTGTGGAGAGGGTGTAGAGGAGAGTTACTCCGTGGAGAGGGTGTAGAGGGGAGTTACTCCGTGGAGAGGGTGTAGAGGAGAGTCACTCCGTGGAGAGGGTGTAGAGGAGAGTTACTCCGTGGAGAGGGTGTAGAGGGGAGTTACTCCGTGGAAAGGGTGTAGAGGAGAGTTACTCCGTGGAGAGGGTGCAAAGGAGAGTTACTCCGTGTAGAGGGTGTAGAGGAGAGTTACTCTGTGGAGAGGGTGCAGAGGAGAGTTACTCCGTGGATAGGGTGTAGAGGAGAGTTACTCTGTGGAGAGGGTGTAGAGGAGAGTTACTCCGTGGAGAGGGTGTAGAGGAGAGTTACTCCGTGGAGAGGGTGTAGAGGAGAGTTACTCCGTGGAGAGGGTGTAGAGGGGAGTTACTCCGTGGAGAGGGTGTAGAGGGGAGTTACTCTGTGGAGAGGGTGTAGAGGAGAGTTACTCCGTGGAGAGGGTGTAGAGGAGAGTCACTCCGTGGAGAGGGTGTAGAGGAGAGTTACTCTGTGGAGAGGGTGTAGAGGGGAGTTACTCCGTGGAGAGGGTGCAGAGGAGAGTTACTCCGTGGAGAGGGTGTAGAGGAGAGTTACTCTGTGGAGAGGGTGTAGAGGAGAGTTACTCCGTGGAAAGGGTGCAGAGGAGAGTTACTCCGTGGAGAGGGTGCAGAGGAGAGTTACTCTGTGGAGAGGGTGTAGAGGAGAGTTACTCCGTGGAGAGGGTGTAGAGGGGAGTTACTCCGTGGAGAGGGTGTAGAGGAGAGTTACTCCGTGCAGAGGGTGTAGAGGAGAGTTACTCCGTGGAGAGGGTGTAGAGGGGAGTTACTCCGTGGAGAGGGTGTAGAGGAGAGTTACTCCGTGCAGAGGGTGTAGAGGAGAGTTACTCCGTGGAGAGGGTGTAGAGGAGAGTTACTCCGTGGAGGGTGTAGAGGGGAGTTACTCTGGAGAGGGTGCAGAGGAGAGTTACTCCGTGGAGAGGGTGTAGAGGAGAGTTACTCCGTGGAGAGGGTGCAGAGGAGAGTTACTCCGTGGAGAGGGTGCAGAGGAGAGTTACTCCGTGGAGAGGGTGTAGAGGAGAGTTACTCCGTGGAGAGGGTGTAGAGGAGAGTTACTCCGTGGAGAGGGTGTAGAGGGGAGTTACTCCGTGGAGAGGGTGTAGAGGAGAGTTACTCCGTGGAGAGGGTGTAGAGGAGAGTTACTCCGTGGAGAGGGTGTAGAGGAGAGTTACTCCGTGGAGAGGGTGTAGAGGAGAGTTACTCCGTGGAGAGGGTGTAGAGGAGAGTTACTCCGTGGAGAGGGTGTAAAGGAGAGTTACTCCGTGGAGAGGGTGTAGAGGGGAGTTACTCTGGAGAGGGTGGAGAGGAGAGTTACTCAGTGGAGAGGGTGTAGAGGGGAGTTACTCGGTGGAGAGGGTGTAGAGGGGAGTTACTCGGTGGAGAGGGTGCAGAGGAGAGTTACTCCGTGGAGAGGGTGTAGAGGGGAGTTACTCGGTGGAGAGGGTGTAGAGGAGAGTTACTCCGTGGAGAGGGTGTAGAGGGGAGTTACTCGGTGGAGAGGGTGTAGAGGAGAGTTACTCCGTGGAGAGGGTGTAAAGGAGAGTTACTCCGTGGAGAGGGTGTAGAGGAGAGTTACTCCGTGGAGAGGGTGTAGAGGAGAGTTACTCCCTGGAGAGGGTGTAGAGGAGAGTTACTCGGTGGAGAGGGTGTAGAGGAGAATTACTCCGTGGAGAGGGTGTAGAGGAGAGTTACTCCGTGGAGAGGGTGTAGAGGAGTGTTACTCCGTGGAGAGGGTGTAGAGGGGAGTTACTCCGTGGAGAGGGTGTAGAGGAGAGTTACTCCGTGGAGAGGGTGTAGAGGAGAGTTACTCCGTGGAGAGGGTGTAGAGGAGAGTTACTCCCTGGAGAGGGTGTAGAGGAGAGTTACTCGGTGGAGAGGGTGTAGAGGAGAATTACTCCGTGGAGAGGGTGTAGAGGAGAGTTACTCCGTGGAGAGGGTGTAGAGGAGTGTTACTCCGTGGAGAGGGTGTAGAGGGGAGTTACTCCGTGGAGAGGGTGGAGAGGAGAGTTACTCCGGGGAGAGGGTGTAGAGGAGTGTTACTCCGTGGAGAGGGTGCAGAGGGCAGTTACTCTGTGGAGAGGGTGCAGAGGAGAGTTACTCCGTGGAGAGGGTGTAGAGGGGAGTTACTCCGTGGAGCGGGTGTAGAGCAGAGTTACTCCGTGGAGAGGGTGCAGAGGAGAGTTACTCTGTGGAGAGGGTGCAGAGGAGAGTTACTCTGTGGAGAGGGTGCAGAGGAGAGTTACTCGGTGGAGAGGGTGTAGAGGAGAGTTACTTGGTGGAGGGTGTAGAGGAGAGTTACTCCGTGGAGAGGGTGTAGAGGAGAGTTACTCCGTGGAGAGGGTGTAGAGGAGAGTTACTCCATGGAGAGGGTGCAGAGGGAAGTTACTCCGTGGAGAGGGTGTAGAGGGGAGTTACTCCGTGGAGCGGGTGTAGAGGAGAGTTACTCCGTGGAGAGGGTGTAGAGGGGAGTTACTCCGTGGAGCGGGTGTAGAGGAGAGTTACTCCGTGGAGAGGGTGTAGAGGGGAGTTACTCCGTGGAGAGGGTGTAGAGGAGAGTCACTCCGTGGAGAGGGTGTAGAGGAGAGTTACTCCGTGGAGAGGGTGTAGAGGTGAGTTACTCCGTGGAAAGGGTGTAGAGGAGAGTTACTCCGTGGAGAGGGTGTAGAGGAGAGTTACTCTGTGGAGAGGGTGTAGAGGAGAGTTACTCCGTGGAGAGGGTGTAGAGGAGAGTTTCTCCGTGGAGAGGGTGTAGAGGAGAGTTACTCCGTGGAGAGGGTGTAGAGGGGAGTTACTCCGTGGAGAGGGTGTAGAGGAGAGTTACTCCGTGGAGAGGGTGTAGAGGAGAGTTACTCCGTGGAGAGGGTGTAGAGGAGAGTTACTCCGTGGAGAGGGTGTAGAGGGGAGTTACTCTGGAGAGGGTGTAGAGGAGAGTTACTCCGTGGAGAGGGTGTAGAGGAGAGTTACTCCGTGGAGAGGGTGTAGAGGAGAGTTACTCCGTGGAGAGGGTGCAGAGGAGAGTTACTCCGTGGAGAGGGTGTAGAGGTGAGTTACTCCGTGGAGAGGGTGCAGAGGAGAGTTACTCCGTGGAGAGGGTGTAGAGGAGAGTTACTCCGTGGAGAGGGTGTAGAGGAGAGTTACTCCGTGGAGAGGGTGCAGAGGGGAGTTACTCGGTGGAGAGGGTGCAGAGGAGAGTTACTCCGTGGAGAGGGTGTAGAGGAGAGTTACTCCGTGGAGAGGGTGTAGAGGAGAGTTACTCCATGGAGAGGGTGTAGAGGAGAGTTACTCCATGGAGAGGGTGTAGAGGAGAGTTACTCCGTGGAGGGTGTAGAGGAGAGTTACTCCGTGGAGGGTGTAGAGGAGAGTTACTCCATGGAGAGGGTGTAGAGGAGTGTTACTCCGTGGAGCGGGTGTAGAGGAGAGTTACTCCGTGGAGATGGTGTAGAGGGGAGTTACTCCGTGGAGCGGGTGTAGAGGAGAGTTACTCCGTGGAGAGGGTGTAGAGGGGAGTTACTCCGTGGAGAGGGTGTAGAGGAGAGTCACTCCGTGGAGAGGGTGTAGAGGAGATTTACTCCGTGGAGAGGGTGTAGAGGAGAGTTACTCCGTGGAGAGGGTGTAAAGGAGAGTTACTCCGTGGAGAGGGTGTAGAGGGGAGTTACTCCCTGGAGAGGGTGTAGAGGAGAGTTACTCGGTGGAGAGGGTGTAGAGGAGAATTACTCCGTGGAGAGGGTGTAGAGGAGAGTTACTCCGTGGAGAGGGTGTAGAGGAGTGTTACTCCGTGGAGAGGGTGTAGAGGGGAGTTACTCCGTGGAGAGGGTGGAGAGGAGAGTTACTCCGGGGAGAGGGTGTAGAGGAGTGTTACTCCGTGGAGAGGGTGCAGAGGGCAGTTACTCTGTGGAGAGGGTGCAGAGGAGAGTTACTCCGTGGAGAGGGTGTAGAGGGGAGTTACTCCGTGGAGCGGGTGTAGAGCAGAGTTACTCCGTGGAGAGGGTGCAGAGGAGAGTTACTCTGTGGAGAGGGTGCAGAGGAGAGTTACTCTGTGGAGAGGGTGCAGAGGAGAGTTACTCGGTGGAGAGGGTGTAGAGGAGAGTTACTTGGTGGAGGGTGTAGAGGAGAGTTACTCCGTGGAGAGGGTGTAGAGGAGAGTTACTCCGTGGAGAGGGTGTAGAGGAGAGTTACTCCATGGAGAGGGTGCAGAGGGAAGTTACTCCGTGGAGAGGGTGTAGAGGGGAGTTACTCCGTGGAGCGGGTGTAGAGGAGAGTTACTCCGTGGAGAGGGTGTAGAGGGGAGTTACTCCGTGGAGCGGGTGTAGAGGAGAGTTACTCCGTGGAGAGGGTGTAGAGGGGAGTTACTCCGTGGAGAGGGTGTAGAGGAGAGTCACTCCGTGGAGAGGGTGTAGAGGAGAGTTACTCCGTGGAGAGGGTGTAGAGGTGAGTTACTCCGTGGAAAGGGTGTAGAGGAGAGTTACTCCGTGGAGAGGGTGTAGAGGAGAGTTACTCTGTGGAGAGGGTGTAGAGGAGAGTTACTCCGTGGAGAGGGTGTAGAGGAGAGTTTCTCCGTGGAGAGGGTGTAGAGGAGAGTTACTCCGTGGAGAGGGTGTAGAGGGGAGTTACTCCGTGGAGAGGGTGTAGAGGAGAGTTACTCCGTGGAGAGGGTGTAGAGGAGAGTTACTCCGTGGAGAGGGTGTAGAGGAGAGTTACTCCGTGGAGAGGGTGTAGAGGGGAGTTACTCTGGAGAGGGTGTAGAGGAGAGTTACTCCGTGGAGAGGGTGTAGAGGAGAGTTACTCCGTGGAGAGGGTGTAGAGGAGAGTTACTCCGTGGAGAGGGTGCAGAGGAGAGTTACTCCGTGGAGAGGGTGTAGAGGTGAGTTACTCCGTGGAGAGGGTGCAGAGGAGAGTTACTCCGTGGAGAGGGTGTAGAGGAGAGTTACTCCGTGGAGAGGGTGTAGAGGAGAGTTACTCCGTGGAGAGGGTGCAGAGGGGAGTTACTCGGTGGAGAGGGTGCAGAGGAGAGTTACTCCGTGGAGAGGGTGTAGAGGAGAGTTACTCCGTGGAGAGGGTGTAGAGGAGAGTTACTCCATGGAGAGGGTGTAGAGGAGAGTTACTCCATGGAGAGGGTGTAGAGGAGAGTTACTCCGTGGAGGGTGTAGAGGAGAGTTACTCCGTGGAGGGTGTAGAGGAGAGTTACTCCATGGAGAGGGTGTAGAGGAGTGTTACTCCGTGGAGCGGGTGTAGAGGAGAGTTACTCCGTGGAGATGGTGTAGAGGGGAGTTACTCCGTGGAGCGGGTGTAGAGGAGAGTTACTCCGTGGAGAGGGTGTAGAGGGGAGTTACTCCGTGGAGAGGGTGTAGAGGAGAGTCACTCCGTGGAGAGGGTGTAGAGGAGATTTACTCCGTGGAGAGGGTGTAGAGGAGAGTTACTCCGTGGAGAGGGTGTAAAGGAGAGTTACTCCGTGGAGAGGGTGTAGAGGGGAGTTACTCTGGAGAGGGTGGAGAGGAGAGTTACTCAGTGGAGAGGGTGTAGAGGGGAGTTACTCGGTGGAGAGGGTGTAGAGGGGAGTTACTCGGTGGAGAGGGTGCAGAGGAGAGTTACTCCGTGGAGAGGGTGCAGAGGAGAGTTACTCCGTGGAGAGGGTGCAGAGGAGAGTTACTCCGTGGAGAGGGTGTAGAGGGGAGCTACTCGGTGGAGAGTGTGTAGAGGAGAGTTACTCCGTGGAGAGGGTGTAGAGGAGAGTTACTCCGTGGAGAGGGTGCAGAGGAGAGTTACTCCGTGGAGAGGGTGTAGATCAGAGTTACTCCGTGGAGAGGGTGTAGATGAGAGTTACTCGGTGGAGAGGGTGTAGAGGGGAGTTACTCCGTGGAGAGGGTGTAGAGGAGTGTTACTCCGTGGAGAGGGTGTAGAGGGGAGTTACTCTGTGGAGAGGGTGTAAAGGAGAGTTACTCCGTGGAGAGGGTGTAGAGGAGAGTTACTCCGTGGAGAGGGTGTAGAGGAGTGTTACTCCGTGGAGAGGGTGTAGAGGGGAGTTACTCCGTGGAGAGGGTGGAGAGGAGAGTTACTCCGGGGAGAGGGTGTAGAGGAGTGTTACTCCGTGGAGAGGGTGTAGAGGGGAGTTACTCTGTGGAGAGGGTGTAGAGGAGAGTTACTCCGTGGAGAGGGTGTAGAGGGGAGTTACTCCGTGGAGAGGGTGTAGAGGGGAGTTACTCTGTGGAGAGGGTGTAGAGGAGCGTTACTCCGTGGAGAGGGTGCAGAGGAGAGTTACTCGGTGGAGAGGGTGTAGAGGAGAGTTACTTGGTGGAGGGTGTAGAGGAGAGTTACTCGGTGGAGAGGGTGTAGAGGAGAGTTACTCCGTTGAGAGGGTGTAGAGGGGAGTTACTCTGGAGAGGGTGTAGAGGAGAGTTACTCGGTGGAGAGGGTGTAGAGGAGAGTTACTCGGTGGAGGGTGTAGAGGAGAGTTACTCCGTGGAGAGGGTGTAGATGAGAGTGATGCGCCATCAATTACTCAAAAGACTGAGGTTAAGCGAGTAACAACCATGCTTTTATTAACTAAAGAATGAAGGTCTAGTCTCGAGTGGTCGACCCGTCCAGAATACTAAGGGACTGGGAGGTAGTCACTTATATACCTGGAATAGTGGGAGGAGTCAGCCGAGGCATGTCCAGACCTGTACCTAGTGGAATACACATACAGACACAAACAGGTATAACAGTGGTTTACCACATTCACCCCTTGTTTAAAAATGAGTCCGGCGGGGTGAAGTGTATTTAAAAGTTCGTGTATTGGAGTCTCTCCAGAGGTCTTGTCTGCCGCTGTGATCGACGTGGCGACGGCAGGGGTGGTGAAGCTTCCGGCGTCGCGTCCCGTGTAGGCTGGGGCCCTGGAGTGTAGTCCTCGTGGGTGACGGTCCAAGGCGAGCCGGCTGCTGGGGTTGGATATCAGGTCGTGGGGGGGGCGGTGGTAATGGGTTACAGCGGTCCCCGAGGGTGCGAGGTCTCGTATGGAGACTGTGTCCTCCCGCCCTACAGCGGTCCCCGAGGGTGCAAGGTCTCGTATGGAGACTGTGTCCTCCCGCCCGTCCGGGTGCGCAATGTAAGCGTACTGGGGGTTGGCGTGGAGGAGGTCGACCCTCTCGACCAGGGGGTCCGTTTTATTGGCCCTCACGTGTCTTCTCAGCAGTACCGGCCCTGGGGACGTCAGCCATGGCGGTAACGATGTCCCCGATGTGGACTTCCTTGGGAAGACAAACATTTTCTCGTGAGGGGTGGCATTGGTGGCAGTGCAGAGCAGTGACCGAATCGAGTGGAGCGCATCGGGGAGCACCTCCTGCCAGCGGGAGGTCGGAAGGCCCCTAGACTTTAAGGCTAGTAGGGCGGCCTTCCAAACTGTTGCATTCTCTCTTTCCACCTGTCCGTTCCCCCGGGGGTTGTAACTGGTGGTCCTGCTTGTGGCTATACCCCTAGCGAGCAGGTACTGGCGGAGTTCGTCGCTCATAAACGATGAGCCCCGGTCGCTATGGATATAGCTGGGGAAACCGAACAGGGTGAAGAGGCTGTTCAGAGATTTAATGACCGTGGCACTGGTCATGTCCGAGCAGGGGATAGCGAACGGGAAACGGGAGTACTCGTCAATGATGTTGAGGAAGTACACATTGCGGTCGGAGGAGGGGAGAGGCCCTTTAAAATCGACGCTCAGGCGTTCGAAAGGGCGAGTGGCTTTTATCAGGTGGGCTCTGTCTGGTCTATAAAAGTGCGGTTTGCACTCAGCGCAGACTTGGCAGTTCTTGGTCATGGTCCTGACCTCCTCGATGGAGTAAGGCAGGTTGCGGGCCTTGATGAAGTGGAAGAACCTGGTGACCCCCGGGTGGCAGAGGTCATTGTGGAGGGCCCTCAGCCTATCGATCTGCGCGCTGGCGCAGGTGCCACGCGATAGGGCATCTGGGGGTTCATTGAGCTTCCCAGGCCGGTACAAGATCTCGTAGTTGTAGGTGGAAAGTTCGATTCTCCACCTCAAGATCTTGTCATTTTTGATTTTGCCCCTCTGCTTGTTGTTGAACATAAAAGCAACTGAACGCTGGTCAGTGAGCAGGGTAAATCGTTTTCCGGCCAGGTAGTGCCTCCAATGACGCACCGCCTCCACAATAGCCTGGGCCTCCTTCTCGACCGCGGAGTGTCTGGTCTCCGGGCCCTGGAGGGTTCGTGAGAAGAATGCCACAGGTCTCCCCGCCTGATTAAGGGTGGCGGCCAGAGCGAAGTCGGACGCATCGCTTTCCACCTGGATGGGGATGGATTCGTCCACTGCGTGCATGGTGGCTTTGGCAATGTCCTCCTTGATACGGTGGAAGGCCGAGCGGGCCTCTGCCATCAGGGGAAAAGAGGTGGATTTGATCAGTGGACGGGCTTTGTCTGCATAGTAGGGGACCCACTGAGCGTAGTAGGAAAAAAACCCGAGGCACCTCTTCAGGGCTTTTAGGCAGTGGGGCAGTGGGAGTTCCATAAGGGGACGCATCCGGTCCGGGTCGGGACCGATGACCCCGTGTTCCACAACACAGCCAAGGATGGCGAGGCGGTCTGTGCAGAATATGCACTTCTCCTTGTTATATGTCAGGTTCAGGAGTTGGGCGGTGCGGAGGAATTTCTCGAGGTTTGCGTCATGGTCCTGCAAGTCATGGCCGCAGATGGTCACATTGTCTAGGTAAGGGAAAGTGGCCTGCAGCGCGTTTTGATCGACCATCCGGTCCATCTCCCTTTGGGAGACGGAGACCCCGTTGGTAACGCCGAAGGGAACCCTAAGGAAGTGATAGAGGCGGCCGTTTGCCTCAAAAGCAGTATATTGGCGGTCTTCAGGGCGGATGGGGAGCTGGTGGTACGCTGATTTCAGGTCAATGGTCGAAAAGACGCGGTACTGCGTGATCTGGTTGACCATGTCAGCTATGTGGGGGAGTGGGTAGGCGTCCAGCAGGGTGTAGCGGTTTGTTGTTTGGCTGTAGTCGATGACCAGGCGTTGTTTCTCGCCGGTCTTAGCGACCACAACCTGGGCTCGCCAGGGGCTGGAGCTGCCCTCAATAATCCCCTCCTTCAGGAGCCGCTCCACTTCGGTTTTGATGAAAACCCTGTCCCCGGCACTGTATCGCCTGCTCTTTGTGGCGATGGGCTTACAGTCGGGGGTGAGGTTAGCAAACAGTGGGGGGGGTGGGACTCTGAGTGTGGAGAGGTTGCATCTGGTGCGCGGCGGGCAATTTGGAGGCTGCTGGCTGCGGACTGTGAGTGGGGGGAGGGGGCCACCGTACGCCATCGTAACGCTTTGAGGTGGCACTGGAAATCCAACCCCAGTAGGACGGCAGCGCAGAGGTCGGGCAGGACCAGGAGTTTAAAATTATTGAACACAGTCCCGTCTACTACTAGTATCACCACGCAGTAGCCGCCAATGTCCGCTGACTGGGACTCGGAGGCCATAGAAATCCGCTGGTGCGCAGGCAGGACTGGGAGAGAGCAACGCCGCACCGTGTCGGGGTGGATGAAGCTCTCTGTGCTCCCGGAGTCAAAAAGGCAGTTTATTGCATGGCTGTTTACCTTGACGTCCATTTTGGACCGAGCTAGTTGGTGCGGTCTCGTTTGGTCCAGCGTAACAGAGGCCAGCGTAGGGGTCGGTGTGTCGCTGCGGGTATCAGATGGGGGGGGGTTGGCGGTCTGCTGCGTCCCGGCTGGTGTCCAAGATGGCGGCGTCCATGATTCCCATGTGGCTGGAGTCGTCCAAGATGGCTGCTGCTGCGGTGGTTCGCACATGGCTGGGGAGGCCCAAGATGGCGGCCCGCACGGCCCACACGCGGCGCTGTTGGGGGCCCAAGATGGCGGCTCGCCCGGCCCACACGCGGCGCTGCTGGCGTTCGGGGTGGCTTTGGCCTTGCAGACGCTGGCGTATTGTCCCTTTTTCCCGCAGCCCGAGCAGGTCGCATTCTTCGCCAGGCAGCGCGCTCTGGGGTGTTTGGCCTGGCCACAGAAGTAGCATTTCTGGCCTTGGGATACTGCTGTCTGGCTTTGGGACACTGCTGCGGTAGTTGGGCCGTTGTTGGGCTGTGGCTGTGGCTGGGGTGGCACGGTACTATGGGGCTGTCCTACCGTGTCCCAGGTTGTCATTCCCCGCGGCGTCCACGGTGTAGAGGAGTAGGCATCCATGCCCCGGTAGGCTGCGTCCAGCGTTAGTGCGATTTCGGAGGCTTTGTCGAGGGTGAGGTCACTCTGCTCCAGCAGTCGCTGTCGGGTGTAGTTGGACCTGTGGCCCGCTACGAAGGCATCCCAGATCAGTTCCTCCGTGTACTTAGCGGGCATTACCGCCTTACACCCACAGGCCCGGCCAAGCACGGACAGTGCTTGGAGGTATTCCTCAGTCGATTCCCCAGGTTGTTGCTTGCGACTCCCCAGAAGGTGCCTGGCGTATACTTCATTCACAGGGCGCGTGTACTGGGTCTTGAGGAGCTGGAGGGCGGCTGTGTACGAGGTCGCGTCCCGGATGACTGAGTACGCTCGGTGGTTCACCTTGGAGATCAGGACAGACAGTTTGTCCGCATCCGTTACGACCGCAGTGGAGGCAGTCAGGAATGTCTCGAAGCACATGAGCCAGTGAGCAAACTTGGTGGAAGCGTCCGCTTCCCAACTGTCCAGGTCCAGGCATGCTGGTGTGAGGATCTTCTCCATTATAAAAAATTTAGTTAATAATATTGATGCGCCATCAATTACTCAAAAGACTGAGGTTAAGCGATTAACAACCAGGCTTTTATTAACTAAAGAATGAAGGTCTTGTCTCGAGTGGTCGACCCTTCCAGAATACTAAGGGACTGGGAGGTAGTCACTTATATACCTGGAATAGTGGGAGGAGTCAGCCGAGGCATGTCCAGACCTGTACCTAGTGGAATACACATACACATACAGACAGGTATAACAGTGGTTTACCACAGAGAGTTACTCCGTGGAGAGGATGGAGAGGAGAGTTACTCCGTGGAGAGGGTGTAGAGGAGTGTTACTCCGTGGAGAGGGTGTAGAGGAGAGTTACTCCGTGGAGAGGGTGTAGAGGAGTGTTACTCCGTGGAGAGGGTGTAGAGGAGAGTTACTCCGTGGAGAGGGTGGAGAGGAGAGTTACTCCGTGGAGAGGGTGTAGAGGAGTGTTACTCCGTGGAGAGGGTGTAGAGGAGAGTTACTCCGTGGAGAGGGTGTAGAGGAGTGTTACTCCGTGGAGAGGGTGTAGAGGAGAGTTACTCCGTGGAGAGGGTGGAGAGGAGAGTTACTCCGTGTAGAGGGTGTAGAGGAGAGTTACTCCGTGGATAGGGTGGAGAGGAGAGTTACTCCGTGGAGAGGGTGTAGAGGAGAGTTACTCCGTGGAGAGGGTGTAGAGGAGAGTTACTCTGTGGAGAGGGTGCAGAGGAGAGTTACTCTGTGGAGAGGGTGCAGAGGAGAGTTACTCGGTGGAGAGGGTGTAGAGGAGAGTTACTTGGTGGAGGGTGTAGATGAGAGTTACTCCCTGGAGAGGGTGTAGAGGAGAGTTACTCCGTGGAGGGTGTAGAGGAGAGTTACTCCGTGGAGAGGGTGTAGAGGAGAGTTACTCTGTGGAGAGGGTGTAGAGGAGAGTTACTCCGTGGAGGGTGTAGAGGAGAGTTACTCCGTGGAGAGGGTGTAAAGGAGAGTTACTCTGTGGAGAGGGTGTAGAGGAGAGTTACTCCGTGGAGAGGGTGTAGAGGAGAGTTACTCCGTGGAGAGGGTGTAGAGGAGAGTTTCTCCATGGAGAGGGTGTCGAGGGAAGTTACTCCGTGGAGAGGGTGCAGAGGAGAGTTACTCCATGGAGAGGGTGTAGAGGGGAGTTACTCCGTGGAGCGGGTGTAGAGGAGAGTTACTCCGTGGAGAGGGTGTAGAGGGGAGTTACTCCGTGGAGAGGGTGTAGAGGAGAGTCACTCCGTGGAGAGGGTGTAGAGGAGTGTTACTCCGTGGAGAGGGTGTAAAGGAGAGTTACTCCGTGGAGAGGGTGTAGAGGAGAGTTACTCCGTGGAGAGGGTGCAGAGGAGTGTTACTCCGTGGAGAGGGTGTAGAGGGGAGTTACTCCGTGGAGAGGGTGGAGAGGAGAGTTACTCGGGGGAGAGGGTGTAGAGGAGAGTTACTCCGTGGAGGGTGTAGAGGGGAGTTACTCTGGAGAGGGTGTAGAGGAGAGTTACTCCGTGGAGAGGGTGTAGAGGAGAGTTACTCCGTGGAGAGGGTGTAGAGGAGAGTTACTCCGTGGAGAGGGTGCAGAGGAGAGTTACTCCGTGGAGAGGGTGCAGAGGAGAGTTACTCCGTGGAGAGGGTGTAGAGGAGAGTTACTCCGTGGAGAGGGTGTAGAGGAGAGTTACTCCGTGGAGAGGGTGTAGAGGAGAGTTACTCCGTGGAGAGGGTGTAGAGGAGAGTTACTCCATGGAGAGGGTGTAGAGGAGAGTTACTCCGTGGAGAGGGTGTAGAGGAGAGTTACTCCGTGGAGAGGGTGTAAAGGAGAGTTACTCCGTGGAGGGTGTAGAGGAGAGTTACTCCATGGAGAGGGTGTAGAGGAGTGTTACTCCGTGGAGCGGGTGTAGAGGAGAGTTACTCCGTGGAGATGGTGTGGAGGGGAGTTACTCCGTGGAGCGGGTGTAGAGGAGAGTTACTCCGTGGAGAGGGTGTAGAGGAGAGTTACTCCGTGGAGAGGGTGTAGAGGGGAGTTACTCTGGAGAGGGTGGAGAGGAGAGTTACTCGGTGGAGAGGGTGTAGAGGGGAGTTACTCGGTGGAGAGGGTGCAGAGGAGAGTTACTCCGTGGAGAGGGTGCAGAGGAGAGTTACTCCGTGGAGAGGGTGCAGAGGAGAGTTACTCCGTGGAGAGGGTGTAGAGGGGAGCTACTCGGTGGAGAGTGTGTAGAGGAGAGTTACTCCGTGGAGAGGGTGTAGAGGAGAGTTACTCCGTGGAGAGGGTGTAGAGGAGAGTTACTCCGTGGAGAGGGTGTAGAGGAGAGTTACTCCGTGGAGAGGGTGTAGAGGAGAGTTACTCCGTGGAGAGGGTGCAGAGGGGAGTTACTCGGTGGAGAGGGTGTAGAGGAGAGTTACTCCGTGGAGAGGGTGTAGAGGGGAGTTACTCGGTGGAGAGGGTGTAGAGGAGAGTTACTCCGTGGAGAGGGTGTAGATGAGAGTTACTCCGTGGAGAGGGTGTAGAGGAGAGTTACTCCGTGGAGAGGGTGTAGAGGAGAGTTACTCGGTGGAGAGGGTGTAGAGGGGAGTTACTCTGTGGAGAGGGTGTAAAGGAGAGTTACTCCGTGGAGAGGGTGTAGAGGAGAGTTACTCCGTGGAGAGGGTGTAGAGGAGTGTTACTCCGTGGAGAGGGTGTAGAGGGGAGTTACTCCGTGGAGAGGGTGGAGAGGAGAGTTACTCCGGGGAGAGGGTGTAGAGGAGTGTTACTCCGTGGAGAGGGTGTAGAGGGGAGTTACTCTGTGGAGAGGGTGTAGAGGAGAGTTACTCCGTGGAGAGGGTGTAGAGGGGAGTTACTCCGTGGAGAGGGTGTAGAGGGGAGTTACTCTGTGGAGAGGGTGTAGAGGAGCGTTACTCCGTGGAGAGGGTGCAGAGGAGAGTTACTCGGTGGAGAGGGTGTAGAGGAGAGTTACTTGGTGGAGGGTGTAGAGGAGAGTTACTCGGTGGAGAGGGTGTAGAGGAGAGTTACTCCGTGGAGAGGGTGTAGAGGGGAGTTACTCTGGAGAGGGTGTAGAGGAGAGTTATTCGGTGGAGAGGGTGGAGAGGAGAGTTACTCGGTGGAGGGTGTAGAGGAGAGTTACTCCGTGGAGAGGGTGTAGATGAGAGTGATGCGCCATCAATTACTCAAAAGACTGAGGTTAAGCGAGTAACAACCATGCTTTTATTAACTAAAGAATGAAGGTCTAGTCTCGAGTGGTCGACCCGTCCAGAATACTAAGGGACTGGGAGGTAGTCACTTATATACCTGGAATAGTGGGAGGAGTCAGCCGAGGCATGTCCAGACCTGTACCTCGTGGAATACACATACAGACACAGACAGGTATAACAGTGGTTTACCACATTCACCCCTTGTTTAAAAATGAGTCCGGCGGGGTGAAGTGTATTTAAAAGTTCGTGTATTGGAGTCTCTCCAGAGGTCTTGTCTGCCGCTGTGATCGACGTGTCGACGGCAGGGGTGGTGAAGCTTCCGGCGTCGCGTCCCGTGTAGGCTGGGGCCCTGGAGTGTAGTCCTCGTGGGTGACGGTCCAAGGCGAGCCGGCTGCTGGGGTTGGATATCAGGTCGTGGGGGGGGCGGTGGTAATGGGTTGCAGCGGTCCCCGAGGGTGCGAGGTCTCGTATGGAGACTGTGTCCTCCCGCCCTACAGCAGTCCCCGAGGGTGCAAGGTCTCGTATGGAGACTGTGTCCTCCCGCCCGTCCGGGTGCGCAATGTAAGCGTACTGGGGGTTGGCGTGGAGGAGGTCGACCCTCTCGACCAGGGGGTCCGTTTTATTGGCCCTCACGTGTCTTCTCAGCAGTACCGGCCCTGGGGACGTCAGCCATGGCGGTAACGATGTCCCCGATGTGGACTTCCTTGGGAAGACAAACATTTTCTCGTGAGGGGTGGCATTGGTGGCAGTGCAGAGCAGTGACCGAATCGAGTGGAGCGCATCGGGGAGCACCTCCTGCCAGCGGGAGGTCGGAAGGCCCCTAGACTTTAAGGCTAGTAGGGCGGCCTTCCAAACTGTTGCATTCTCTCTTTCCACCTGTCCGTTCCCCCGGGGGTTGTAACTGGTGGTCCTGCTTGTGGCTATACCCCTAGCGAGCAGGTACTGGCGGAGTTCGTCGCTCATAAACGATGAGCCCCGGTCGCTATGGATATAGCTGGGGAAACCGAACAGGGTGAAGAGGCTGTTCAGAGATTTAATGACCGTGGCACTGGTCATGTCCGAGCAGGGGATAGCGAACGGGAAACGGGAGTACTCGTCAATGATGTTGAGGAAGTACACATTGCGGTCGGAGGAGGGGAGAGGCCCTTTAAAATCGACGCTCAGGCGTTCGAAAGGGCGAGTGGCTTTTATCAGGTGGGCTCTGTCTGGTCTATAAAAGTGCGGTTTGCACTCAGCGCAGACTTGGCAGTTCTTGGTCATGGTCCTGACCTCCTCGATGGAGTAAGGCAGGTTGCGGGCCTTGATGAAGTGGAAGAACCTGGTGACCCCCGGGTGGCAGAGGTCATTGTGGAGGGCCCTCAGCCTATCGATCTGCGCGCTGGCGCAGGTGCCACGCGATAGGGCATCTGGGGGTTCATTGAGCTTCCCAGGCCGGTACAAGATCTCGTAGTTGTAGGTGGAAAGTTCGATTCTCCACCTCAAGATCTTGTCATTTTTGATTTTGCCCCTCTGCTTGTTGTTGAACATAAAAGCAACTGAACGCTGGTCAGTGAGCAGGGTAAATCATTTTCCGGCCAGGTAGTGCCTCCAATGACGCACCGCCTCCACAATAGCCTGGGCCTCCTTCTCGACCGTGGAGTGTCTGGTCTCCGGGCCCTGGAGGGTTCGTGAGAAGAATGCCACAGGTCTCCCCGCCTGATTAAGGGTGGCGGCCAGAGCGAAGTCGGACGCATCGCTTTCCACCTGGAAGGGGATGGATTCGTCCATTGCGTGCATGGTGGCTTTGGCAATGTCCTCCTTGATACGGTGGAAGGCCGAGCGGGCCTCTGCCATCAGGGGAAAAGAGGTGGATTTGATCAGTGGACGGGCTTTGTCTGCATAGTAGGGGACCCACTGAGCGTAGTAGGAAAAAAACCCGAGGCACCTCTTCAGGGCTTTTAGGCAGTGGGGCAGTGGGAGTTCCATAAGGGGACGCATCCGGTCCGGGTCGGGACCGATGACCCCGTGTTCCACAACACAGCCAAGGATGGCGAGGCGGTCTGTGCAGAATATGCACTTCTCCTTGTTATATGTCAGGTTCAGGAGTTGGGCGGTGCGGAGGAATTTCTCGAGGTTTGCGTCATGGTCCTGCAAGTCATGGCCGCAGATGGTCACATTGTCTAGGTAAGGGAAAGTGGCCTGCAGCGCGTTTTGATCGACCATCCGGTCCATCTCCCTTTGGGAGACGGAGACCCCGTTGGTAATGCCGAAGGGAACCCTAAGGAAGTGATAGAGGCGGCCGTTTGCCTCAAAAGCAGTATACTGGCGGTCTTCAGGGCGGATGGGGAGCTGGTGGTACGCTGATTTCAGGTCAATGGTCGAAAAGACGCGGTACTGCGTGATCTGGTTGACCATGTCAGCTATGTGGGGGAGTGGGTAGGCGTCCAGCAGGGTGTAGCGGTTTGTTGTTTGGCTGTAGTCGATGACCAGGCGTTGTTTCTCGCCGGTCTTAACGACCACAACCTGGGCTCGCCAGGGGCTGGAGCTGCCCTCAATAATCCCCTCCTTCAGGAGCCGCTCCACTTCGGTTTTGATGAAAACCCTGTCCCCGGCACTGTATCGCCTGCTCTTTGTGGCGATGGGCTTACAGTCGGGGGTGAGGTTAGCAAACAGTGGGGGGGGTGGGACTCTGAGTGTGGAGAGGTTGCATCTGGTGCGCGGCGGGCAATTTGGAGGCTGCTGGCTGCGGACTGTGAGTGGGGGGAGGGGGCCACCGTACGCCATCGTAACGCTTTGAGGTGGCACTGGAAATCCAACCCCAGTAGGACGGCAGCGCAGAGGTCGGGCAGGACCAGGAGTTTAAAATTATTGAACACAGTCCCGTCTACTACTAGTATCACCACGCAGTAGCCGCCAATGTCCGCTGACTGGGACTCGGAGGCCATAGAAATCCGCTGGTGCGCAGGCAGGACTGGGAGAGAGCAACGCCGCACCGTGTCGGGGTGGATGAAGCTCTCTGTGCTCCCGGAGTCAAAAAGGCAGTTTATTGCATGGCTGTTTACCTTGACGTCCATTTTGGACCGAGCTAGTTGGTGCGGTCTCGTTTGGTCCAGCGTAACAGAGGCCAGCGTAGGGGTCGGTGTGTCGCTGCGGGTATCAGATGGGGGGGGGTTGGCGGTCTGCTGCGT
Source organism: Somniosus microcephalus (assembly GCF_052327205.1). Lineage (NCBI taxonomy): Eukaryota > Metazoa > Chordata > Chondrichthyes > Squaliformes > Somniosidae > Somniosus > Somniosus microcephalus. The sequence continues at coordinate 3,671,243 of NC_141009.1, read as the reverse complement.
CCCGGCTGGTGTCCAAGATGGCGGCGTCCATGATTCCCATGTGGCTGGAGTCGTCCAAGATGGCTGCTGCTGCAGTGGTTCGCACATGGCTGGGGAGGCCCAAGATGGCGGCCCGCACGGCCCACACGCGGCGCTGTTGGGGGCCCAAGATGGCGGCTCGCCCGGCCCACACGCGGCGCTGCTGGCGTTCGGGGTGGCTTTGGCCTTGCAGACGCTGGCGTATTGTCCCTTTTTCCCGCAGCCCGAGCAGGTCGCATTCTTCGCCGGGCAGCGCGCTCTGGGGTGTTTGGCCTGGCCACAGAAGTAGCATTTCTGGCCTTGGGATACTGCTGTCTGGCTTTGGGACACTGCTGCGGTAGTTGGGCCGTTGTTGGGCTGTGGCTGGGGTGGCACGGTACTATGGGGCTGTCCTACCGTGTCCCAGGTTGTCATTCCCCGCGGCGTCCACGGTGTAGAGGAGTAGGCATCCATGCCCCGGTAGGCTGCGTCCAGCGTTAGTGCGATTTCGGAGGCTTTGTCGAGGGTGAGGTCACTCTGCTCCAGCAGTCGCTGTCGGGTGTAGTTGGACCTGTGGCCCGCTACGAAGGCATCCCAGATCAGTTCCTCCGTGTACTTAGCGGGCATTACCGCCTTACACCCACAGGCCCGGCCAAGCACGGACAGTGCTTGGAGGTATTCCTCAGTCGATTCCCCAGGTTGTTGCTTGCGACGCCCCAGAAGGTGCCTGGCGTATACTTCGTTCACAGGGCGCATGTACTGGGTCTTGAGGAGCTGGAGGGCGGCTGTGTACGAGGTCGCGTCCCGGATGACTGAGTACACTCGGTGGTTCACCTTGGAGATTAGGACAGACAGTTTGTTCACATCCGTTACGACCGCAGTGGAGGCAGTCAGGAATGTCTCGAAGCACGTGAGCCAGTGAGCAAACTTGGTGGAAGCGTCCGCTTCCCGACTGTCCAGGTCCAGGCATGCTGGTGTGAGGATCTTCTCCATTATAAAAATTTAGTTAATAAAATTGATGCGCCATCAATTACTCAAAAGACTGAGGTTAAGCGATTAACAACCAGGCTTTTATTAACTAAAGAATGAAGGTCTTGTCTCGAGTGGTCGACCCTTCCAGAATACTAAGGGACTGGGAGGTAGTCACTTATATACCTGGAATAGTGGGAGGAGTCAGCCGAGGCATGTCCAGACCTGTACCTAGTGGAATACACATACACATACAGACAGGTATAACAGTGGTTTACCACAGAGAGTTACTCCGTGGAGAGGATGGAGAGGAGAGTTACTCCGTGGAGAGGGTGTAGAGGAGTGTTACTCCGTGGAGAGGGTGTAGAGGAGAGTTACTCCGTGGAGAGGGTGTAGAGGAGTGTTACTCCGTGGAGAGGGTGTAGAGGAGAGTTACTCCGTGGAGAGGGTGTAGAGGAGTGTTACTCCGTGGAGAGGGTGTAGAGGAGAGTTACTCCGTGGAGAGGGTGTAGAGGAGAGTTACTCCGTGGAGAGGGTGGAGAGGAGAGTTACTCCGTGGAGAGGGTGTAGAGGAGTGTTACTCCGTGGAGAGGGTGTAGAGGAGAGTTACTCCGTGGAGAGGGTGTAGAGGAGTGTTACTCCGTGGAGAGGGTGTAGAGGAGAGTTACTCCGTGGAGAGGGTGGAGAGGAGAGTTACTCCGTGGAGAGGGTGTAGAGGAGAGTTACTCCGTGGAGAGGGTATAGAGGAGAGTTACTCCGTGGAGAGGGTGTAGAGGAGAGTTACTCCGTGGAGAGGGTGTAGAGGAGAGTTACTCCGTGGAGAGGGTGTAGAGGAGAGTTACTCCGTGGAGAGGGTGTAGAGGAGAGTTACTCCATGGAGAGGGTGTAGAGGAGAGTTACTCCGTGGAGAGGGTGTAGAGGAGAGTTACTCCGGGGAGAGGGTGTAGAGGAGAGTTACTCCGTGGAGAGGGTGTAGAGGAGAGTTACTCCGTGGAGAGGGTGGAGAGGAGAGTTACTCCGTGGAGAGGGTGTAGAGGAGAGTTACTCCGTGGAGAGGGTGTAGAGGAGAGTTACTCCGTGGAGAGGGTGTAGCGGAGAGTTACTCCATGGAGAGGGTGTAGAGGAGAGTTACTCCGTGGAGAGGGTGTAGAGGAGAGTTACTCCGTGGAGAGGGTGTAGAGGGGAGTTACTCCATGGAGAGGGTGTAGAGGAGAGTTACTCCGTGGAGAGGGTGTAGAGGAGAGTTACTCCGTGGAGAGGGTGTAGAGGAGAGTTACTCCATGGAGAGGGTGTAGAGGAGAGTTACTCCGTGGAGAGGGTGTAGAGGAGAGTTACTCCGTGGAGAGGGTGTAAAGGAGAGTTACTCCGTGGAGAGGGTGTAGAGGAGAGTTACTCCGTGGAGAGGGTGTAGAGGAGAGTTACTCCGGGGAGAGGGTGTAGAGGAGAGTTACTCTGTGGAGAGGGTGTAGAGGAGAGTTACTCCATGGCGAGGGTGGAGAGGAGAGTTACTCTGGAGAGGGTGTAGAGGGGAGTTACTCGGTGGAGAGGGTGCAGAGGAGAGTTACTCCGTGGAGAGGGTGTAGAGGAGAGTTACTCTGTGGAGAGGGTGTAGAGGAGAGTTACTCTGGAGAGGGTGTAGAGGAGAGTTACTCCGTGGAGAGGGTGTAGAGGAGTGTTACTCCGTGGATGGTGTAGAGGAGAGTTACTCCGTGGAGAGGGTATAGAGGAGAGTTACTCCGTGGAGAGGGTGGAGAGGAGAGTTACTCTGGAGAGGGTGTAGAGGAGAGTTACTCCGTGGAGAGGGTGTAGAGGAGTGTTACTCTGTGGAGGGTGTAGAGGAGAGTTACTCCGTGGAGAGTGTATAGAGGAGAGTTACTCCGTGGAGAGGGTGGAGAGGAGAGTTACTCGGTGGAGAGGGTGTAGTGGAGAGTTACTCCGTGGAGAGGAGACTTACTCCGTGGAGAGTGTGGACAAGGAAGACGGTTCTGTTAAAGGAGTCTGAGCAGCTAGGGGTCAAATTAAAAAACAGAACCTCAAGGGTAATAATCTCTGGGTTATTACCTGAGCCACGAGCGAATTTGGCTAGGATAAATAAAATTAAAGAGTTAAATGCGTGGCTCAAAGACTGGTGTGGGAGAAATGGGTTTTGCTTCTTGGGACACTGGCACCAGTACTGGGACAGGAGGGAGCTGTTCTGTTGGGACGGACTCCACTTGGCCAGTGCTGGGACTAGAGTCCTGGCGAATCATATAACTAGGGCTGTAGAGAGGGCTTTAAACTAATTAGTGGGGGGGAGGTTTCTAGACAGCAAATAATAGAAATGACAACAGAGAAGGTCATAGACTTAGGTAGCAGTGGGGGAATTAAAAAACAGAATGTGTCAGGAAGGGACAGAAGGTATGGAGTAAAAAGTAAAGTAATAAAAAGGGAAAAAACAGGAACTAAGTGTTACAAAACATATTTGAAAGTTCTTTATCTGAATGCACGTAGCATTCGTAACAAAATGAATGAGTTAACGGCACAAATAATGACATATGGGTATGATCTTGTGGCCATTACAGAAACATGGCTGCAGGGTGACCATGACTGGGAATTAAACATACCAGGTTATTTAACAATCAGGAAGGACAGGCAGGAAGGGAGAGGTGGTGGGGTGGCTATGTTAATAAAGGAAGGAATCACTATAATACAGAGAAATGATATTGGGTCAAAGGAGCAGGATAGTGAAACAGTTTGGGTGGAGATAAGGAATAATAAGGGGAAAAAAACATTAGTGGGTGTAGTCTATAGGCCTCCGAACAGTTGCAACTCTGTTGGACGGAGTATTAATCAGGAAATAGTTGAGGCTTGTAATAAGGGAACAGCTATAATTATGGGGGATTTTAATTATCATATTAACTGGACAAATCAAATTGGGCAGAGCAGCCTTGAGGATGAGTTCATTGAGTGTATTAGGGATGGGTTTCTTGAGCAGTATGTAACTGAACCGACCAGGGGACAAGCAACCTTAGATTTGGTCCTGTGTAATGAGACAGGATTAATTAAAAATGTCCTAGTAAAGGATCCCCTTGGAATGAGTGACCATAACATGGTTGAGTTCCATATTCAATTAGAGGGTGAGAAGGTTGGATCTCAAACAAGCGTGCTGAGCTTGAATAAAGGAGACTATGAAGGTATGAGAGCGGAATTAATTAGAGTGGACTGGGAAAATAGATTAAAGGGTAAGACGGTACATGACCAGTGGTGTACATTTAAGGAGTTATTTAACAACTTCCAAAAAATATATATTCCACTGAGGAAAAAAGGGTGTAAAAGAAAAGATAGCCATCCTTGGCTAAGTAAAGTAATTAAGGATAGTATCCGACTAAAAACAAGGGCATATAAGGTAGCCAAATCTAGTGGGAGGATGGAAGATTGGGAAGTCTTTAAAAGACAGCAAAAAATAACTAAAAGATTGATTAAGAAAGGGAAGATAGATTATGAAAGTAAATTAGCAAAAATATAAAAACAGACAGTAAAAGTTTCTATAGTTATACAAAAAGAAAAAGGGTGGCTAAAGTAAATGTTGGTCCCTTAGAGGATGAGACCGGGAAATTAATGGTGGGAAACATGGAGATGGCAAAAACACTGAACAATTATTTTGTATCAATCTTTACAGTAGAGGACACTAAGAATATACCAACACTGGACAAACAGGGGGCTCTAGGGGGGGAGGAACTAAATACGATTAAAATCACTAAGGAAGTGGTACTTGGTAAAATAATGGGACTCAAGGCAGATAAATCCCCTGGACCTGATGGCTTGCATCCTAGGGTCTTGAGGGAAGTAGCGGTAGGGATTGTGGATGCATTGGTAATAATTTTCCAAAACTCACTGGACTCAGCAAAGGTCCCGGCAGATTGGAAAACTGCTAATGTAACACCCTTATTTAAAAAGGGTAGTAGGCAGAAGGCTGGAAACTATAGACCTGTTAGCCTAACATCTGTGGTTGGTAAAATGTTAGAGTCCATTATTAAGGAGACAGTAACGGGACATTTGGATAAACATAATTTAATAGGACAAACTCAGCATGGTTTCATGAAGGGGAAGTCATGTTTGACAAATTTGCTTGAGTTTTTTGAGGAAGTAACATACAGGGTGGATAAAGGGGAACCAGTGGACGTAGTGTATTTAGACTTCCAAAAGGCATTTGACAAGGTGCCACACAAAAGATTATTGCTCAAGATAAAAAATCACGGGATTGGGGGTAATATTCTGGCGCGGGTGGAGGATTGGCTCTCTAACAGAAAGCAGAGAGTTGGGATAAATGGTTCGTTCTCAGATTGGCAACCAGTAACTAGTGGTGTTCCGCAGGGGTCAGTGCTGGGTCCCCAACTCTTTACAATCTATATTAACGATTTGGAGGAGGGGACCGAGTGTAACATATCAAAGTTTGCAGATGATACAAAGTTGGGACGGAAAGTAGTGAGTGAGGAGGACATAAAAAACCTGCAAAGGGACATAGACAGGCTAAGTAAGTAGGCAGAGATTTGGCAGATGGAATACAATACTGGAAAGTGTGAGGTTATGCACTTTGGCAGGAAAAACCATAGAGCAAGTTATTATCTTAATGGCAAGAAACTGGAAAGTACTGTAGTACAAAGGGATCTGGGGGTCCTGGTGCACGAAACTCAAAATGTTAGTATGCAGGTGCAGCAAGTGATTAAGAAGGCCAATGGAATGTTGGCTTTTATTGCTAGGGGGATGGAATATAAAAACAGGGAGGTATTGCTGCAGTTGTACAAGGTATTGGTGAGACCGCACCTGGAATACTGCATACAGTTTTGGTGTCCATACTTAAGAAAAGACATACTTGCTCTCGAGTCAGTACAAAGAAGGTTCACTCGGTTAATCCCGGGGATGAGGGGGTGGTCATATGAGGAGAGGTTGAGTAGATTGGGACTCTACTCATTGGAGTTCAGAAGAATGAGAGGCGATCTTATTGAAACATATAAGATTGTGAAGGGGCTTGATCGGGTGGATGCGGTGAGGATGTTCCCAATGATGGGTGAAACTAGAACTAGGGGGCATAATCTTAAAATAAGGGGCTGCTCATTCAAAACTGAGATGAGGAGAAACTTCGTCACTCAGAGGGTGGTAGGTTTGTGGAATTTGCTGCCCCAGAAAGCTGTGGAAGCTACATCATTAAATAAATTTAAAACAGAAATAGATAGTTTCCTAGAAGTAAAGGGAATTAAGGGTTACGGGGAGCGGGCAGGAAATTGGACATGAGTCTAGGTTCGGAATGGTCATGGCCCTGTGGGTAGTGGAGTGGGCCCAGGGGCCGTGTAGCCTTGTTCTGCTCCTACTGTGTTCTAATTCTGTGTTAGATTTCAGGAGATGGTTTTATTCCTGTTCCTGGCTGGGGTGGAGATCGCCTTTACAGAAGGTAAGTACTGTAGAAAATATAGGGACAGAGTGATCTCCTGGAAGAATTTCGATCGCCTAGATGGGTCGGAGAGGAATTTCCCAGATTTTTTTCTCCCAAATTGGCCATTGGGTCTTTATCTGGTTTTTCGCCTCTCCCGGGAGATCACATGGGTTCGGGTGGATGCAGAGTGATAGAAGATTTGAGGTTAGTATCAGATCAGCCATGATCTTATTTGTTGTGTATGTAATATGTGTGCTACTTTGAACCTATGGACAGGACTGCACTACTTGTAGGGCGTAGTGATACGCAGTACCACTCCTGGCCATAGGGGTATAAATAGTACTGTGGGTACTGATCTCCCCTCAGTTCCCGCCTGTGGGCATGAAGTAAAGACGTATGTATAGTCCCTACCTCCAACCAGTAAAGACCTGTTTGAGTTATACGTTTAAGTCTTTGTGTTAATTGTTCAATATAATACACATACTTAACACTGGCGACGAGTCGGTTCGAACCCTGCGGCAGTTATTCCACGGCGGCTTCGTCCAAAGACAGGACGTTGAAGATAGGTTTCAATCCTCAACACCCCACTCAAAACTGAAGGGCAGCAGAAATCCTGACGGCTTCCAGCGACTGGAAGCGACAGGCATTAGGACCCTGAAGCCTCCATAACCTCGTGGGTAAGCCAGAGCCCGGGAGGGAGCGAGCAAGAGCCGCGCGAGCGGGTGAGCCAGAGGCCGGGAGCCGCTTCAAGCGCGAGGCGCAGCGCGGGCCAGCGATCGGGACCAAAGATAAGGGCCGCACTCGGACTGAAAGGCGCGGCGGCTGCAGAAGCTCAAGGTGCGAGAGCCGCGGTGCACAGCATGGGCTATCGATCGCGGCGAAGATAAGGGCCGCACTCGGGGGCTGAAAGGAGACGGCGTCGGGGGACGGGTGAAGACCGCCAAGCGCGGGAAAACCGCCATTTTGTGGGCGGAGGACGACGGCAAGAGCGGGAAGCCGCCATCTTTGATAACAAGTAAACAAAATAAAATCTGAGAAATTGCAAATCTACAATGCCTAAACACGGGAATATTAGCACCTTTGATAGTGACCTCGAAGATTGGGCCATATATGTTGAAAGAGTAAAAAATTATTGTAAGGCCAATAAAATTCGTGACCAAGATAAAGCTCTAACATTATTAAATTTAATGGGTGCGAAGACATACGGGCAATTGAAACACCTGTTATCACCAGATGAACCGGCGGATAAGACGTTCGATGAGATTGTTACTGTCCTGAAAGATCATCTAAACCCCACGCCGCTGATGCTAGCGGAACGATTTAAATTTTACGACAGAAGGCAGCTACAGCATGAAAGCAATGCTGAATATTTGCTGGAATTGCGTAAATTAGCGAAATATTGCCAGTTTGGAACGGGACTGACAGATGCACTACGAGACAAATTTGTGTGTGGTTTATTTAAACAGGATACACAAAAGCGACTGCTCGAGCAGAATGAGCTGACGCTTGAGAAGGCGGTCACTATGGCAGCAGCACACGAAGCCGCAGCGAGAGGCACAGCAGTAATGCAGCTACGGTCACCGGAGCTCAGTGCACACAAATTGGGTGTGAGTTCTGGCAAATGTTATCGTTGTGGAAAGACAACGCATGATCAGAACCAGTGTTGGTTTAAAAACCAAGAATGTAGAACTTGTGGTAGGCTTGGACATAGAGCTAGAGTATGCAGGTCAGGGAAGAAGACCAGCAACAAGAAGTCACCGCAAGGAAAATACGCAAAGGTACACAAGGTGACCGAACAGGAGTCCGATTCAGACGCTAGCAGTAATGAACTGGCTAGCTTAAGCTGTAATGAACTGGCTAGCTTAAGAGTACTCAACGCTGGTAAGGGTGCAGACCTCCAGACAATTTGGGTCACTCTTCAGATAGAAGGAGTCCAAGTAAAACTGGAATTGGACACTGGATCGGCATTGACGGTCATAAATAAGAAAGATTACGGAAAGTTATTCCAACATATTCCCCTACAGGATACGGGGATTATATTGAAAACATACACGGGGCAAAGAGTGTACCCCATCGGGAAAATAGAGGTTGCAGTGGTCCACAAGGGCGAAGACAGTCAAATAATGGACTTATATGTGATATCTGAAGGAGGTTCTCCACTACTAGGACGGGAGTGGATTAGGAAAATGAATATGGACTGGCATTTCCTACAAACAATAACGAGTGAGAACTCGGTGAAGATAGTCGGCCCAGACTCTGGAACGGATGATGGTAAGCCCAACTCAGGTGCAAAAGACAAAGTTTCAGCACAGAATTCCACTGAGCTACAACAACATAGTTTAACTGTGGATTCTGAGTCTGGCAAGTCTACTGATGTGCCCATTTCTGAGGGACACCGGGCTCGAACTCAACTCCATTTCAAACTACAACAGCAATTAGAACAAATGCTTCGCCGTTGTGAGCAAGAGTTGAATGCAACGAAAGAGTTCTTTGATATAGAGTTGGAGAATCTGGAAAGACAACAGAAGCAGCTGATGGAGAAAATGGAGCAGGAGCACACAAAACGTCTGATGTCAGAGGAGTTAACGGTCAGCCAACTCCTGCATATGCTGAAGGACAGGACTCTGAAATGGGAAAAACTTGAACACGAACTTCAATATTCAAACGAAAGGGGTTCGGAGCTCTCAAAGGTTATTGGAAGAGCTGAGGTGGCAACACAGACTGAGATGACTGCAACAGAGCAGCCCTTGGATGCCAAAAGTACGCTGACTCCCGTCAACGTAGAACAACAGACCGCTGAAACAGCTGCTCCGGTAGAGGGATTGAATAGTCCGATCAATCAATCTCCAAAAGAAGTTGAAGTAGTAAAATCTCAAATGAGGTCATTAGTAAACGACTTGCTGAAAGCCCAGAAAAAGCTGGATGAAGAGGTACGCATGAAGAAGTCTCTTCAGGAAAGATGTCTGGACTTGGAACAAAAGCTGGCTAACGCCCAGCTGGGTATGGAGGAAATAGAAGACCCTCTCGCTGGCCTAGATCAGGACGACACCGATTATTACTATGTCCTGTCCTGCCCAACTTGTAACTTCGACTCCCACCATACAGAAATCATGGAGGAGCACCGAAAGCCTACGGAACATCGGGAGAAGGTGGCTCTACTACAAAAAAAGGAGGAAGAGAAGGAGGAACTGCGCATGCAGCTGGCAGCTGTGGCAGCTGACAATGGAGCCCAGAGAGTCTCCAAGAAGCAGAAAAGGAAAAGTAAAAACAGAAGATGACCCATCTGAACCATTATCACCTCTACCAGATCACACACGTGGTCCCTCCGAACGGAGCCAAATCAGTTCGGAAGTTCAAGCTGTTAAATCCATGAAAGGACTATTGAATGAGTAACGTGAACCGACTACACCACAGAGATTGAATCTGTGAACTGTTTTCCGCAGAGACTGAATCTGTGATCTGTTTTGACATGAAGTTATCTATGTATCTATGTTATTCTGTTATGTAAACCTGAAGTTATATATGTATATATGTTATTACGTTATGTTAAATGGGGAGATGACTGTAAAGCTAGGAAGGGAGGAATGTTGTGTATGTAAAATGTGTGCTACTTTGAACCTATGGACAGGACTGCACTACTTGTAGGGCGTAGTGATACGCAGTACCACTCCTGACCATAGGGGTATAAATAGTACTGTGGGTACTGATCTCCCCTCAGTTCCCGCCTGTGGGCATGAAGTAAAGACCTATGTATAGTCCCTACCTCCAACCAGTAAAGACCTGTTTGAGTTATACGTTTAAGTCTTTGTGTTAATTGTTCAATATAATACACATACTTAACATTATTGAATGGTGGAGCAGGCTCGAGGGGCCGATTGGCCTACTCCTGCTCCTATTTCTTATGTTCTTATGTTCTTATGAGAGTTACTCCGTGGAGAGGGTGTAGAGGAGAGTTACTCCGTGGAGAGGGTGTAGAGGAGAGTTACTCCGTGGAGAGGGTGGAGAGGAGAGTTACTCCGTGGAGAGGGTGGAGAGGAGAGTTACTCCGTGGAGAGTGTGTAGAGGAGAGTTACTCCGTGGAGAGGGTGCAGAGGACAGTTACTCCATGGAGAGGGTGTAGAGGAGAGTTACTCTGGAGAGGGTGTAGAGGAGAGTTACTCTGTGGAGAGGGTGTAGAGGGGAGTTACTCTGGAGAGGGTGTAGAGGAGAGTTACTCCGTGGAGAGGGTGTAGAGGAGAGTTACTCCGTGGAGAGGGTGTAGAGGAGAGTTACTCCGTGGAGGGTGTAGAGGAGAGTTACTCCGTGGAGAGGGTGTAGAGGAGAGTTACTCCGTGGAGAGGGTGTAGAGGAGAGTTACTCCGTGGAGAGGGTGTAGAGGAGAGTTACTCCGTGGAGGGTGTAGAGGAGAGTTACTCCGTGGAGAGGGTGTAGAGGAGAGTTACTCCGTGGAGAGGGTGTAGAGGAGAGTTACTCCATGGAGAGGGTGTAGAGGAGAGTTACTCCGTGGAGAGGGTGTAGAGGAGAGTTACTCCGTGGAGAGGGTGTAGAGGAGAGTTACTCCGTGGAGAGGGTGTAGAGGAGAGTTACTCCGTGGAGAGGGTGTAGAGGAGAGTTACTCCGTGGAGAGGGTGTAGAGGAGAGTTACTCCGTGGAGAGGGTGTAGAGGAGAGTTACTCCGTGGAGAGGGTGTAGAGGAGAGTTACTCCGTGGAGAGGGTGTAGAGGAGAGTTACTCCGTGGAGAGGGTGTAGAGGAGAGTTACTCCGTGGAGAGGGTGCAGAGGAGAGTCACTCCGTGGAGAGGGTGTAGAGGAGAGTTACTCTGGTGGTGCCGGGGGTGAGGGTCTTCAGTTATGAGGAAAAGCTGGGGCTCTTCGTTGCAACAAAGACAGTTAAGAGGTACAGAAGAGATGGAAGTGTTGATAATGATGGGTTTTGATTGAGTAACTGGGGGAACGATTTCCACTGTCAGTGAGTTGGTAGGTGGAGGGCATCAATTTAACATCACCAAAAGAATGAAGGGAGAGATTAGAAGAATGGATTATCAGGGTAGGGAGAGCCCGGCCAGAAACTGAGGGGCTAGCAGAACCCAGAATAACTTTTAAAATAGAAGGAGATAAATATATGAAAAAATAAAAGGGAATGGGACTAAGATGTCAGAACTTTCAGAGAGCCGGCACAGGCAGGATGGGAGTGAATGGGAAGGGGTTTGGTCCATTGGGATTCTGTACAATGGGAGTGAATGGGAAGGCGTTTGGTCCATTGGGATTCTGTACAATGGGAGTGAATGGGAAGGGGTTTGGTCCATTGGGATTCTGTACAATGGGAGTGAATGGGAAGGGGTTTGGTCCATTGGGATTCTGTACAATGGGAGTGAATGGGAAGGCGTTTGGTCCATTGGGATTCTGTACAATGGGAGTGAATGGGAAGGGGTTTGATCCATTGGGATTCTGTACAATGGGAGTGAATGGGAAGGGGTTTGGGCCCATTGGGATTCCGTACAATGGGAGTGAATGGGAAGGGGTTTGGGTCCATTGGGATTCTGTACCATGGGAGTGAATGGGAAGGGGTTTGGGTCCATTGGGATTCTGTACAATGGGAGTGAATGGGAAGGGGTTTGGGTCCATTGGGATTCTGTACAATGGGAGTGAATGGGAAGGGGTTTGGTCCATTGGGATTCTGTACAATGGGAGCGAATGGGAAGGGGTTTGGTCCATTGGGATTCTGTACAATGGGAGCGAATGGGAAGGGGTTTGGTCCATTGGGATTCTGTACAATGGGAGTGAATGGGAAGGGGTTTGGTCCATTGGGATTCTGTACAATGGGAGTGAATGGGAAGGGGTTTGGTCCATTGGGATTGTGTACAATGGGAGTGAATGGGAAGGGGTTTGGTCCATTGGGATTCTGTACAATGGGAGTGAATGGGAAGGGGTTTGGTCCATTGGGATTCTGTACAATGGGAGTGAATGGGAAGGGGTTTGGTCCATTGGGATTCTGTACAATGGGAGTGAATGGGAAGGGGTTTGGTCCATTGGGATTGTGTACAATGGGAGTGAATGGGAAGGGGTTTGGTCCATTGGGATTGTGTACAATGGGAGCGAATGGGAAGGGGTTTGGGTCCATTGGGATTGTGTACAATGGGAGTGAATGGGAAGGGGTTTGGTCCCTTGGGATTCTGTACAATGGGAGTGAATGGGAAGGGGTTTGGTCCATTGGGATTCTTGACCTGTGGCTGTGAGCCAGTGCTGTACGATGGTTTAATTTGTCGATTTTCAGTTGCAGAGTCGGCTCCAGCGAGCCTCCAGTGTCAGTGCCGGGGTCTGATCCAGGGGCACCCCTGCCAGGACGAACTGTGCACCTTGGAGACCTCGGGGGAGACGTACCAGCTGCGATTCTCCGCCGACAACAGACTCGCTTCTGACTTGTCTTCCGTCCATCACATCTTCAACTCATCGTTCAGCGTTGTCAGACGCTTGCCGGAGAGCTGTGTTCAGAGCGGGGAGTTAGTGTGGCCCCCGGGGGCCCGGGCACTGACCAGCTACTGCCATGGTCAGCTGGTGGGTGCCAACACTGCTTGTAACGTTTGTAAATTTAAATATTGTTAACGTGCAAAGGGTTAATCTAGGCCGAGTTTCCATTCGTTGCCACTTCAAACCCCAGTGAGACTGTCACTCACTCACTCGGACCGAACCTGGGATCATTCCTTCAGGCTTGGACCAGCAGTGGATTGATCCTGCATTGAGCCATCAACACAAACACTGATCCGAACAATGTGCACAGAATCCAAACCTCTTGCAACAGAACAACACGGGACTCTTAAGTGCAGCCGTACAGTCCAGGGTTGTCAGCCATGGCTCAGTGGGCAACGCACTCACCTCTGAGTCAGGAGGTCATAGGTTCAAGTCCCACTCCAGTGACTTGAGCACAAAATCCAGGCCGATACTCCCAGTGCAGTACTGAGGGAGCGCCGCGCTGTCGGAGGGGCAGTACTGAGGGGGCGCAGCACTGTCGGAGGGGCAGTACTGAGGGAGCACTGCACTGTCGGAGGGGCAGTACTGAGGGAGCGCCGCACTGTCGGAGGGGCAGTACTGAGGGGGCGCAGCACTGTCGGAGGGGCAGTACTGAGGGAGTGCTGCACTGTTGGATGGGCAGTACTGAGGGAGCGCCGCACTGTCGGAGGGCCAGTACTGAGGGAGCGCTGCACTGTCGGAGGGGCAGTACTGAGGGGGTGCCACACTGTTGGAGGGTCAGTACTGAGGGAGCGCCGCACTGTCGGAGGGGCGGTACTGAGGGAGTGCCACACTGTCGGAGGGGCAGTACTGAGGGAGAGCCGCACTGTCGGAGGGGTAGTACTGAGGGAGCGCTGCACTGTTGGAGGGGCAGTACTGAGGGAGCGCCGCACTGTCAGTGCTGAGGGAGCGCCGCACTGTCGGAGGGTCAGTACTGAGGGAATGCTGCACTGACCATCCCCCTTTTTGAAAAAGGTCTGAGATGTGACACACATGCACTAGATGCAAGAATTATATAAAATTGTATAAAATCTTCTCAAAAAAGAAACTGATCAGTGTAATCTATATTTGAAGCTAATATAATTTCATCCCCTCCCCTCCCCTGTTCCCCACCCTGTAGCACGCAGTGATATTTACAAAGGAGAAGAAGATTTACATTCACCCAAAGGAGCTGAAACCAGCCGGTGATGGAGAGGACGTTGTCCCACTCGTTGCGGACCATTATCTTGTCTCTGATAATGCCCAGATTCCTGCTAATGACAGTAAGACCTTAAAACCTTAGATTCCTGGTGGGATATATTGTAAAGGTGTCGGTCATTGCTCAAACACCTTTCCCACATTACCACAGCGACTACGCTTCAACAGTACTTCAGTGGCTGTAAAGCATTTTGGGACGTCCTGAGGTGGTGAAAGGTGGTGTGGAAATCCGAGTCATTGTTTCTTTAAAAAGGGTATTTACCTGAGTGGGTTAACCAAGAGAAAAATTTGAGTCCAATTTTCTCCCTTCCTCCTGAAGGCTTTGTCACTTTGCTGGGTTATGGCACCATGGTGTCTCAGGGACCTCACCCAGATGCTCATTGATGGGCTATTTGACTATAGAGGGCATCACAGCCGAGCCTGATCCTGTCCTGACTGACGTCTACAAATGCTCAATTTCCATCAAAGTTAAGCGGTGATGTAATCAAAGGTGTTTAAAGTGATTCGATAGAGTAGATACTGAAAACTGTTTCCTCTGGTCGGGGCTGGGGAGGAGGAGTCCAGAACAAGGGGGCATAACCTTAAAATTAGAAGTAGGCAATTTAGGAGGAAAAGCAGGAAGCACTTCTTCACACAAAGGGGAGTGGAAATCTGGAAAACTCTCCCCCAAAAGGCTGTGGATCAATTGGGAGCTTTCAAGACTGAGATTGATAGATTTTTGTTGGGTAAGGGTATTAAGGGATCGGGAGCAAAGGCGGGAGAATGGAGATCTAATTGAATGGCGGAACAGACTCGAGGGGCCTTCCCCTGTTCCTAGTAATAAATTTAATTTTTTTATTTATTCGTTCATGGAATGTGGGCGTCGCTGGCAAGGCCGGCATTTATTGCCCATCCCTACTTGCCCTTGAGAAGGTGGTGGTGAGCTGCCTTCTTGAACCGCTGCAGTCCGTGTGGTGATACTTCTTTGTAGCGATTTGGGACAACTGAGTGTCTCGTTGGGCCGTTTCAGGGGGCAGTTAAGAGTCAACCACATTGCTGTGGGTTTGGAGTCACATGTAGGCCAGACCGGGCAAGGACGGCAGATTTCCTTCCCTAGAGGTGAACCAAGTGGGTTTTTACGACAATCCGGTCGTTTCATGGTCACCATTACTGACACTAGCTTTTTATTCCAGATTTATTTAATTAACTGAATTTAATTCCCCAGCTGCCGTGGTGGGATTTGGACTCGTGTCTCCGGATCATTATTCCAGGCCCCTGGATTACTAGTCCAGTGACACAACCACTGTGCTACTGTTGTCATTTGCTTGCCCAATAGCAGAGTCAATCTAAGTCCCCCCACACCCCCGCAAATCATGTACTGAATAATTCTGTTCTGTTTCAACGTCCCAGGGCGATCCAGACCCTCCCTCATTACAAGACGCTCGCTGAAGGAGGCGAAACATCTGGAGCTGCTGGTTGTGGTGATGCACGACGTGTACGACTTCCACAAGCAAGGCACTGAGCGCTACATCCTCACCAACCTGAATATCGTGAGTGTCTTGGGGCGCCTTCATGGAGGCTAACAGCCCAGGGCTGGCGGGGGCCTCGGACCTCGGACCGAGACAGCGCCATTATCGGGCCACTACCAGGCCGGTTGAGGCTGAACTAGATGGACCTTGGTCTTCTTGCGTCCAGCCGTTCCCCTGTTGCTAAGTGCCACCCTCCCCTCCGGTCTTCCTTCGGCCGTGCTTGGAGGCACTGCAGTGCGCGCTCACACCTCGCTGCTTGGCCCGCTACCTCCACCGCTGTTACTTTGGTGTCTCTGTCCCATGCAGCTCCCCAGCTGGGTGGGCGACGCACGCGGGGCCGTCCTGCTCCCGGGGCGGGGGGTGGGTCCTCCTCACAGACGTGGGAACCCGCCCGCCCGTCGGGAGGTGCGTGCGGGCTGGCGGGGTAAGCTCACGTTCTATCTCCCTGATGACTGCTGCCTGGCTCCTGATTCTTTTTATTCCAAACGACTCCTGACTGGCCTCTCGTGTCTTTGTGTATCCCGCAGGCTGCTGAGCTGCTGCGAGACGCTTCTCTGGGGGCCCAACTACGAGTCCACCTAACAAAGATGGTCATCCTGACGCAACCTGAGGTATGAGCCCTGGTCCAGAGAGCTTCCAGTCAACTCAACCAACAGCAACTCGTATTTATACAGTGCCTTTAATGTAGTAAAAATGTCCCAAGGTGCTTCACAGGAGCGATGAACAAAATCTGACCCTGAGCCACATAAGGAGATATTAGGACAGGTGACCAAAAGCTTAGACAAAGAAGTCGGTTTTAAGGAGCGTCTTAAAGGAGGAGAGAGAGGCGGAGAGGTTTAGGGAGGGAATTCCAGAGCTTGGGGCCTGGGCAGCTGAAGGCACGGCCGCTAATGGTGGAGCGATGGAAATCGGGGGATGCTCAAGAGGGCAGAATTAGAGGAGCGCAGAGATCTCGGAGGGTTTGTGGGGCTGGAGGAGGTTAGAGAGAGGGAGGGGCGAGGCCATGGAGCGATTTGAAAACAAGGTTGGGACCAAGAGAAGGTCATTGCTCTCCATTCTTCTGAGTGCTAGTTTGATTGAAGACCGTGTGGTATATTTGGAGAGGCGGGGTCTGAATTGATCCACGTCCTCCAAGGAGGACCTGGGCTTTGTGAGCTGGTCCTTCTGAATCCCTTGAGCTTTATTTAAGGAAATTGTCGATACACGGGTTACGTTACTGGACTAGTAATCCAAGGTTCAAATCTCACCGCGGGCAGTTTGAGAATTTGAATTCAGTTTAAAATATCCGGAAATAAAAAGCTGGGATCAGTAAGAGTGACCATGAAGCTGTCGGATTGTCGTAAAAACCCAACGGGTTCACTGATGTCCTTTAGGGAAGGAAACCTGCCGTCCTTACCCGGTCTGGGCCTATAGGTGACTCCAGTCCCACACCAACATCATTGACTCTAAACCGCCCTCTGAAGTGGTCGCTCAGTTTGTATCAAACCCGCGACCAGCGGTTCAGGAAGAAGGCGGCTCACCGCCACCTTCCCAGGGCAACTCGGGATGGGCAATAAATGCCGGCTTTGCCAGCGATGCCCAGGAATGGATCAGAATCCTTCTCAAGCAGCTTCCATACTCAGCTTTGAACTGCCTTTCCAAAGACACCTTGGAATTTTTGTAAATTTGCTCCCCATTTCATTTAGGAATTGAATTTTTTTATTCATTCCTGGGATGTGGGCGTCGCTGGCAAGGCCAGCATTTATTGCCCATCCCTAATTGCCCTTGAGAAGGCGGTGGTGAGCCGCCTTCTTGAACCGCTGCAGTCCGTGTGGTGAAGGTGCTCCCACAGTGCTGTTAGGGAGGGAGTTCCAGGATTTTGACCCAGCGACGATGAAGGAACGGCGATATATTTCCTAGTCAGGATGGTGTGTGACTCGGAGGGGAACTTGGAGGTGGTGGTGTACCCATGCACCTGCTGCCCTTGTCCTTCGAGGTGGTAGAAGTCGCTAGTTTGGGAGGCGCTGTCGAAGAAGCCTTGGCAAGTTGCTGCAGTGCATCTTGTAGATGGTACACACTGCAGCCATGGTGCGCCGGTGGGGGAAGGAGTGAATGTTTAAGGTGGTGGATGAGCTTAACCCCTGAGTAGCCCTGACCTGTCAGACTCCCTGACTCCCTAAACAATCGGTGGAGGGCCAAGGCCCACAGTGCTGGACACCTTCATGGAAGAGAAAAGGAGGTGAATCAGGAAATAGTCATAAGATGATACCAAGTTTGGTTTTTGAAAGCCTGTAGACTATAGGGAGAAAGAAAGACTGAGGGAGGGGAGGAGTGCCATGGTTTGAGATCCTGGAAAGAATGAATGAGATTTGGAGACGGCGATGTATCTTGATTTCAACAGAGTTGGGATGCAGGTAGGAGGAAGAGTGTGGAGAACAAGGTATCTGGAACTCAGGAGAACGTAGAGCCTTACCACAAATCTCTCTCTATCTGTAGAGTCTCTCACTCCGTAGAGTCCCATTGTTATCCTGACAGGAAGGTTACTGTAGTAATAATACTGATAAATTAGAGAGAGGTTGGAGGCTGGAGGTGAGAGTGGGACCATCTACCAGATGACAAGCTTACAGACGCGCCTATGTGTAGTCAACAGTGACACCAGTCTTCTCCCCACAGCCAGGACTGCAGATCACCAGAAACCTCACCTCATCACTCATCAGCTTGTGCAGGTGGAGCCGAACGATTAACCCAGAGAACGACTCCGATCCACTCCACGCAGACCTGGTCCTCTACGTCACCAGGTACCGAGCAGGTCACTGTGTTGGTGTCCTGAGTACTGCCTGATCTTATACTCTGGGAGTGTGGGCTTCAGTCACTGGGTTCGGTCTCCTTGTTAGTTTGAGGTGATTCATTTCTCGTGGGTATCAGGGAGGGTGGGGGGGGGATTTTAATTTGCCAAAATTGGCGTTAACTGGACGGTAACAGCCTCAAAATGGGGGTCAGCAAACGTACCACCCCGTTACCATAGGCAGCCGGTCTGCTGCCACCTTCGGGGGTGAAACATTTGGACAGCCAAAGCGCTGCCTGTGCAGGTGGTAGCCTCCTTTTAATATGTAAATCAGGATCCGATGACGTATGCAAGATCCCGCTTGCCAGTTACAGACCATCTCAAGGACTGGGATAGCTCTTGCCATAGCTGTGAAGGTCATTATGCTATTAAAGCTCTACCCTAGGAATTGGTACGAGTGGGGTTGGATTGGGTGAGGAGTGGAGTTACGATTAAGTTAGCATTGAAGTTGGATGGTGAAAGAGTGGGTTGGGGTTGAGGTGTGGTTGGGTTGCGATGTGATTGGGATTGGATTGGAGTTGGGGTGGGTGGGATTAGGAGATTGGGGTTGGAGCTTGGGGGCAGGGTTGGAGGTCGGAGTTGTGGGTGGGGGTCAGAGTTCAGGGGTTGGGATTTGGGGTGGGGGTCGGGTTGGGGTTGTGGGTGGGAGTTTGGGATTAGGGGTCAGGTTTGGGACTTGGGGTGGGGATTAGGGTTGGGGGTCGGAGTTCAGGGTTGGGGGTCGGAGTGGTGGGGTTGGGGTTGGGGGTCGGAGTTCAGGGGTGGGGTGGGGTGGGGTTGGGGTCGGAGTTCAGGGGTGGGGGATCGGGGTTAGGGTTGGGATTCGGGGTGGGGATTGGGGGTGGGGTCGGAGTTCAGGGATGGGGTGGGGTTGGGGGTCGGAGTTCAGGGGTGGGGTTGGGGGTCGGAGTTCAGGGGTGGGGTTGGGGGTCGGAGTTCAGGGGTGGGGTTGGGGGTCGGAGTTCAGGGGTGGGGGTTGGGGTTGGGGGTTGGAGTTCAGGGGCGGGGTGGGGTTGGGGTTGGTCACTCTGACACGGGCACAAATTAATTTTCCTCCATTCCATTTCTTTTTCGAGGTTTGACCTGGAATCTGACAACGGCAACACGATGGTTCGTGGCGTGACCCAGCTGGGCGGGCTGTGCTCCCACTCCTGGAGCTGTGTGATCACTGAGGACACGGGCTTCAACCTCGGCATCACCATGGCTCATGAGATAGGTCACAGGTGGGTGCGGGGCGAGAGATTCAGCACAGCAATAATAATGGAACAGGGTGACTGTTTAGAGCAGGAGTCTACAAGGGGATTAGGAGTGAGGGATTCGTTGGGATGAAACATACTCTATAGGAAGAGAGTTAGAGACTGTACAGGGATGGAAAGACACCGGGGAGAGAATGAGACCATAGAGATAGTAGGGCTATTGGGATAGAGAGACTACAGGGGGAGACTGCCCGGGGGGAGTGCTTAGCGACGATTGTGTTGGGTCGAATTCTTACAGTCTCCTCCTGTAGTCTCTCAATCCCCCGGGCAGTCTCCCCCTGTAGACTCACTCCCCCGGGGCAGTCTCCCTGTGTAGACTCACTCCCCCGGGGCAGTCTCCCCCTGTAGACTCTCGCCCCCCGGGGCAGTCTCCCCCCGTAGACTCTCTCCCCCGGGGCAGTCTGCCCCTGTAGTCTCTCAATCCCCCGGACAGTCTCCCCCTGTAGACTCACTCCCCCGGGGCAGTCTCCCCCTGTAGAATCTCTCCCCCGGGCAGTCTCCCCCTGTAGACTCTCTCCTCCCGGGGCAGTCTGCCCCTGTAGACTCTCTCCCCCCGGGGAGTCTCCCCCTGTAGACTCTCTCCCCCGGGCAGTCTCCCCCTGTAGACTCTCTCCTCCCGGGGCAGTCTGCCCCTGTAGACTCTCTCCCCCCGGGGAGTCTCCCCCGAGGGAGGTGTGAAGGATTCAGGACCGACGCCTCTTGTCAGGGTTGTAATGAAAGCTCCTCGATCTGAAACAGTAACCGGACCTCCTTCGCCCCACAGAGGCTGCCTGACCGGCTCAGCGTTTCCAGCCCTTTCTGATTTGATTTATTTTGTGTTTGAGGTGCGATCAGATATCTGCGCTCGCTGCCGTAGCCAAGCAAATTTTCTCTCTTTGTTTTTGGTAGTTTTGGCATCAGCCACGACGGGCACAAGAACGACTGCATTGGCAACGCACACATCATGGCAGCAGAGGGAGGCTACAACAGCGTCGACCTGACCTGGTCCGCGTGCAGCCGTCAGCAGTTCATCACGTTCCTGAGGTGAGGCTTTGCTCGCACCGTATCCCGGCTCCACACTTTCACCAACACCCGCAACATCGCCACTGGCTATCGAGGCGGGTCCGAGCAGCGGGTGTCACCAGCATCAGAGGGGCAGTACTGAGGGAGCGCCACACTGTCGGAGGGGCAGTACTGAGGGAGTGCCGCACTGTCGGAGGGGCAGCACTGAGGGAGCACCGCACTGTCGGAGGGGCAGAACTGAGGGAGCGCCGCACTGTCGGCGGGTCAGTACTGAGGGAGCGCCGCACTGTCAGAGGGGCAGTACTGAGGGAATGCTGCACTGTCGGAGTGCCAGTTTATTTGGCGGGTTATTAATCAGACGCCACAATCATCTACAGTACTGAGGGAGTGTCGCACTGTCGAGGGGCAGTACTGAGGGAGCGCTGCACTGTCGGAGGGGCAGTATTGAGGGAGCGCTGCACTGTCGGAGGGGCAGTACTGAGGGAGCGCTGCACTGTCGGAGGGGCAGTACTGATGGAGCGCTGCACTGTCGGAGGGGCAGTACTGAGGGAGCGCTGCACTGTCGGAGGGGCAGTACTGAGGGAGCGCTGCACTGTCGGAGGGGCAGTACTGAGGGAGCGCTGCACTGTCGGAGGGGCAGTACTGATGGAGCGCCGCACGGTCGGAGCAGCAGTACTGAGGGAGTGCTGCACTGTCGGAGGGGCAGTATTGAGGGAGCGCTGCACTGTCGGAGGGGCAGTATTGAGGGAGTGCCGCACTGTCGGAGGGGCAGTACTGATGGAGCGCCGCACTGTCGGAGGGGCAGTACTGAGGGAGTGCTGCACTGTCGGAGGGGCAGTACTGAGGGAGCGCCGCACTGTCGGAGCAGCAGTACTGAGGGAGTGCTGCACTGTCGGAGGGGCAGTATTGAGGGAGCGCTGCACTGTCGGAGGGGCAGTATTGAGGGAGTGCCGCACTGTCGGAGGGGCAGTACTGATGGAGCGCCGCACTGTCGGAGGGGCAGTACTGAGGGAGTGCTGCACTGTCGGAGGGGCAGTACTGAGGGAGCGCCGCACTGTCGGAGGGGCAGTACTAAGGGAGCGCCGCACTGTCGGAGGGGCAGTACTGAGGGAGCGCCGCACTGTCGGAGGGGCAGTACTGAGGGAGTGCTGCACTGTCGGAGGGGCAGTACTGAGGGAGCGCTGCACTGTCGGAGTGGCAGTACTGAGGGAGTGCTGCACTGTCGGAGGGGCAGTACTGAGGGAGTGCTGCACTGTCGGAGGGGCAGTACTGAGGGAGTGCTGCACTGTCGGAGGGGCAGTACTGAGGGAGCGCTGCACTGTCGGATGTGCTGTATTTCGGATGAGACGTTAAACCAAAGCCCCGTCTGCTCTCTCAGATTGATGTAAAAGATCCACGGCCACTATTTCGAAGAAGAGCAGGGGCGTTCTCCCCGGTGTCCTGGTCCAATATTTATCCTAAAACCAATATCACTAAAAACAGATTATCTGGTCATTATCACATTGCTGTTTGTGGGAGCTTGCTGTGCGCAATTTGGCTGCCGCGGTTCCTACATTACAACAGTGACTACACTTCAAAAGTACTTCAGTGTCTGTAAAGTGCTTTGTGAGGTCCGGAGGTGGTGAGACGAGCTGTAGAATGCAAATCCTTTCTTTGACAGCTGCACCTCCAACTCCATTGATGGTTACATTTACTCGCGGGTAACATTAATCGTTTGCTTATGTTTATTCTGCCAGCACAAGCCAAGCGACGTGTGTGAGCGACCTGCCAGCGACAGAGTCCGATCTCTCCGGCAGCAAACCGGGCCTGTACTACGGAGCGGACGATCAGTGCAAGATAGCCTTTGGAGACAAGGCGTCCGCCTGCAGTTTCAGCAGACACGACATCGTAGGTGGCGCTCGCGATCGACCCGCGCCTCGCACTCTGTTTCAGGCCGGAACCGAAATCCTGGGCCACAGAATCATAGACTGATACAGCGCAGGAGGAGGCCACTCGGCCCATCGAGCTCGTGCCGGCTCTTTGAATGAGCTCTCCAATTAATCCCGCTCCCCCTGCTCTTTCCCCACAGCCCTGTAAATGTTTCCTTTCCAACTATTTCTCCAATTCCCTTTTGAAAGTTATTATTGAATCTGCTCCCACCGCCCTTTCAGGCAGCGCATTCCAGATCACAACAACTCGCTGCGTAAAAACATTCTCCTCCCAGATTTAAGATAATTGGCAAAAGAAGCAGGGGGGAGATGAAGAGAATTTCTTTTACTGCCCCCTGATCCCGCCCCCTGCCCCCGATCCCGCCCCCTGCCCCCGATCCCGCCCCCTGCCCCCGATCCCGCCCCCTGCCCCCCGATCCCGCCCCCTGCCCCCCGATCCCGCCCCCTGCCCCCGATCCCGCCCCCTGCCCCCCGATCCCGCCCCCTGCCCCCGATCCCGCCCCCTGCCCCCCGATCCCGCCCCCTGCCCCCCGATCCCGCCCCCTGCCACCGATCCCGCCCCCGCCCGTGCAGCTCCTGTTTGAGAGGGGTTAAGCGAGCAATCTACTCTGACATGTATTTTCTGTGTCTGGTAACTCTCTGTGATGCCCTGCACCACCGCTAATTACTGCATGCTTTTGTTCCCGTGCAGGATGTGTGCAACGTCCTCTCATGTCACACAGACCCAGCAGACCACAGCACGTGCACCCGATTATTCATTCCCCTGCTGGATGGCACCGAGTGCGGTCCCAACAAGGTACAAGTAACCGCAGTCTTTGTAACACTTGTAAAGCTGAAGACAGCATCTCGTTAACGGTCAAGGTAAGGTGTCGGCCGTGGCTCAGTGGGCAGCACCCTCGCCTCTGAGTCAGAAGGTCGTGGGTTCAAGTCCCCACTCCAGAGACTTGATACCATAACCCAGGCTGACACTCCAGTGCAGCACTGAGGGAGCGCCGCACTGTCAGAGGGGCAGTACTGACGGAGCGCCGCACTGTCGGAGGGGCAGTACAGATGGAGCACCGCACTGTCGGAGGGGCAGTACTGAGGGAGCGCCGCACTGTCGGAGGGGCAGTACAGACGGAGCGCCGCACTGTCGGAGGGGCAGTACAGATGGAGCACCACACTGTCGGAGGGGCAGTACAGATGGAGCACTGCACTGTCGGAGGGGCAGTACAGATGGAGCACCGCACTGTCGGAGGGGCAGTACAGATGGAGCACTGCACTGTCGGAGGGGCAGTACAGATGGAGCACTGCACTGTCGGAGGGGCAGTACTGAGGGAGCGCCGCACTGTCGGAGGGGCAGTACAGACGGAGCGCCGCACTGTCGGAGGGGCAGTACAGATGGAGCACCGCACTGTCGGAGGGGCAGTACTGAGGAAGCGCCGCACTGTCGGAGGGGCAGTACTGAGGGAGCACTGCACTGTCGGAGGGGCAGTACTGAGGGACAGCCGCACTGTCGGAGGGGCAGTACTGAGGGAGCGCCGCACTGTCGGAGGGGCGGTATTGAGGGAGCGCCGCACTGTCGGAGGGGCAGTACTGAGGGAGCGCTGCACTGTCGGAGGGGCAGTACTGAGGGAGCGCTGCACTGTCGGAGGGGCAGTACTGAGGGAGCGCCGCACTGTCGGAGGGGCAGTACCGAGGGAGCGCCGCACTGTGGGAGGGGCAGTACTGAGGGCATGCCGCACTGTCGGAGGGGCAGCACTGAGGGAGCGCCGCACTGTCGGAGGGGCAGTACCGAGGGCATGCCGCACTGTCAGAGGGGCAGTACTGAGGGCGTGCCGCACTATCGGAGGGGCAGTACTGAGGGAGCGCCGCACTGTTGGAGGGGCAGTACTGAGGGCGTGCTGCACTGTCGGAGGGCTGCACTGTCGGAGGGGCCATTTTTTGGGTGAGTCCTTAACCTGAGGTCTCGTCTGCTCTCTCGTGGTCACATAAGATCCGACTGCACTATTTCAAAGAAGAGCGGGAGAGTTCTCCCAGATGTCTAAGACCAACATTTACCCCTCAACCAACGTCACTAAAACAGGTGATCTAGTCACTAATGCTATAGAAAGGCAAGTCTTTTTTCACACTGATTACTGGCGTGTGAATGATTTTAACCGATGATGTTTTTTCTGCAGTGGTGTTTAAGAAGGAACTGTACCTCTCTCGGGGACCTGGATGTGATTGGGGTCGTTGACGGGTCCTGGTCTCGCTGGACTCCGTTCAGCAACTGTTCCCGGAGCTGTGGGGGAGGGGTCACTCTACGACACAGGCACTGCAACAATCCAAGGTAGGTAGGCTGCCGCAGAAAGCAAACTTAGGAGCAGGAGGGGGCAACTCAGCCCCTCGGGCATGTTCCCCCATGTAGGGGTTTGTTGGTTGGGTGGTCGGTTTGGCCCGGGCCTGACCCACTGGACGTTTTCGAGGCGTCCCCACACTCCCACTCAGTTCTGACACTGGGATCCTACCAGGCAGCTGATGCGCAGAATTACAAGCTCGAGACAGACAAGCAGGTGAAAGGTTCAAATAATAACGGTTTTATTGAGAGAAAAATAAAACAAAACAAGCAAGCAGAGAAATTAATTGGTTCAACGATACTAAACCAAGGCTACAGCTCTATACACTTTAAAAAGAGAAAGAAAAAGGAATACTATATATTCAAAACAGAGGGCACGCGAGTGCGGGAAGGAGTACGACACATCGAGGGGTATCACACATTAACACTCCCCTTAGCCTTATCCCCACCTCCTACACTATCCCTAACCTAGGTTGAACTAAAGGGGGGTCAGACTCTCATGCTCACCCAACGCATTGGAACAAAGGCCTTTAGGTTGTCCTGGGACTGCAGCTTTAGTTGGTCTGGCCTGGCAAAGTTCAGTGTGCACTGGCCACACACTCTCCCGTCAGTCAGGTAGTGGATCTTCCTCCTTGGCTGGGTGAAAAGGCTTCCCTCCTGGGTCGGGCTGCGCCGTTTAGCGAGGCCCGCTCTGGGCTCCGGCCCATACCGGGATGGTGCACTCCGTCCCGTGTCTTCCTGGTTCCACTCTGAATCCCTGCCTGAGGTGGTGGGCACGGTGGGGGGGGGGCGGGGAACAGTCAGGTTTAAATCGGGAGGCAGTACGGACCGGGTGCATCGCCTGCTTACCAAAGCATGGGCCTGCTGTGCATAGCCTTCCCCGTCTTGGAGACTGCTTCTCCCAGTAGAGTCCTCGAAGTTTCCCTTTTGCAGCGAAGTCCCAGGATGAAATCGAAGTGAAGTGTAGAAGCTGTCTCTCCCGAAGTGTGTTCCAAGTCGAAGTGTCTCGAACTGCTCTTTCTGTCTGCTTACTAAAAACAGTTATACTCTCTCGATCTGCCTTGCCCCCCCAGATCGAGAGGTGTCCCAGGCTACTTCGTTAACTGTAAATGGCTGCAAAACGGACGATTTCCCACTAACGGCCTTATCACCGGCCCTCATTGTTTTTGGTTTCAGTCACACAATGGTGTCTCTGGTGCCTAGTCCTCTAAAACGGTTTCTGATATGATTGGATCTGTTAGGATGGGCCCGATGATGGTTTTAACTAGCTTAACCCTGATTGCAGTGCAACCAGGTTCATTGTTCTTACCGGCCTACTGGCGACTTGCTATTACATATTCAATTCCATGTCTGGCCTGGAATCCACATAGGGACTGTGGAATTCCAGGCCCTGTCTCCAGTCTTGTTGCTGGGGAGAAAAATGACTCACTTCCAGCAGCTTTCTGGTCACGTGTCCCAGAACTCCATTTTGTACGTTTAAAAAGTGGCCAACTTTGTTTGATTCGTGATGTAAGCCCCCAAAGTGTGGACTGAGTGATATACAAAGTTGACAACACTGGCTTGTTGTAAGAAAGACAGACCCAATAATTGAGGTAAAACGGTTTATTCAGGCCTGGGGAGCTATGGCTCTTGCGTCCCAACACAAGGCTCCAACTCCACCGAATCTCTTGAGGTTTACACAGTTATACACATATTCCGAGACCTCCTACTCCAGAGGTCCAATCGATTTAAAAGTCTATACATTAATCACTAATTAGGTGTGCCTAACTTCTACAAGGTAACCAATAACATAAGTTTCACTTTTCACTGTATGGGCCTGTGGCCCCTCTGCTTTCTTGGAAATGAGTCATCAGGTCATGTGATTTCTGAGACGCGAGACCCTCTCTCTCTTGACCACTACTAAGTTTCGTTTTTCCAGAAAAGGGCTATGTCATTGTCTCTTTTTGTAAGTTCATCTCTCTAAACTGGCATGGTCATTTCTGTAATTAAACATACGAGTAATTAGTACATTTCATCTTTAAACATTTTGCTGCGCAATTGCGTTCTACTAAACGTGCCCTGTTACGCTCATTTTTAAACCTTACTTCAATTCGGAAAGCAGGCGAGGTGGGGGAATTTTGCAAACTCCCTACACCCATCCAATTAGATCATGGCTGATCTGAACCTCGACTCCATTTACCCGCCTTTGCTCCAGATCCCTCGATACTCTGACCCAACAAAAATCTACCAATCTCAGTCTTGACATTTTCAATTGACACCCAGATCTGGAATTCCCTCCCTAAACCTCTCTACCTCTCTTTCCTCCTTTAAGATGATCCTTAAAACCTACCTTTTGACTAAGCTTTTGGTCAACTGTCCTAATATCTCCTTATGTGGCTCGGTGTCAAATATTGTTTTATAACACTCCTGTGAAGCGCCTTGGGACATTTAACTATATTAAAGGTGCTATATAAACATAGAAGATAGGAGCAGGAGTAGGCCATTCGGCCCCTCGAGCCTGCTCCGCCATTCAATGAGATCATGGCTGATCATCCAAATTCAGTACCCTGTCCCTGCCTTCTCCCCATACCCCTTGATCCCTTTAGCCTTAAGAAATATATCCAACTCCTTCTTGAATATATTTAATGAATTGGCCTCCACGGCCTTCTGTGGTAGAGAATTCCACAGGTTCACCACTCTCGGGGTGAAGAAATTCCTCCTCATCTCTGTCCTAAATGGCTTGCCCCTAATCCTTAGACTGTGACCCCTGGTTCTGGACTCCCCGCCATCGGGAACATCCTTCCTGCATCTAGTCTGTCTAGTCCTGTTAGAATTTTATAAGTTTCAATGAGATCCCCTCTCATTCTTCTAAACTCCAGCGAGTATAAGTCTAATCGACCTAATCTCTCTTCATACGTCATTCCTGCCATCCCAGGTATCAGCCTGGTGAATAAATGCAAGTTGTTGTTGGATGGGGCTCTCCTGGTCCATGTGTGACACAGTGCCGCACTGGATGGGGCTCTCCTGGTCCGTGTGTGACTCAGGACCACACTGGACGGGGCTCTCCTGGTCCGTGTGTGACTCAGGGCCACACTGGATGGGGCTCTCCTGGTCCATGTGTGACACAGTGCCGCACTGGATGGGGCTCTCCTGGTCTGTGTGTGACTCAGGACCACACTGGACGGGGCTCTCCTGGTCCGTGTGTGACTCAGGGCCACACTGGATGGGGCTCTCCTGGTCCGTGTGTGACACAGGGCCACACTGGATGGGGCTCTCCCGGTCCGTGTGTGACACAGGGCCACACTGGATGGGGCTCTCCTGGTCCGTGTGTGACTCAGGGCCACACTGGATGGGGCTCTCCTGGTCCGTGTGTGACACAGGGCCACACTGGATGGGGCTCTCCTGGTCTGTGTGTGACACAGGGCCACACTGGATGGGGCTCTCCCGGTCCGTGTGTGACACAGGGCCACACTGGATGGGGCTCTCCTGGTCCGTGTGTGATTCAGTGCCACACTGGATGGGGCTCTCCTGGTCCGTGTGTGACTCAGGGCCACACTGGATGGGGCTCTCCTGGTCCGTGTGTGACACAGGGCCACACTGGATGGGGCTCTCCTGGTCCGTGTGTGATTCAGTGCCACACTGGATGGGGCTCTCCCGGTCCGTGTGTGACACAGGGCCACACTGGATGGGGCTCTCCTGGTCCGTGTGTGATTCAGTGCCACACTGGATGGGGCTCTCCTGGTCCGTGTGTGACTCAGGGCCACACTGGATGGGGCTCTCCTGGTCCGTGTGTGACACAGTGCTGCTCTGCCTTAATTAACTGAGCCATGGAGGGAGCTGCCTCCCTGTTGTTAATACCCCCGAGGAGTTCGAGGTGTTCCTGATTCATGAAGTGTTTTGGATATTTCTAGACCTGCCTTCGGTGGCCGTAAGTGTGAGGGAGCGGATATGGAGGCAAAGATGTGCAACGTACAGGTAAGGGCGAGTGTGGTGTGTCAGTCATCAGAATCGGGAACACAAGCCCTCAGGAACTGGGTGCCCACAGTGTGTGGTCAGTGTGTACCAACCCCATAGGAACAGGAGGAGGCCACTGAGCCCCTCGAGACTGTTCCGTCATCCAGTGAGATCACGGCTGATCTGTGACCTAACTCCATCTACCTGCCTTTGCCCCGTATCCCTGAATATCTCTGGTTAACAAAACTCTATCCATCTCAGATATAAAATTAACAATTGACCTGGCATCAACTGCCATTTGAGGAAGAGAACCCCAGATTGTTTGGGCCCCTTATATTTAAGGGCCATCCAGTCAGAGACTGGCCAAGGACATTGGGAGGGGCAGAGGGACACAAGGGTGAGTCCAGGTGTTAAGAATTTAACTTGTGAAGAAAAGTTCAGAAAATTGGGATTGTTTAATTTGCATGAAATGAAAGTTCAAAGGGATTTAATTAAATTCTGAAGGGAATTGACAAGGTTGATCCCTGCAGTATGTAGCCTACAATGAGAGGTTCAAATCCCAGGAACGTTGAGGGAGTCGGGGGAACTTTTTCACCCAAAGGGGAATCGAGTTGTAGAATAAGTTCCCAGAAAGGACATCGAAGCGGAGAGTGTAAATGGGGTCGAAGGGCAATTAGATCTGTTTCTGGAGAGGGAGGGGATTGTGGGATATGTTGAGAAGATGGACAGGTGGAAATGAAGGATATCTAACCCATGCTGTACCTGCCCTGGGAGTGTTTGATGGGACAGTGTAGAGGGAGCTTTACTCTGTATCTAACCCGTGCTGTACCTGCCCTGGGAGTGTTTGATGGGACAGTGTAGCGGGAGCTTTACTCTGCATCTAACCCGTGCTGTACCTGCCCTGGGAGTGTTTACTGGGACAGTGTAGAGGGAGATTCACTCTGTATCTAACCCGTGCTGTACCTGCCCTGGGAGTGTTTGATGGGACAGTGTAGAGGGAGCTTTACTCTGTATCTAACCCGTGCTGTACCTGCCCTGGGAGTGTTTACTGGGACAGTGTAGAGGGAGATTTACTCTGTATCTAACCCGTGCTGTACCTGCCCTGGGAGTGTTTGATGGGACAGTGTAGTGGGAGCTTTACTCTGTATCTAACCCGTGCTGTACCTGCCCTGGGAGTGTTTGATGGGACAGTGCAGAGGGGGCTTTACTCTGTATCTAACCTGTGCTGTACCTGCCCTGGGAGTGTTTACTGGGACAGTGTGGAGGGAGCTTTACTCTGTATCTAACCCGTGCTGTACCTGCCCTGGGAGTGTTTGATGGGACAGTGTAGAGGGAGCTTTACTCTGTATCTAATCCGTGCTGTACCTGCCCTGGGAGTGTTTACTGGGATGGTGTAGAGGGAGCTTTACTCTGTATTTAATTCATGCTGTACCTACCCTGGGAGTGTTTGATGGGACAGTGTAGAGGGAGCTTTACTCTGTATCTAACCCGTGCTGTACCTGCCCTGGGAGTGTTTGATGGGACAGTGCAGAGGGGGCTTTACTCTGTATCTAACCTGTGCTGTACCTGCCCTGGGAGTGTTTACTGGGACAGTGTGGAGGGAGCTTTACTCTGTATCTAACCCGTGCTGTACCTGCCCTGGGAGTGTTTGATGGGACAGTGTAGAGGGAGCTTTACTCTGTATCTAACCCGTGCTGTACCTGCCCTCGGAGTGTTTGATGGGACAGTGTAGAGGGAGCTTTACTCTGTATCTAATCCGTGCTGTACCTGCCCTGGGAGTGTTTGTTGGGACAGTGTAGAGGGAGCTTTACTCTGTATCTAACCCGTGCTGTACCTGCCCTCGGAGTGTTTGATGGGGACAGTGTAGAGGGAGCTTTACTCTGTATCTAACCCGTGCTGTACCTGCCCTGGGAGTGTTTACTGGGACGGTGTAGAGGGAGCTTTACTCTGTATCTAACCCATGCTGTACCTGCCCTGGGAGTGTTTGATGGGACAGTGTAGAGGGAGCTTTACTCTGTATCTAACCCGTGCTGTATCTGCCCTGGGAGTGTTTGATGGGACAGTGTAGAGGGAGCTTTACTCTGTATCTAACCCGTGCTGTACCTGCCCTGGGAGTGATTGTTTCTTAAAAAGTTGCCTAAAAAAATGACTCTGCCTCCATTGCTGTTTTTCTCCTGTTGTTTCTGCAGCCTTGCCAGGGATCTCAGTTGGATTTCATGGCTGCACAGTGCTCAGACACCAACTCTCAGCCTCTCTACCTGACCCCCAGGGTTCCAGTTTACTATAAATGGCTGCCTGCCCTCGGCTACGCGAAAGGTAAAACCTCAGTGGACATAGAGTCTTATCTCCATGACATCAATGTTAGATGTTTATTGGGGGAAATCGTCCTATAGAATCATCGAATCTCACAGCACAAGAGGAGGCCATTCGGCCCATCGTGTCTGTGCTGGCTCATTGAACGAGCTCGCCAATTAGTCCCACTCCTCCGCTCTTTCTCCATAGCCCTATAATTTTTTCCCTTCAAGTATTTATCCAATTCCCTTTTGAAAGTTACTATTGAATCTGCTTCCACCGCCCTTTCAGGCAGCGCATTCCAGATCACAACAACTCGCTGCGTAAAAACATTCTCCTCATCTCCCCTCTGGTTCTTTTGCCAATTACAGTACCTTAAATCTGTGTCCTCTGTAATATCTTGACACAGTAATATCCCCGACAGAGGGAAATCGCTGAGAATGGATAGCATTGTTCCAGTAGTTTTGTAAGCAAACCCTGCTGTCTGTACATGCTCACCGCTTGTTTGTTGCCCTGATGCCCCAGCGCTGATGCCCCTCCCTTTGCCTATTCCCAGGTAAGGTGCTGTGTCAGTACATGTGCCGAGTGGAGGGGAAGAGTTTCATGGTGAGCCGAGGCGACAGTTTTGTGGATGGGACCAGGTGTGAGACGAGTGACTCGGAGACAACATCATCATACAGACTCTGTGTCACAGGACGTTGCAGGGTAAGTACCGAGCTTCACCTCAACCCGGTATTATTGCTGCGAGACACTCTCAACATTGGGTAAAGGCCTATAGCTCACACTCTGTGTCCCTCGCCCCCGGAGTCCCTCGGCCCCCGGAGTCCCTCGGCCCCCGGAGTCCCTGTCCCCCCGGTCTCCCTGTCCCCCCGGTCTCCCTGGCCCCCCGGTCTCCCTGGCCCCCCGGTCTCCCTCGCCCTCCGGTCTCCCTCGCCCCCTAGTTTATGACTATGTGCTAAAGCCTGTAATTTCTCCCACTGTGTTACTGATTTTGTTTTGCGTTCTCCTGTTGTAGATATTCGGCTGTGATGGGAAGCTGGACTCTGGCCAGATGTCAGACAGCTGCAGGGTGTGTGGTGGCGATAACTCCAGCTGCAGGAAGCTATTCGGCTCCTACACCGAGGGCACCGCCAGAGGTAACCAGGACTGACCAGGGGACCTCAGCGAGCTGGCCAAAGTTGCCTATTGTTGCTCTGTTTCCTTAGCGGGGTACGGGCTCCACGGACACCAGTTACACCCTGAAATCTCGAACCGAACCCTCTGCCCAATCCTGATGGGTGAGCCTAGACCCCAAGGCTCAGCAGACTATTCAGCTGTGTAGGGCAACACACCTCAGCCCGATCCTGTCCTTGCTCAAAGTCCATACACACACCTTCCAGCAGGAGTCAGTAGACAGAGACCAGGAGGAGGCTATTCAACCCCTCGAGCCTGCTCCGCCATTCAGTGTGATCATGGCTGATCTGTGACCCAACTCCATATACCCGCCTTTGCCCTGTCTCCCTTAATACCTTTGGTTAACAATCTATCAATCTCAGATTTAAAATTAACATTTGATCTAGCATCAATTGCTGTTTGCAGAAGAGAGTTCCAAACTTCTACCACCCTTTGTGTGTAGAAGTGTTTCCTAATTTCACTCCTGAAAGGTCTGGCTCTAATTTTTAGACTATGGCCCCTAGTCCCAGACTCCCCAACCAGCGGAAATAGATTCTCTCCGTCTACCTTATCTGTTCCCCTTAATATCATCAAAACTTCGATCAGATCACCCTTTAACCTTCTAAATTCCAGGGAATACAACCTTAGTTTGTGTAATCTCTCCTCGTAATTTAACCCCTGGAGTCCGGGTATCATTCTGGTAAACCTTAGGAAGGATATGATGCGCTATCAATTACTGCGAAAGACTGGAAGTTAAGTGAGTAACAAACAGGCTTTTATTAGCTAAAGAACGAAGGCATGCCTCTAGTGGTCGACTGGTCCTGAATGCCTGGGGGACTGCAGAGCAGCCGCCTTTATACCAGGGCATATGGGTGGAGCCCGGGGGCGGAGCCAGCTGAGGCATGCACAGACAGGTACAACAATGGGCAAGAGTGAACAACAGTGAAG
This sequence comes from Somniosus microcephalus, assembly GCF_052327205.1. Lineage (NCBI taxonomy): Eukaryota > Metazoa > Chordata > Chondrichthyes > Squaliformes > Somniosidae > Somniosus > Somniosus microcephalus. Next base: position 3,638,003 of record NC_141009.1, on the reverse strand, counting down.
TGAACAACAGCGAAGTGAACAACAGTGGTTTACCACATTCACCCCTTGCTTAAAATGAGTCCGACGGGGTGAAGTGTATTAAAAGTTCATATAATTGAGTCTTTCTGGGGGTCTTGTATGCCGTCGTGATCGTCGTGGCGACGGCAGAGGTGGTGCAGCTTCCGACGCCGAGTCCCGCGTGGGCTGGCACACTGGCGTGTCGTCCTCCTGGGTGTTGGGTTGGTTGGTGATCAATGGCGGGCCACGGGGCCACGGCGTGCCGTCTATAGGGGTTAGGTATGGGTCCGTTGCCGCCGGTACATTGTGGGTAGCGGTGATGTTGGTTTCAGGGGCCCCCGAGGGTGCGAGGTCTCGTATGGAGACTGTGTCCTCCCGCCCGTCCGGGTACGCAATGTAAGCGTACTGGGGGTTGGCATGGAGGAGGTCGACCCTCTCGACCAGGGGGTCCGTTTTATGGGTCCTCACGTGTCTTCTCAGTAGGACCGGCCCTGGGGACGTCAGCCATGGCGGTAGCGATGTCCCCAATGTGGACTTCCTTGGGAAGACAAACATTTTCTCGTGAGGGGTGGAGTTAGTGGCAGTGCAGAGCAGTGACCGAATAGAGTGAAGCGCATCAGGGAGCACATCCTGCCAGCGGGAGGTCGGAAGGCCCCTAGACTTTAAGGCTAGCAGGGCGGCCTTCCAAACTGTCGCATTCTCTCTTTCCACCTGTCCGTTCCCCCGGGGGTTGTAACTGGTGGTCCTGCTTGTGGCAATACCCCTAGCGAGCAGGTACTGGCGGAGTTCGTCGCTCATAAACGATGAGCCCCGGCCGCTATGGATATAGCTGGGGAAACTGAACAGGGTGAAGAGGTCGTTCAGACATTTAATGACCGTGGCACTGGTCATGTCCGGGCAGGGGATAGCGAACGGGAAGCGCGAGTACTCGTCAATAATGTTGAGGAAGTACACATTGCGGTCGGAGGAGGGGAGAGGCCCTTTAAAATCAACGCTCAGGCGCTCGAAGGGGCGAGTGGCTTTTATCAGGTGAGCCCTGTCTGGTCTATAAAAGTGCGGTTTGCACTCAGCGCAGACTTGGCTGTTCCTGGTCATGGTCCTGACCTCCTCAATGGAGTAAGGCAGGTTGCAGGCCTTGATAAAATGGAAGAACCTGGTGACCCCCGGGTGGCAGAGGTCATTGTGGAGGGCCCGCAGTCTATCAACCTGTGCGTTGGCGCAGGTGCCACGCGATAGAGCATCCGGGGGCTCATTGAGTTTCCCGGGCCGGTACAGGATATCGTAATTGTAGGTGGAAAGTTCAATTCTCCACCTCAAAATCTTGTCATTTTTGATTTTGCCCCTCTGCTTGTTATTAAACATAAAAGCAACTGAACGCTGGTCAGTGAGCAGGGTGAATCGTTTTCCGGCCAGGCAATGCCTCCAATGTCTCACAGCTTCCACAATGGCCTGGGCCTCCTTTTCGACAGAGGAGTGTCTGATTTCGGAGCCTTGGAGGGTTCGTGAAAAGAAGGCCACGGGCCTTCCCGCCTGGTTAAGGGTAGCGGCCAGGGCAAAGTCGGACGCATCGCTCTCCACCTGGAAGGGGATGGACTCGTCCACCGCGTGCATGGTGGCTTTAGCGATGTCCTCTTTGATACTGTGGAAGGCTAAGCCGGCCTCTGCCACCAGGGGAAAAGAGGTGGACTTGATAAGTAGATGGGCTTTGTCCGCATAATTAGGGACCCACTGGGCGTAGTAGGAGAAAAACCCCAGGCATCTCTTCAGGGCCTTGAGGCAGTGGGGCAGGGGAAGGTCCATAAGAGGACGCATGCGGTCGGGGCCGATGACTCCGTGTTCCACAACACAGCCAAGGATAGTGAGGCGGTTCGTGCGGAATATGCACTTCTCCTTGTTATACGTAAGGTTTAGGAGTTGGGCAGTGCGGAGGAATTTGTCGAGGTTGGCGTCATGGTCCTGCAGGTCATGGCCGCAGATGGTCACATTGTCCAGGTAGGGAAAAGTGGCCTGCAACGCATTTTGGTCGACCATCCGGTCCATCTCCCGTTGGTGACGCCGAAGGGGACCCGAAGGAAGTGGTAGAGGCGGCCGTTTGCCTCGAAGGCAGTATACTGGCGGTCCTCATAGCGGATAGGGAGTTGGTGATATGCTGACTTAAGGTCAATAGTGGAGAATACGCGGTATTGCGCGATCTGATTGACCATATCAGATATGCGGGGGATGGGGTATGCATCCAGTTGGGTATATCGATTTATTGTTTGGCTGTAGTCAATGACCAGGCGCTGCTTCTCGCCGGTCTTGACGACTACAACCTGGGCTCGCCAGGGGCTGGTGCTAGCTTCGATAATCCCCTCCTTCAGGAGCCGCTCCACCTCAGATTTAATAAAAACTCTGTCACCAGCGCTGTATCGCCTGCTTTTGGTGGCGATTGGCTTACAGTCTGGGGCGAGGTTGGCGAACAACGGGGGGGGGTGGTGACTTTAAGCGTGGAGAGGCTGCAAAAGGTGCACGGCGGGCAATTTGAAAACTGCTGGTTGCAGACTGTGAGTGGGGGGAGGGGTCCACCGTACGCCATCGTGACACTCTTAAGGTGGCACTGAAAATCCAACCCCAGTAGAACGGCAGCGCAGAGATCGGGTAGGACAAGCAGTTTAAAGTTTCTGTACTCTGTGCCCCTCACCAAAAGGGTCACCATGCAGTAGCCGCCGACGTCCGCTGAATGGGACTTGGAGGCCATAGAGACCCGGTGGCGCGCTGGCAGGACCGGGAGAGAGTAACGCCGCACCGTGTCGGGGTGGATAAAGCTCTCTGTGCTCCCGCAGTCGAAAAGACAGGTCGTGGCGCGGCCGTTTACCTTTATGTCCATCATGGACCTGGCTAGTTGGTGAGGTCTAGACTGGTCCAGTGTAACGGAGGCCAGCGTAGGGTCAGGCGCGTCGCTGTAGTCATCAGGTGAGGCGGTGGGTGAGTCGGGGGCCCGTTGCAAAAATGGCGGCCAGAACGGATCACACATGGTCGAGGGCGTCCAAGATGGCGGCGCCCATGATCCACACGTGGCTGGAGGCGTCCAAGATGGCATCCAAGATGGCGGCCCACTCGGCCCACACGCGGCACTGCTGGAGTTTGGGGTAGGTTTAGCCTTGCAGACGCTGGCGTAGTGCCCGTTCTTCCCACAACCAGAGCAGGTGGCGTTTTTCGCCGGGCAGCGCGCTCTGGGGTGTTTGGCTTGGCCACAGAAGTAACACTTCGGGCCCCGGGACATCGCTGCAGAAGTTGGTCCGTTGGCGGGATGTGGCGGGGGTGGCGCGGTGCTGGGTGGCGGTCCTACCGTGTCCCAGGATGGTGGCGCTCGCGCCATCCACGATGCGGCCGTGCGGTCAGGTGAGTAGGCGTCCATATTCCGTTGGGCCACGTCTAGCGAAAGTGCGAGGGCCATGGCCTTCTTCAGGTCGAGTTCGCCCTGCTCTAACAGTCTCTGCCGGGTGTAGTTGGACCTGAGGCCCGCGACGAAGGCGTCCCGGACAAGTTCCTCCGTGTACACCGCGGCCGACACCTCTTTACATTTGCAGGCCCAGCCGAGCACCTTCAGCACCCGTAGGTATACTTCCATCGATTCCCCGGGTTGCTGTTTGCGGGACCCCAAGAGGTGTCTGGCGTAAACTTCATTTACCGGGCGTGCGTACTGTTCTTTAAGAAGGTCGAGGGCACCCTCATAGGTAGTCGCATCTTGGATGAGCGAATAAGCTTGGTGGTTCACCTTGGAGGTCAGAATTTTTAGTTTGTCGCCATCGTTTTGAACAGAATCAACGGAGGCTTCTAGGAAAAGTTCAAAGCATCGCAGCCAGTGTGCGAACTTGGTAGATGCATCCGCCTCTTGAGGGTCTAGTTCCAGGTGTGCTGGTTTGAGGATTTGCTCCATCGGAAAAATTTAGCTAATAAAATTGATGCGCTATCAATTACTGCGAAAGACTGGAAGTTAAGTGAGTAACAAACAGGCTTTTATTAGCTAAAGAACGAAGGCATGCCTCTAGTGGTCGACTGGTCCTGAATGCCTGGGGGACTGCAGAGCAGCCGCCTTTATACCAGGGCATATGGGTGGAGCCCGGGGGCGGAGCCAACTGAGGCATGCACAGACAGGTACAACAATGGGCAAGAGTGAACAACAGTGGAGTGAACAACAGTGAAGTGAACAACAGTGGTTTACCACAGGATGTATTGCCCTTGCACTCCCTCCCAGGGCAATATATCCTTCCTAAGGTGTGGCGCCCAGAACTGCTCCCAGTGCATCTCAGCTCACTGCAGCAAGTGCGCGACAACAACTAACGGTCTTTTATTTTTGAATTGCAGATTACATCACATTCCTCGCAGTCCCACCGCGTTCCACCAATGTCCAAGTCTCCAACAGCCAGGCTGTGTTCTCACATCTCGGTAAGGCACCGGAGAGAGGTTTCAGTCACCTTCACCGAAGTGAAAAGGGGGGGAAATCTCCGAGACCCCAGTCTCGGCCTCGGGAGGGTGACCAGGGCCGCCACTGGAGAGGGAGCGGCACTTTAAACCCGATAGAGGACAATAAAGCTGTCATAAATGGAGTGACATCAAATTTACATCGAATTTACATAAAATTACACAAAACTAATTTACATAAAATTATATCGAATTTACATAAAACTACAGAATTTCATATAATTTACATAAAATTACAAAGAATTACAGAGAATGTACAGCACAGAAACAGGCCATTCGGCCCAACTGGTCTGTGCCGGTGTTTCTGCTCCACACGAGCCTCCTCCCACCCTCTTCCTCTCACCCCATCAGCATATCCTTCGATTCCTTTCTCCCTTGTGTGTTTAATCCAGCTTCCCCTTAAAGGCATCTTTACTATTCGCCTCAACCACTCCCTGTGGGAGCGAGTTCCACATTCTCACCACTCTCTGGGTAAAGAAGTTTCTCCTGAATTTCCGATTGGATTTATTAGTGACTCTCTTATATTGATGGCCCCTAGTTCTGGTCTCCCCACAAGTGGGAACGTTCCCTCTATGTCTACCCTATCGAACTCTTCATAATTTTAAAGACCTCTGTCCGGTCACCCCTCAGCCTTCTCTTTTGTATAGAATCAGAGAATGGTTACAGCACAGAAGGAGGCCATTCGGTCCGTCGAGCCCGTGCCGGCTCTCTACAAGAGCACTTCAGCTCGTCCCACTCCCCGCCCTTTCCCCGGAGCCCTGCAAATCTTTTTCCTTCGGGTGCTTATCCAACTCCCTTTTGAAAGCCACGATTGAGTCTGCCTCCACCGCCCTCTCAGGCAGTGCATTCCAGATCATAACCACTCGCTGCGTAAAAAAGTTTTTCCTCATGTCGTCTTTGGTTCTTCTGCCAATCACCTTAAATCTGTGTCCTCTGGTTCTCGACCCTACACCCCTCCCTATCTCTGTAACCTCCTCCAGCCCTACACCCCTCCCTATCTCTGTAACCTCCTCCAGCCCCTACACCCCTCCCTATCTCTGCAACCTCCTCCAGCCCTACACCCCTCCCTATCTCTGCAACCTCCTCCAGCCCTACAACCCTCCCTATCTCTGTAACCTCCTCCAGCCCCTACACCCCTCCCTATCTCCGTAACCTCCTCCAGCCCCTACACCCCTCCCTATCTCTGCAACCTCCTCCAGCCCCTACACCCCTCCCTATCTCCGTAACCTCCTCCAGCCCCTACACCCCTCCCTATCTCTGCAACCTCCTCCAGCCCCTACACCCCTCCCTATCTCTGCAACCTCCTCCAGCCCTACACCCCTCCCTATCTCTGCAACCTCCTCCAGCCCTACAACCCTCCCTATCTCTGTAACCTCCTCCAGCCCCTACACCCCTCCCTATCTCTGTAACCTCCTCCAGCCCTACACCCCTCCCTATCTCTGTAACCTCCTCCAGCCTCTACACCCCTCCCTATCTCTGTAACCACCTCCAGCCCTACACCCCTCCCTATCTCTGTAACCTCCTCCAGCCCTACACCCCTCCCTATCCCTGTAACCTCCTCCAGCCCTACACCCCTCCCTATCTCTGTAACCTCCTTCAGCCCTACACCCCTCCCTATCTCTGCAACCTCCTTCAGCCCTACACCCCTCCCTATCTCTGTAACCACCTCCAGCCCTACACCCCTCCCTATCTCTGTAACCACCTCCAGCCCTACAACCCTCCCTATCTCTGTAACCTCCTCCAGCCCTACACCCCTCCCTATCTCTGTAACCACCTCCAGCCCTACAACCCTCCCTATCTCTGTAACCTCCTCCAGCCCTACACCCCTCCCTATCTCTGTAACCACCTCCAGCCCTACAACCCTCCCTATCTCTGTAACCTCCTCCAGCCCTACACCCCTCCCTATCTCTGTAACCTCCTTCAGCCCTACACCCCTCCCTATCTCTGCAACCTCCTTCAGCCCTACACCCCTCCCTATCTCTGTAACCACCTCCAGCCCTACACCCCTCCCTATCTCTGTAACCACCTCCAGCCCTACAACCCTCCCTATCTCTGTAACCTCCTCCAGCCCTACACCCCTCCCTATCTCTGTAACCACCTCCAGCCCTACACCCCTCCCTATCTCTGTAACCACCTCCAGCCCTACACCCCTCCCTATCTCTGTAACCACCTCCAGCCCTACAACCCTCCCTATCTCTGTAACCTCCTCCAGCCCTACACCCCTCCCTATCTCTGTAACCTCCTTCAGCCCTACACCCCTCCCTATCTCTGCAACCTCCTCCAGCCCCTACACCCCTCCCTATCTCTGTAACCACCTCCAGCCCTACACCCCTCCCTATCTCTGTAACCACCTCCAGCCCTACAACCCTCCCTATCTCTGTAACCTCCTCCAGCCCTACACCCCTCCCTATCTCTGTAACCACCTCCAGCCCTACACCCCTCCCTATCTCTGTAACCACCTCCAGCCCTACACCCCTCCCTATCTCTGTAACCACCTCCAGCACTACACCCCTCCCTATCTCTGTAACCACCTCCAGCCCTACACCCCTCCCTATCTCTGTAACCACCTCCAGCCCTACAACCCTCCCTATCTCTGTAACCTCCTCCAGCCCTACACCCCTCCCTATCTCTGTAACCTCCTTCAGCCCTACACCCCTCCCTATCTCTGCAACCTCCTTCAGCCCTACACCCCTCCCTATCTCTGTAACCACCTCCAGCCCTACACCCCTCCCTATCTCTGTAACCACCTCCAGCCCTACAACCCTCCCTATCTCTGTAACCTCCTCCAGCCCTACACCCCTCCCTATCTCTGTAACCACCTCCAGCCCTACACCCCTCCCTATCTCTGTAACCACCTCCAGCCCTACACCCCTCCCTATCTCTGTAACCACCTCCAGCCCTACAACCCTCCCTATCTCTGTAACCTCCTCCAGCCCCTACACCCCTCCCTATCTCTGCAACCTCCTCCAGCCCCTACACCCCTCCCTATCTCTGCAACCTCCTCCAGCCCCTACACCCCTCCCTATCTCCGTAACCACCACCCGCTCTACACCCCTCCCTATCTCTGTAACCTCCTCCAGCCCCTACAACCCTCCCTATCTCTGTAACCTCCTCCAGCCCTACACCCCTCCGTATCTCTGTAACCACCTCCAGCCCTACAACCCTCCCTATCTCTGTAACCTCCTCCAGCCCCTACACCCCTCCCTATCTCTGTAACCTCCTCCAGCCCCTACACCCCTCCCTATCTCCATAACCTCCTCCAGCCCCTACACCCCTCCCTATCTCTGTAACCTCCTCCGGCCCCTACACCCCTCCCTATCTCCATAACCTCCTCCGGCCCCTACACCCCTCCCTATCTCTGTAACCTCCTCCAGCTCTTACACCCCTCCCTATCTCTGTAACCTCCTCCGGCCCCTACAACCCTCCGGCATCTCTGCGTGCCTCAAATTCCGGCCTCTTGAGCATCCCCCTGACTTCCTTCACCCCACCATTGGCGGCCGTGCCTTCTGCCGTCTCGGCCCTAAGCTCTGGAATTCCTTCCCTAAACCTCTCAGTCTCTCTCTCTTCCTTTAAGTCGCTCCTTAAAACCTTCCATCTTTGATCAAGCTTTTGGTCACCTGCCCTAGTATTTCCCTGTGTGGCTCAGTCGGTGTCAAACTTTGCGTCTGATTAACGCTCCTGTGAAATGCCTGGGGACGTTAAAGGTGCTATATAAATGCAAGTTGTTGTTGTTGCAGCGGTAAAGGTTAAAGGTCAGTATGTGGTCGCCGGCGCCAAGAAGATCTCGCTCAACACCTCGTACCCGAGCAGTCTGGAGGACAACAGGGTCATGTACAGGCTGCACCTGACCCAGCAGAAATGGCCGGACACTGAGGAGATCATCATCGATGGACCCACGCACGACACCATCGAAATACAGGTGGGGGGGCGAAATAAATAAAATCATTCGCCGCACTGTCGGAGGGGCAGTACTGAGGGAGCGCTGCACTGTCGGAGGGGCAGTACTGAGGGAGCGCCGCACTGTCGGAGGGGCAGTACTGAGGGAGCGCTGCACTGTGGGAGGGCGGTACTGAGGGAGCGCCGCACTGTCGGAGGGGCAGTACTGAGGGAGCGCCGCACTGTCGGAGGGGCAGTACTGAGGGAGCGCCGCACTGTCGGAGGGGCAGTACTGAGGGAGCGCCGCACTGTCGGAGGGGCAGTACTGAGGGAGCGCCGCACTGTCGGAGGGGCAGTACTGAGGGAGCGCCGCACTGTCGGAGGGGCAGTACTGAGGGAGCGCCGCACTGTCGGAGGGCGGTACTGAGGGAGCGCTGCACTGTCGGAGGGCGGTACTGAGGGAGCGCTGCACTGTCGGAGGGGCAGCACTGAGGGAGCGCTGCACTGTCGGAGGGGCAGCACTGAGGGAACGCCGCACCGTCGGAGGGGCAGTACTGAGGGAGCGCCGCACTGTCGGAGGGGCAGTACTGAGGGAGCGCCGCACTGTCGGAGGGGCAGTACTGAGGGACGCTGCACTGTCGGAGGGCAGTACTGAGGGAGCGCTGCACTGTCGGAGGGCGGTACTGAGGGAGTGCTGCACTGTCGGAGGGGCAGTACTGAGGGAGCGCTGCACTGTCGGAGGGGCAGTACTGAGGGAGCGCTGCACTGTCGGAGGGGCAGTACTGAGGGAGCGCTGCACTGTCGGAGGGCAGTACTGAGGGAGCGCCGCACTGTCGGAGGGGCAGTACTGAGGGAGTGCTGCACTGTCGGAGGGGCAGTACTGAGGGAGCGCTGCACTGTCGGAGGGGCAGTACTGAGGGAGCGCTGCACTGTCGGAGGGCAGTACTGAGGGAGCGCTGCACTGTCGGAGGGGCAGTACTGAGGGAGCGCTGCACTGTCGGAGGGGCAGTACTGAGGGAGCGCTGCACTGTCGGAGGGGCAGTACTGAGGGAGCGCTGCACTGTCGGAGGGGCAGTACTGAGGGAGCGCTGCACTGTCGGAGGGCAGTACTGAGGGAGCGCTGCACTGTCGGAGGGGCAGTACTGAGGGAGTGCTGCACTGTCGGAGGGGCCATCTTTCGGTTTTCACATCCCGATTCCTGAGAATTCATTTTTTAATGTGCCAGTGTCCAGAGGGATTCCTCGCTGCTCCAAGTATTCGTAAAATTTCCCACATGGTTTTTTTCCCTTGTAATCCTAGGTGTACCGGAAATACGGGAAGCAGTACGGCCATATTGTGAATCCCAACATCACTTACAGTCTCTACATTCCGAAGCAGGAATATTCGTACATCTGGCTCCCAGTTACTGAAGCGTGTTCAGCAAGCTGTGGGGCAGGTGAGGAACACATTAATATTCCGAGTCAGTGGTTTGTTATTTAATGACTTCATGCAGTAGTCACACCAATCATTCCTGTTTAATCAGCAGGGTAAGGATTACTCGCCGTGTAACTGTACAGAGTCACTGTTTATTCAGGGTGAGGGTCACTCACTGTGTTACTGTACAGAGTCACTGTTTATTCAGGGTGAGGGTCACTCACTGTGTAACTGTACAGAGTCACTGTTTATTCAGGGTGAGGGTCACTCGCCGTGTAACTACAGAGTCACTGTTTATTCAGGGTGAGGGTCACTCGCCGTGTAACTGTACAGAGTCACTGTTTATTCAGGGTAAGGGTCACTCACTGTAACTGTACAGAGTCACTGTTTATTCAGGGTGAGGGTTACTCACTGTGTAACTGTACAGAGTCACTGTTTATTCAGAGTGAGGGTCACTCACTGTAACTGTACAGAGTCACTGTTTATTCAGGGTGAGGGTCACTCGCCGTGTAACTGTACAGAGTCACTGTTTATTCAGGGTGAGGGTCACTCGCTGTGTAACTGTACAGAGTCACTGTTTATTCAGGGTAAGGGTCACTCACTGTAACTGTACAGAGTCATTGTTTATTCAGGGTAAGGGTCACTCACTGTAACTGTACAGAGTCACTGTTTATTCAGGGTGAGGGTCACTCACTAACTGTACAGAATCACTGTTTATTCAGGGTGAGGGTTACTCACCGTGTAACTGTACAGAGTCACTGTTTATTCAGGGTAAGGGTCACTCACTGTAACTGTACAGAATCACTGTTTATTCAGGGTGAGGGTTACTCACCGTGTAACTGTACAGAGTCACTGTTTATTCAGGGTAAGGGTCACTCACTGTAACTGTACAGAGTCACTGTTTATTCAGGGTAAGGGTCACTCACTGTGTAACTGTACAGAGTCACTGTTTATTCAGGGTAAGGGTCACTCACCGTGTAACTGTACAGAGTCACTGTTTATTCAGGGTAAGGGTCACTCACTGTAACTGTACAGAGTCACTGTTTATTCAGGGTAAGGGTCACTCACAGTGTATCTGTACAGAGTCACTGTTTATTCAGAGTGAGGGTCACTCACTGTGTAACTGTACAGAGTCACTGATTATTCAGGGTAAGGGTCACTCACTGTGTAACTGTACAGAGTCACTGTTTATTCAGGGTAAGGGTCACTCACTGTGTAACTGTACAGTCACTGTTTATTCAGAGTGAGGGTCACTCACTGTAACTGTACAGAGTCACTGTTTATTCAGAGTAAGGGTCACTCACTGTAACTGTACAGAGTCACTGTTTATTCAGAGTAAGGGTTGCTCACTGTGTAACTGTACAGAGTCACTGTTTATTCAGGGTAAGGGTCACTCACTGTGTAACTGTACAGAGTCACTGTTTATTCAGGGTGAGGGTCACTCACTGTGTAACTGTACAGAGTCACTGTTTATTCAGGGTAAGGGTCACTCACTGTATCTGTACAGAGTCACTGTTTATTCAGGGTAAGGGTCACTCACTGTATCTGTACAGAGTCACTGTTTATTCAGAGTGAGGGTCACTCACCGTGTAACTGTACAGAGTCACTGTTTATTCAGAGTAAGTGTCACTCACTGTGTAACTGTACAGAGTCACTGTTTATTCAGAGTGAGGGTCACTCACTGTAACTGTACAGAGTCACTGTTTATTCAGAGTAAGGGTCACTCACTGTGTAACTGTACAGAGTCACTGTTTATTCAGGGTAAGGGTCACTCACTGTGTAACTGTACAGAGTCACTGTTTATTCAGAGTGAGGGTCACTCACTGTAACTGTACAGAGTCACTGTTTATTCAGAGTGAGGGTCACTCACTGTAACTGTACAGAGTCACTGTTTATTCAGGGTAAGGGTCACTCACTGTAACTGTACAGAGTCACTGTTTATTCAGGGTAAGGGTCACTCACTGTGTAACTGTACAGAGTCACTGTTTATTCAGAGTGAGGGTCACTCACTGTAACTGTACAGAGTCACTGTTTATTCAGAGTGAGGGTCACTCACTGTGTAACTGTACAGAGTCACTGTTTATTCAGAGTGAGGGTCACTCACTGTAACTGTACAGAGTCACTGTTTATTCAGAGTGAGGGTCACTCACTGTGTATCTGTACAGAGTCACTGTTTATTCAGGGTAAGGGTCACTCACTGTGTAACTGTACAGAGTCACTGTTTATTCAGAGTGAGGGTCACTCACTGTAACTGTACAGAGTCACTGTTTATTCAGAGTGAGGGTCACTCACTGTAACTGTACAGAGTCACTGGTCTAGAAATTCCCCTCGAGCCCCGTTTGGGGTGCTAAATCAGAAAAGCTGGAAAAGTTAGCACCAGGTGCTAACCTCTTCCGGCCTTTAGAAAATTCCCACTTTTTGCTCCAAGAGGGAAGTGGAGCACTAAATCAAACACTCCACTTCCTCCTTGGAGCGCAAGGGTGGGGGGAGCTCGCGACCCGGGACGCACGGCTCGGCAGCACCACCCACTGGGCCGCGTGGCGCTGATGCATTGCAGTGGCTCTTCCTTGAATTAAAGGGAAGGGCCACACGCTGCGAACTCCGTAGTTTTTTTTTTAACTTACCTGCAGCACCGGGGAGCGGAGGTGCCGCACAATCAGCTGCGTGACTGCACACAGTCACTGATTATTCAGCAGCTTAAGGATTGCTCACTGTGTGACTGTCGACCTTCCCAGCTGACCATAGCTTTGTAGACCTGGGTGACGAAGACCACTGTTTCTGGTGTATTTTGCACTGTTGCAGGAACTGCGAGGGTCCATTATGAGTGTGCTGACCACAGCTCAAAGGAAAAGGTGGAACTGCAGAACTGCTCGCAGTCAACGAGGCCTCCTGATAGGCTGGAGCCATGTGACACTACACCGTGCCCTCCCTGGTAAGGCTGTTAGTGAAATCTTCTCACTGGGGTACGGGTTCCACAGACACTGACTCTCACTGGGGTAAGGGTTCCACAGACACTGACTCTCACTGGGGTACAGGTTCCACAGACACTGACTCTCACTGGGGTACGGGTCCCACAGACACTGACTCTCACTGGGGTATGGGTTCCACAGACACTGACTCTCACTGGGGTACGGGTTCCACACACACTGACTCTCACTGGGGTACGGGTTCCACAGACACTGACTCTCACTGGGGTACGGGTTCCACAGACACTGACTCTCACTGGGGTACGGGTTCCACAGACACTGACTCTCAGTGGGGTACGGGTTCCACAGACACTGACTCTCCAGTGAGAACGTGTTCCACACACACTGACTCTCACTGGGGTATGGGTTCCACAGACACTGACTCTCACTGGGGTACGGGTTCCACAGACACTGACTCTCACTGGGGTACGGGTTCCACAGACACTGACTCTCACTGGGGTACGGGTTCCACAGACACTGACTCTCACTGGGGTATGGGTTCCACAGACACTGACTCTCACTGGGGTACGGGTTCCACAGACACTGACTCTCACTGGGGAATGGGTTCCACAGACACTGACTCTCACTGGGGTACGGGTTCCACGGGCACTGACTCTCACTGGGGTACGGGTTCCACAGACACTGACTCTCACTGGGGTACGGGTTCCACAGACACTGACTCTCACTGGGGTACGGGTTCCACAGACACTGACTCTCACTGGGGTACAGTTCCACAGACACTGACTCTCACTGGGGTACGGGTTCCACAGACACTGACTCTCACTGGGGTATGGGTTCCACACACACTGACTCTCACTGGGGTACGGGTTCCACAGACACTGACTCTCACTAGGGTACGGGTTCCACAGACACTGACTCTCACTGGGGTACGGGTTCCACAGACACTGACTCTCACTGGGGTACGGGTTCCACACACACTGACTCTCACTGGGGTACGGGTTCCACACACACTGACACTCACTGGGGTACGGGTTCCACAGACACTGACTCTCACTGGGGTACGGGTTCCACACACACTGACTCTCACTGGGGTACGGGTTCCACAGACACTGACTCTCACTGGGGTACTGGTTCCACAGACACTGACTCTCACTGGGGTACGGGTTCCACAGACACTGACTCTCACTGGGGTACGGGTTCCACAGACACTGACTCTCACTGGGGTACGGGTTCCACAGACACTGTCTCTCACTGGGGTACGGGTTCCACGGGCACTGACTCTCACTGGGGTACGGGTTCCACGGGCACTGACTCTCACTGGGGTACGGGTTCCACAGACACTGACTCTCACTGGGGTACGGGTTCCACACACACTGACTCTCACTGGGGTACGGGTTCCACACACACTGACACTCACTGGGGTACGGGTTCCACAGACACTGACTCTCACTGGGGTACGGGTTCCACACACACTGACTCTCACTGGGGTACGGGTTCCACAGACACTGACTCTCACTGGGGTACTGGTTCCACAGACACTGACTCTCACTGGGGTACGGGTTCCACAGACACTGACTCTCACTGGGGTACGGGTTCCACAGACACTGACTCTCACTGGGGTACGGGTTCCACAGACACTGTCTCTCACTGGGGTACGGGTTCCACGGGCACTGACTCTCACTGGGGTACGGGTTCCACGGGCACTGACTCTCACTGGGGTACGGGTTCCACGGGCGCTGGCCTTCCCTCTAGTACATCACATTGCGTGAAGTAATTTCTCCTCTTTTCCCCTCTGGCCTTATTTCTGCTCAACCTCCTGTCCCGTCAAAAGGAGCAGTTTTCTGTTATGACCTTTCTGCCGACTCGGGAGTGGTGTGTCTTATGTTCATTAATAAATAGACATTCTTATTATGAACACAGCTAGCTTTTGCTAGTTATTTTATTGAGCACATGTGGACTAGGTACAGTATCTGTAGAGGCTTCCATCTTGACTGCTGCCTTGTGGGTAGCCTAGTGCCTCATGGGTAATGTAGTCTTAATATACGTACAGCTGGGTGGTGTAGTCTTATATATACAGCTCTACGGCTCCACCTAGTGTCCACTATAGAATGACATGTTATTGATCATTACATCCTCCTTTCTTTGAGGTTTAACAAAATCAATATCAATCAACTTTCAAGAAAACAATAAAGATAATATCAGTAACACTTTTGTTAGTGCTCTATAAACATAAACATTTTCAAAACAGTCAACACATTTTCAAAGCTTTACATTGTACTCAAAGATTAAGTCTATCAGGCTCTTTTACTTCACGTGTGGATCTTCTCAACACGGGTAAGTCTGATGTGTCTTCATGAGATTGTTCTGGCAGTGAATGACAAGATGCAGTTGCGGCATTGTCATCAATCTGCTCTTGTATAGATCGAGGTCTCCTTGCGATCTTTGCTTGGAGAGGGTTTCAGTGTTTCCTTCACTCTTCATGCCATAACTCTCAATGTAGTCAATGCACTCTCGAAAAACTGCTGGCAACTGGATCCCATCATACAGCATAGTCCTCTCAGCAGCCTCGGCTAATGGAACACCAAAGATTGGCCTGAGGGAAGAAGGAGTATCCACCGGAACTGCTTCCTGCTCTGGTGCAGGCTTCTTCTTTTTCTTTTGCTCTTTCCACTGCTTAACAACATCTGCTGCAGTTATATCTTTGGACTTTTTCTCCTTGTGTTTTTCCTCTTTGTGCTTTTCTTCCTTTGGCTTCTCTTTGACCTTAAAGTCTTTTTCTTTCTTCTTGGAGAAACTAGGCTTTTTGAAGACATGGATACCCTTTGGCCTTTTCATCCTTGATGGGCTCTCTGCTTCATCACCTGAGTCATCTGGTCTGCTTATGGCACAGTTTATATGGTAGACTCTCTTGACCAGTTCTAAGTCTTCAGAAGCTTTGTCACCTTGTATCGAATCAAGTCTTTCAGCCACAACAGAAAACATGAGATGATGCACTTTGCCTTTGACTGTCACTTTAAGTCTGCATACACCTAAGCTACCTATTTTCTGTCCATTATAGCTCTTCAGTAGTACTGACTTTTTCTGTATTTTGGGCTTTTCTTTCATATTTTTTATGTCACTCATACTGATTAAGTTTGCTTTTGCCCCAGTGTCCAGTTTCAATGTAACTAATGCTCCATTTATCTGCAGTGGGATCATCCATTTGTCCACTTTTACTGCATTGACTTTATGTTCAGCGTTGTCCATTTCTGAGGGCTGCACATTTTCTGTATCTTTTTTGATATCGTCACATGACACCATTCCTACAAAAAATGTCTCACTTAAATCAGTGTCCTTAATTACATTAACTCATTGCCCTTTCTTAGTTTTTACTTTTGAAAAGCATTGTTTGGCAAAGTGATTCTTTCCATTACACTTTGTGCACATTTTTCCAAACGCTGGGCATTGTCTTAACTGGTGTTTGTAACCACAGCGTTTACAATTAAAAATTTCATCCTCCGATTGCTTTTCATTTCTGTTCTGCCCACGTTTCTTCCCCTTGTAGGACACAGCACCGACAGCAGCATTATCACTCATTACAATCGCATCATTATTGATTTCACTGAAAGTCTTCGCGTGCTTTCGAGCTAGCTTGCTGGCTTGGCATATTTTCACCGTATTTTCCAAATTTAGTTCGGTTTCTCTCAACAGACGTTCCCTGACTTTTTTTATCATGAATACCAAACACAATCTGGTCACGAATCATGGATGCTTTGAGCTCAGAGAAATTACATGTCTGTGCTTTCAGTTTCAGATCAGTTATAAAGCTATCAAAAGTCTCATTTTGTTGCTGTGTCCGAGAACGGAAGATGTATCTTTCATACGTCCCATTCTTTTTGGGAGAGCAATGTGCATCAAAATTTTTTAGCACATCTTTTAATTTTTCTCTGTTCTCCTCTGGATTAAATACAAATGTATTAAATACCTCTATCGCCTGTGGGCCTGCAACCGTAAGCAGCAACGCTATCTTCCTTGCGTCTGGCTTCGTACCGAATCCAATGGCTGCAATGTAGAGTTCGAATTGTTGTTTAAAAGTCTGCCAATTGTAGTCGATTTTTTCTGTGAGTTTCAAACGCTCTGGTGGCTTCAAATTCTCCATGTCGCTTTTCACAATTTTCAGCAGATCTTTACAACCCTGGTACCATCTTATGTTCATTAATAAATAGACATTCTTATTCTGAACACAGCTAGCTTTTGCTAGTTACTTTATTGAGCACATGTGGACTAGGTACAGTATCTGTAGAGGCTTCCATCTTGACTGCTGCCTTGTGGGTAGCCTAGTGCCTCATGGGTAATGTAGTCTTAATATACATACAGCTGGGTAGTGTAGTCTTATATACATACAGCTATATACAGCTATACAGCTCCACCTAGTGTCCACTATAGAATGACATGTTATTGATCATTACACACATTGCGTGAAGTAATTTCTCCTCTTTTCCCCTCTGGCCTTATTTCTGCTCAACCTCCTGTCCCGTCAAAAGGAGCAGTTTTCTGTTATGACCTTTCTGCCGACTCGGGAGTGCTGTGTGGCCCCTGAGCTTTCGAATTAGAATGAGCCCCTTCGATGCACAAACCCGGTGTTCCGGCCCGTGACCTCTCCTGTTCTCGGCCCGTGTCTGTGCAGGTGGGAGGCAGGTGAGTTCGGTGCGTGCAACGTCTCCTGTGGCGGAGGACAGCGAGAAAGAGATGTTCGGTGCCTGAAGCAAGAGGCGCTCGAGAGGCAACAGACGTCTGATGCTGACTGTGTGGACACTCCCAGACCCGAGTCAGTGCAAACGTGTAACAGCCAAGCCTGCCCCGTCAGGTACGTGGTCCGCGGGGGGGGGGGGGGACGCGAGGGTTGGGGGGAGCGGGGGACGGGGGGAGCGAGGGGCGAGGGAGGGAGGGGCGAGGGACAGGGGGGGCAAGGGAGTGAGGAGCGGGGGAGGGAGTGAGGGGCGGGGGAGGGAGGGACGGGGGAGGGAGGTGGAGTGAGGGGCGGGGGAGGGAGGGAGGAGGAGTGAGGGGCGGGGGAGGGAGGGAGGGGGAGTGTGGGGTGGGGGAGGGCGTGACGGGGGGAGCGAGGGACACCGAAACCTCTCCTCATCTTGTAAACCTCTATCAGGCCACCTCTTAACCTTCTCTGTTTCAAGGGGAACGGTCCTAACATTTCCAACCTCTCCTCATAACTGAAGCCCCTCATCCCGGGTAACATCCTGTAAACCTCCTCTGTACCCTTTCGAAGGCCTTTACATCTTTCCTGACTTGTGCCAGTGCCAGTTGTCTGACCGGAGACCATCGCACTCCTACAATGCCTCTGCTGGGGTCCATTGGCACTCGCTGTGTCTTGCACCGTCCTCCATTGTCTGCAGTTTTTGTTCCCCCTCACCCCCTGCAAACTCCTCCCATCCTCTCCTGATGGTTCCCTGGGCACCTGTTGCCCTCCCCCCCCGCCCCGCACGTGTTGTCTGTTCTTCATGCACCAACAGGCAGTGAGCGAATGCTGGCTATTCGACTGTGGAGCTCCTGACAACCTGGCCCGATCCTCTCCTCATCCGACATCCAGACACACGCACTATCCGGCAGGGGGTCACTGGATTAGGATCAGGAGCGGGAACCCTGGCTGAATTTCCCCTCCCTATCCCAGGCTGCTTACACCAGGCTCTGACAAGAAGCACAGAGTACAAAAGCCAGGAAGTTGTGCAAACCTAATAAAACACTAGTTTGGCCTCAGCTGGAGTATTGTGTCCAATTCAGAGCACCACACTTTGGGAAGCGCGTGAAGGAGTTGGAGAGGGTGCAGAAGAGATTTACGAGAATGATTCCAGGGATGAGGGACTTCAGTTACGTGGATAGACTGGAGAAGCTGGGGTTGTTCTCCTTGGAGCAGAGAAGGCGAAGAGGAGATTTGATAGAGGTGTTCAAAATCATGAAGTGTTTCGATAGAGTAAATAAAGAGATACTGTTTCCAATGGCTGAAGGGTCGATAACCAGAGGGCACATATTTAAGGTGATTGGCAAAAGAACCAGAGGCGACATGAGAAAAAACTCTTTTACACAGCGAGTTGTTGGATTTGGAATGCGCTGCCTGATGGGGCGGCGGAAACAGCTTCAATAGCAGCCTTCAAAAGGGAATTGGATAAATACTTGAAGGGGAAAAGATTGTAGGGATCTGGGGAAAGAGCGGGGGAGTGGGACTAACCGGCTTGCTCGTCGAAAGAGCCGGCGCAGACTCAATGGGCCGAATGGCCTCCTTCTGTGCATTACTACTCTATTATTCTACAAAACTATTCCGACCTCTTGAGGACTCTGGCTGCACGGTCTGATGATCAGTAATGTTCTCGGGGAGCTCAGCGCTAAGGCCTGTCCGTCCCATGTGTCGATTGCAGGTGGACAGTTTCGGAGTCGGGCGTCTGTTCCACTTCCTGCGGAGTTGGAGTTGTCGAGAGGTCAGTTACCTGCATCCAGTTCGTTAACGGGACAGACGTGGAGGTGAATGCGACGCTGTGCCCGGCGACAGCACAGCCCTCGGGGGTGGCACCATGTTTTGTCAGCATCTGTCCCTTCAAACTGGACCAGCCGCCCTGGTCAGAGGTAAATGCATCCCTCCTGCCCAGCAACTCTTAGTGTGTGTGTGTGTGTGAGACACTGCATGTATGTTGTGTATGAGCACATGTATGTGGCGAGTCCAAGCGCTTGTATGTGTCCCAGGAAGTATCCGCTGTTTAGCCTCAGTTTCAATGATCTTTTTACCTTGCACCTTTTGTAAAGAGCAATTATTTTACAGTTGGGGGAAATAAAGGCCAATTGTGAGTGGACCCTGACTCATTACTACCAACCGCCTGTAATTACATTGACAAAAATATGGAACAGAGTCACACACGGGCTGTTTGAGCAGCGATGTCAGCTTAGAGTCATAGAGTCATAGAGTAATACAGCACGGATAGAGGCCCTTCGGCCCATCGTGTCCATGCCGGCCATCAAGCCCTGTCTAATCTAATCCCATATTCCAGCATTTGGCCCGTAGCCTTGTATGCTATGGCATTTCAAATGCTCATCCAAATGCTTCTTAAATGTTGTGAGGGTTTCTGCCTCCACAACCCTTTCAGGCAGTGAGTTCCAGACTCCAACCACCCTCTGGGTGAAAAAGTTCTTTCTCAAATCCCCTCTAAACCTCCCGCCCTTTACCTTGAATCTATGCCCCCTAGTTATTGACCCCTCTACTAAGGGGAAAAGCTCCTCAGCATCCATCCTATCTATGCCCCTCACAATTTTGTACACCTCAATCATGTCCCCCCTCAGCCTCCTCTGCTCCAAGGAAAACAAACCCAATCTGCCCAGTCTCTCTTCATAGCTGAAGCGCTCCAGCCCTGGTAACATCCTGGTGAACCTCCTCTGCACCCTCTCTAACGCGATCACATCTTTCCTGTAGTGTGGCGACCAGAACTGCACACAGTATTCCAGCTGTGGCCTAACCAGTGTTTTATACAGCTCCATCATAACCTCCTTGCTCTTATATTCTATGCCTCGGCTAATGAAGGCAAGTATCCCATATGCCTTTTTTACCACCTTATCCACCTGTTCCGCCGCCTTCAGGGATCTGTGTACCTGCACACCCAGATCCCTCTGACCCTCCGTCTTGCCTAGGGTCTTTCCCTTCATTGTGTATTCCCTTGCCTTGTTAGACCCCCCAAAGTGCATCACCTCGCACTTTTCCGGGTTAAATTCCATTTGCCACTGTTCCGCCCATCTGACCAACCCATCTATATCGTTCTGCAGACTGAGGCTACCCTCCTCGCTATTTACCACCCTACCAATTTTAGTATCATCCGCGAATTTACTGATCATACCCTTTACATTCATATCCAAGTCATTAATGTAGACCACAAACAGCAAGGGACCCAGCACCGATCCCTGTGGTACCCCACTGGCCACAGGTTTCCAGTCACAAAAACAACCTTCGACCATCACCCTCTGCCTTCTGCCACTAAGCCAGTTTTGTATCCAATGTGCCAAGGCACCCTGGATTCCATGGCTCAGTTGGTAGCATTCTTGTGGGTTCGAGCCCCACACCAGAGACTTAATCCAGGCTGACACTCCCAGTGCAGTACTGAGGGAGTGCCGCACTGTCAGAGGGGCAGTACTGAGGGAGCGCCGCACTGTCGGAGGGGCAGTACTGAGGGAGCGCCGCACTGTCGGAGGGGCAGTACTGAGGGAGTGCCGCACTGTCAGAGGGGCCGTACTGAGGGAGCGCCGCACTGTCGGAGGGGCCGTACTGAGGGAGCGCCGCACTGTCGGAGGGGCAGTACTGAGGGAGCGCCGCACTGTCGGAGGGGCAGTACTGAGGGAGCGCCGCACTGTCGGAGGGGCAGTACTGAGGGAGCGCCGCACTGTCGGAGGGGCAGTACTGAGGGAGCGCCGCACTGTCGGAGGGGCAGTACTGAGGGAGCGCCGCACTGTCGGAGGGGCAGTACTGAGGGAGCGCCGCACTGTCAGAGGGGCAGTACTGAGGGAGCGCCGCACTGTCGGAGGGGCAGTACTGAGGGAGCGCCGCACTGTCAGAGGGGCAGTACTGAGGGAGCGCCGCACTGTCGGAGGGGCAGTACTGAGGGAGCGCCGCACTGTCAGAGGGGCAGTACTGAGGGAGTGCCGCACTGTCGGAGGGGCAGTACTGAGGGAGCGCCGCACTGTCGGAGGGACAGTATTGAGGGAGCGCCGCACTGTCGGAGGGGCAGTACTGAGGGAGTGCCGCACTGTTGGAGGGGCGGTGCTGAGGGAGCGCTGCACTGTCGGAGGGGCAGTACTGAGGGAGCGCCGCACTGTCGGAGGGGCGGTGCTGAGGGAGCGCCGCACTGTCGGAGGGGCAGTACTGAGGGAGTGCCGCACTGTCGGAGGGGCAGTACTGAGGGAGCGCCGCACTGTCGGAGGGGCAGTACTGAGGGAGTGCTGCACTGTCGGAGGGGCAGTACTGAGGGAGCGCTGCACTGTCGGAGGGGCAGCACTGAGGGAGCGCCGCACTGTCGGAGGGGCAGTACTGAGGGAGCGCCGCACTGTCGGAGGGGCAGCGCTGAGGGAGCGCCGCACTGTCGGAGGGGCAGCACTGAGGGAGGGGCAGTACTGAAGGAGCGCCGCACTGTCGGAGGGGCAGTACTGAGGGAGTGCTGCACTGTCGGAGGGGCAGTACTGAGGGAGGGGCAGTACTGAAGGAGCGCCGCACTGTCGGAGGGGCAGTACTGAGGGAGTGCTGCACTGTCGGAGGGGCAGTACTGAGGGAGCGCCGCACTGTCGGAGGGGCAGTACTGAGGGAGCGCCGCACTGTCGGAGGGGCAGTACTGAGGGAGTGCTGCACTGTCGGAGGGGCAGTACTGAGGGAGCGCCGCACTGTCGGAGGGGCAGTACTGAGGGAGTGCCGCACTGTCGGAGGGGCAGTACTGAGGGAGCGCTGCACTGTCGGAGGGCCAGTACTGAGGGGGTGCTGCACTGTCGGAGGTGCTGTCTTTTGGATGAGAGTCTGCCCTCTCGGGTGGATGTAAAAAAAAAATTCCCTTGCACTTTTGGGGAAAAGAGCAGGAGAGTTCTCCCAGTATCGTGACCAACATTCCTCCCTCAACCAACACCACCCACAATCGGATTAATGCATCTAATTTATCTCACTGTTGTTTGTGGGATCTTCCTATGTGCAAAATGGCTGCCACTTGAAAATAACCCCTTGGCTGTGAAGCAGCTCGAGATCTCTCTAGGATGTAATAAGTGAGGCATTTTGGGTGGAAGAATGTGGAGAGGCAACAGGAACAGAGAGACCTGGTTTACGTACACAAATTTTGAAGGTGGCAGGCCAAGTTGAGAAGGCTGTTTAAAAATCATACGGGATCCTTGGCGTTATAAATAGAGGCACAGAGTACAAAAGCAAGGAAGTGACGCTGAACCTTTATAAAACACAGGTCCGGCCCCAGCTGGAGTATTGTGTCCAATTCTGGGCCCCGCACTTTAGGAAGGATGTCGAGGCCTTGGAGAGGGTGTAGACGAGATTTACTAGAATGGTCCCAGGGATGAGGGACTTCAGTTACGTGGAGAGACTGGAGAAGCTGGGATTGTTCTCCTTCGAGCAGAGAAGGTTAAGGGGAGATTTAATAGAGGTGTTCAAAATTATGATGGGTTTTGATTGAGTAAATAAGGAGAAACTGTTCCCAGTGGCAGGAGGGTCGGTAACCAGAGGACACAGATTGAAGATAATCGGTAAAAGAACCAGAGGGGAGATGAGGAGAATGTTTTTTTTCCGCAGCGAGTTGTTATGATCTGGAATGCGCTGCTTGAAAGGGCGGTGGAAGCAGATTCAATAGTAACTTTCAAAAGGGAATTGGGTAAATACTTGAAGGGGTTAAATGTGCAGGGCTATGGGGGAAGAGCAGGGGGGAGTGGGACTAATTGGAGAGCTTGCTCAAAGAGCAGGCACGATGGGCCGAATGGCCTCCTCCCGTGCTGTATCAGTCTGTGTAATTAGGTGTTACAATA
The DNA here is from genome assembly GCF_052327205.1 of Somniosus microcephalus. Lineage (NCBI taxonomy): Eukaryota > Metazoa > Chordata > Chondrichthyes > Squaliformes > Somniosidae > Somniosus > Somniosus microcephalus. The sequence goes on along the minus strand of NC_141009.1, from coordinate 3,614,793 downwards.
TATAAAGTCTGGCTGTGTAAGTGTTTGTTTTACTCACTGTTTCAGGTGTCCAAACCGTTGGGAAATGTCACGAATGTCACAGCCGTTTTGAGGATCCCGAGTGTGAGGCGCACTTACCTCTGGGTTCCAATAACTGGGCCCTGTTCCGCTACCTGTGGCGAAGGTGATGGTGTGACGATATTCCTGCTCAAATAACTGGTATTGCTCGATCCGATCACCGTACACACTCCCTGTACTTATATAGAATGGGGAGACGCAGCGACAGAGTTAGTGTCGCGCTAACTAACGCCATCCTACCAGTGACCGCGTTAGTTACTACAAACAGACTTTACCCCCCGCACCCCCGCCTTTACCCCCCGCACCCTCGCCTTTACCCCCCGCACCCCCGCCTTTACCCCCCGCACCCCCGCCTTTACCCCCTGCACCCCCGCCTTTACCCCCCGCACCCCCGCCTTTACCCCCCGCACCCCCGCCATTACCCCTCGCACCCCCGCCTTTACCCCCCGCACCCCCGCCTTTACCCCCCGCACCCCCGCCTTTACCCCCCGCCTTTACCCCCTGCACCCCCGCCTTTACCCCCCGCACCCTCACCTTTACCCCCCGCACCCCCGCCTTTACCCCCCGCACCCCCGCCTTTACCCCCCCGCCTTTACCCCCCGCACCCCCGCCTTTACCCCCCGCACCCCCGCCTTTACCCCCCGCACCCCCGCCTTTACCCCCCGCACCCTCGCCTTTACCCCCCGCACCCTCGCCTTTACCCCCCTGCACCCCCGCCTTTACCCCCCGCACCCCCGCCTTTACCCCCCGCACCCCCGCCTTTACCCCCCGCACCCCCGCCTTTACCCCCCGCCTTTACCCCCCGCACCCCCGCCTTTACCCTCTCCTCTCTTGAAGGTGCTGACACTCACCGGGGCACCGTTCCACAGGCACTGGTCAATCTCTGATACCTTTGCAACAACAACTTGCATTTATGTAGCTCCTTTAATGTAAAGCGTCCCAAGGAGCTTCACAGGAGCATAAATCAGACAAAAATGTGACCCCGAGCCACATAAAGAGTTATTAGGACAGGCAACCAAAAGCTTGGTCAGGGGTACGTTTTTAGGAGCGTCTTAAAGGAGGAGGGAGAGGTGGAGAGGTTTTGGGAGGGAATTCCAGACGAGTGACCAGTGTTCATGTGTGAGCCCACACAGTGTACATCAGCCAGATATTCGACCATGAGGGCATCACAGCAAGCCCAATCCCACCTGACACACACAAGCATGCACACTTTCCTGCACGAGTCACTGAATAGTGATCAGAAACTGGAGTGCTAACCCAGGGGATAACTCCGCACAGACCAAGGGTTGAACCCGGGACCTCCCTGGTCCTCAGTCCTTCACCAAACAGTGTACCTTACAACAGAGCCACTAGAGGGAGCTCCTCTTGTTCTTTATTTTGCACGTTGTTCATCTGTTCCGCAGCAGTTAAAGGGCCGCAGCCTTCACGACAAGATGACCTGGTCAATTACCGGTGAGATCTCTGCTGCTGCCAGTGCTGGTGGCTACTCCAGTACCAGAACCACGAGACTACTCCACCCTCTCTGGGCTGGCAGCACCAGAAATAAGCTGTCGGATTGTCGGAAAAACCCAACGGGTTCACTAATGTCCTTCAGCGAAGGAAATCGGCCATCCTTACCCGGTCTAGGCCTATAGATTTCATTCTCAGACAATCAGGGTGGCCAATTAAATAGGTCCTTCCTTTCCAGTCTCGCCCTGATCAGAGAACAAATAAAAGTCTTTGATCCTTATCTCTCTTCTCCTGATGTTTCCAGAAGTATTGTTCTCAATTTACTTTCTCAATCCCAGTTAAGTTCCTTCTACAACCTACAACTACAGGCTCTGCTCAGACTCCATCTGGACACTGGGTTCAGCCCTGGGCCCCGCTCCTCAGAAAGGATATACTGGCCTTGGAGGGGGGGCAGCGCAGATTCACCAGAATGACACCGGGGTTAAATTCCGAGGCCAGGTTGCACAGACTGGGCTTGTATTCCCTCGAGTTTAGAAGATTAAGGGGTGATCTAATCGAGGTGTTGACGATGATTAAAGGAGTTGATGGGGTCGAGAGAGAGAAACTATTCCCTCTGGTGGGGGGAGTCCAGAACAAGGGGGCAGAACCTTAAAATTAGAGCCAGGCCGTTCAGGGGTGATGTCAGGAAGCACTTCTTCACACAAAGGGTGCTGGGAATCTGGAACTCTCTCCCCCAAAAAGCTGTCGAGGCCGGGGGTCAATTGAAAATTTCAAAACTGAGATTGATCGATTTTTGTTGGGTGAGGGTATTAAGGGTTACGGAACCAAGGTGGGGAGATGGGAGTTAAGATACAGATCAGCCATGATCGAATTGAATAGCAGAACAGGCTCGAGGGGCTGAATGGCCTCCTCCTGTTCCTAATGTAACAGGCTCGAGGGGCTGAATGGCCTCCTCCTGTTCCTGTGTAACAGGCTCGAGGGGCTGAATGGCCTCCTCCTGTTCCTAATGTAACAGGCTCGAGGGGCTGAATGGCCTCCTCCTGTTCCTAATGTAACAGGCTCGAGGGGCTGAATGGACTCCCCCTGCTCCGACGTTCACCTCCACCAGAGCCCCTTTGAGTCTTGTCTTAAAACTCATTCCTCCCAACACCATTGAGCCACCAGGTCTCCTCCCTCACCAAGAGTAAAAGGTTTATGCAAACGGAAGCTTGCATAGTCAGTGCCCTTTTGAACTGGATCGGAGTTACACTAACGACTGTTATCTGTCCGCAGGAGTAGCAGACGTCAGGTACGTGTGCGCCGACCCCGAGACCAGGAAGGAGCAGCGGCAGGAACATTGCCACGTGACCTTCCAACCTGACGCACGCTACATGCGGTGCGCCACTAAACCCTGTCCCCCCCGGTAAGTCTCAGGGCGACATGGCCAAGTGAGACCGTTCCTCTGCTCAAACTTCCCGCTTTCATCAGCAGCTTAAGGACTAGGCTCTGATAGACCACAGGGAACCCCGGCTTAACATCAGCTCTGCACAGAAGGCATCTCCCTCCACACAACGTCTTCCCATTTCAGTGTCCCCTTCAAACACTCCCAGGGCAGGTACAGCACGGGTTAGATACAGAGTAAAGCTCCCTCTACACTGTCCCATCAAACACTCCCAGGGCAGGTACAGCACGGGTTAGATACAGAGTAAAGCTCCCTCTACACTGTCTCATCAAACACTCCCAGGGCAGGTACAGCACGGGTTAGATACAGAGTAAAGCTCCCTCTACACTGTCCCATCAAACACTCCCAGGGCAGGTACAGCACGGGTTAGATACAGAGTAAAGCTCCCTCTACACTGTCCCATCAAACACTCCCAGGGCAGGTACAGCACGGGTTAGATACAGAGTAAAGCTCCCTCTACACTGTCCTATCAAACACTCCCGAGCAATAAAAAGCGGAGATCAGTAAAAGTGACCATGAAAACACACGCGCACACAGTCTAGCAGGATAGCGATCTGGAGCAGTGATTCTAGCTCATATTCCCACTCCTGTCTGTGATGGTGGCTGTAACTCTGTCATTTGCTCTTTGATAGGTGGGAAGTCCATGAGTTTGGTCTGTGTAACGTGAGCTGTGGGGGTGGAGTACGTGAGCGGGAGGTGTATTGCATAAAGAAAGAGAGGAGTATGTACCAAAGGGTCCGTCCCTCAGAATGTGACACCGCTGCAAGGCCAGTTTCCACGGAGATCTGTAACTCTGACCCCTGTCCTGTGAGGTAAGAACCTTTCACCTGTGGAACAATGTCTCTGCTTTGTCTCCATGTGAAACCCTCTGTGTTACCGCCAAGGGAACAGGCTTGAATTTGAGGCCTCAGAGTGCCAGGATGGTCACAGCTGAACATCAAAACCAAGGGCGGCTCATAAAACCCATCCATCTAGTATTGAACTCCCCCGAGCCCAGCACCCAACTCCCCGAGCCCAGCACCCAACTCCCCGAGCCCAGCACCCAACTCCCCGAGCCCAGCACCCGACTCCCCGAGCCCGGCACCCAACTCCCCGAGCCCGGCACCCGACTCCCCGAGCCCGGCACCCGACTCCCCGAGCCCGGCACCCGACTCCCCGAGCCCGGCACCCGACTCCCCGAGCCCAGCACCCAACTCCCCGAGCCCGGCACCCGACTCCCCCGAGTTCGGCACCCAACTCCCCGAGCCCAGCACCCAACTCCCCGAGCCCAGCACCCAACTCCCCGAGCCCGGCACCCAACTCCCCGAGCCCGGCACCCGACTCCCCGAGCCCGGCACCCAACTCCCCGAGCCCGGCACCCAACTCCCCGAGCCCGGCACCCAACTCTCCGAGCCCGGCACCCAACTCCCCGAGCCCGGCACCCGACTCCCCAAGCCCGGCACCTAACTCCCCGAGCCCGGCACCCGACTCCCCGAGCCCGGCACCCAACTCCCCGAGCCCGGCACCCAACTCCCCGAGCCCGGCACCCAACTCTCCGAGCCCGGCACCCGACTCCCCGAGCCCGGCACCCGACTCCCCGAGCCCGGCACCCGACTCCCCGAGCCCGGCACCCGACTCCCCGAGCCCGGCACCCGACTCCCCGAGCCCGGCACCCAACTCCCCCGAGCCCGGCACCCGACTCCCCGAGCCCGGCACCCGACTCCCCGAGCCCGGCACCCGACTCCCCGAGCCCGGCACCCAACTCCCCCGAGCCCGGCATCCAACTCCCCGAGCCCGGCACCCAACTCTCCCGAGCCCGGCACCCAACTCTCCCGAGCCCGGCACCCGACTCCCCGAGCCCGGCACCCAACTCTCCCGAGCCCGGCACCCGACTCCCCGAGCCCGGCACCCGACTCCCCGAGCCCGGCACCCGACTCCCCGAGCCCGGCACCCGACTCCCCGAGCCCGGCACCCGACTCCCCGAGCCCGGCACCCGACTCCCCGAGCCCGGCACCCGACTCCCCGAGCCCGGCACCCGACTCCCCGAGCCCGGCACCCGACTCCCCGAGCCCGGCACCCGACTCCCCGAGCCCGGCACCCGACTCCCCGAGCCCGGCACCCGACTCCCCGAGCCCGGCACCCGACTCCCCGAGCCCGGCACCCGACTCCCCGAGCCCGGCACCCGACTCCCCCGAGTTCGGCACCCGACTCCCCCGAGTTCGGCACCCGACTCCCCGAGCCCGGCACCCGACTCCCCGAGCCCGGCACCCGACTCCCCGAGCCCGGCACCCGACTCCCCGAGCCCGGCACCCGACTCCCCGAGCCCGGCACCCGACTCCCCGAGCCCGGCACCCGACTCCCCGAGCCCGGCACCCGACTCCCCGAGCCCGGCACCCGACTCCCCCGAGCCCGGCACCCGACTCCCCGAGCCCGGCACCCGACTCCCCGAGCCCGGCACCCAACTCCCCCGAGCCCAACTCCCCGAGCCCGGCACCCGACTCCCCCGAGTTCGGCGCCCAACTCCCCGAGCCCGGCGCCCAACTCCCCGAGCCCGGCACCCAACTCCCCGAGCCCGGCACCCAACTCCCTGAGCCCGGCACCCAACTCCCTGAGCCCGGCACCCAACTCCCCGAGCCCGGCACCCGACTCCCCCGAGTTCGGCACCCAACTCCCTGAGCCCGGCACCCAACTCTCCCGAGCCCGGCACCCAACTCCCCGAGCCCAGCACCCAACTCCCCCGAGCCCAGCACCCAACTCCCCGAGCCCGGCACCCAACTCCCCCGAGCCCGGCACCCAACTCCCCCGAGCCCGGCACCCAACTCCCCCGAGCCCGGCACCCAACTCCCCGAGCCCGGCACCCAACTCCATTTTGATCTCCCCAAACAGCTTGGTCTCCACCACCACTATTTGATTATTCCTAAAGTTTATCCCCTTTTTGAGTAAAGAAATTCTAAAGAAAGGAAACGCTCATATTTATAAGAACATAAGAAATAAGAGCAGGAGTCGGCCCTTCGGCCCCTCGAGCCCGCTCCACCAGATGGCCCCTCGAGCCTGCTCCGCCACACGGCCCCTCGAGCCTGCTCCGCCACACGGCCCCTCGAGCCTGCTCCGCCACACGGCCCCTCGAGCCTGCTCCGCCACACGGCCCCTCGAGCCTGCTCCGCCACACGGCCCTGTGAGGTAAGAACCTTTCACCTGTGGAACAATGTCTCTGCTTTGTCTCCATGTGAAACCCTCTGTGTTACCGCCAAGGGAACAGGCTTGAATTTGAGGCCTCAGAGTGCCAGGATGGTCACAGCTGAACATCAAAACCAAGGGCGGCTCATAAAACCCATCCATCTAGTATTGAACTCCCCCGAGCCCAGCACCCAACTCCCCGAGCCCAGCACCCAACTCCCCGAGCCCAGCACCCGACTCCCCGAGCCCGGCACCCGACTCCCCGAGCCCGGCACCCGACTCCCCGAGCCCGGCACCCGACTCCCCGAGCCCGGCACCCGACTCCCCGAGCCCGGCACCCGACTCCCCGAGCCCGGCACCCAACTCCCCGAGCCCGGCACCCGACTCCCCCGAGTTCGGCACCCAACTCCCCGAGCCCGGCACCCGACTCCCCGAGCCCGGCACCCGACTCCCCGAGCCCGGCACCCAACTCCCCGAGCCCGGCACCCGACTCCCCGAGCCCGGCACCCGACTCCCCGAGCCCGGCACCCGACTCCCCCGAGTTCGGCACCCAACTCCCCCGAGTTCGGCACCCGACTCCCCGAGTTCGGCACCCGACTCCCCGAGCCCGGCACCCGACTCCCCGAGCCCGGCACCCGACTCCCCGAGCCCGGCACCCGACTCCCCGAGCCCGGCACCCGACTCCCCGAGCCCGGCACCCGACTCCCCGAGCCCGGCACCCGACTCCCCCGAGCCCAACTCCCCGAGCCCGGCACCCAACTCCCCCAAGCCCAACTCCCCGAGCCCGGCACCCGACTCCCCCGAGTTCGGCACCCAACTCCCCGAGCCCGGCACCCAACTCCCCGATCCCGGCACCCAACTCCCCGAGCCCGGCACCCAACTCCCCGAGCCCGGCACCCAACTCCCCGAGCCCGGCACCCGACTCCCCCGAGTTCGGCACCCAACTCCCTGAGCCCGGCACCCAACTCTCCCGAGCCCGGCACCCAACTCCCCGAGCCCAGCACCCAACTCCCCGAGCCCGGCACCCAACTCCCCCGAGCCCGGCACCCAACTCCCCCGAGCCCGGCACCCAACTCCCCCGAGCCCGGCACCCAACTCCCCCGAGCCCGGCACCCAACTCCCCGAGCCCGGCACCCAACTCCATTTTGATCTCCCCAAACAGCTTGGTCTCCACCACCACTATTTGATTATTCCTAAAGTTTATCCCCTTTTTGAGTAAAGAAATTCTAAAGAAAGGAAACGCTCATATTTATAAGAACATAAGAAATAAGAGCAGGAGTCGGCCCTTCGGCCCCTCGAGCCCGCTCCACCAGATGGCCCCTCGAGCCTGCTCCGCCACACGGCCCCTCGAGCCTGCTCCGCCACACGGCCCCTCGAGCCTGCTCCGCCACACGGCCCCTCGAGCCTGCTCCGCCACACGGCCCCTCGAGCCTGCTCCGCCACACGGCCCCTCGAGCCTGCTCCGCCACACGGCCCCTCGAGCCTGCTCCGCCACACGGCCCCTCGAGCCTGCTCCGCCACACGGCCCCTCGAGCCTGCTCCGCCACACGGCCCCTCGAGCCTGCTCCGCCACACGGCCCCTCGAGCCTGCTCCGCCACACGGCCCCTCGAGCCTGCTCCGCCACACGGCCTCTCGAGCCTGCTCCGCCACACGGCCCCTCGAGCCTGCTCCGCCACACGGCCCCTCGAGCCTGCTCCGCCATTCAATCAGATCATGGCTGATCATCGACCTCAACTCCACTTTCCCGCCCGATCCCCATATCCCTTGATTCCCTTAATATTCAAAAATCTATCGATCTCTGTCGTTGAATATATTCAAAACAGAACCTCCACAGCCCTCTGGGGTAGAGAATTCCAAAGATTCACCACCCTCTGAGTGAAGATATTTCTCCTCATCTCAGTCCTAAATGGCCGACCCCTTATTCAGAGACTGTGACCCCTGGTTCTAGACTCTCCAGCCAGGGGAAACATCCTCCCTGCATCTACTCTGTCAAGCCCTGTAAGAATTTTGTATGTTTCAATGAGATCACCTCTCATTCTTCTAAACTCTAGAGAATATAGGCCTAGTCTACTCAATCTCTCCTCATAGGACAATCCCCCACCCCAGGAACCAGTCTGGTTATACAGCGTCTCTCACAACATCAGCACATCCCAGACGCTTTACAGCCAATCAATTACTTTATGTGACAAACATGGCTGCCACTGATAGCTTTTCACTTGACTTAAGTCTTACAGGCCTATTATTCTGACATATTTCACAGTAATACTCCATTATCTATCCTTACGACCTTCTCTCTCGACGCTCGAGTTTAACTTGCTCCATTCTTCCCTCTCTGTGACTTTGGTTTGCTGGCACACAGCCTGCCTTGTGCAGGTCTCTGGCTGATTTCTGTAAGAGTTTTCCTTTCCATAACCTCCGCTGCAGATGGCAGTCGCAGTCTGAATCATGCAGTGTGCCGTGCGGAGGAGGAGTCAGTCGCAGGCTCCTGTACTGTACAAAGGTTCTGCTGGAGCGGGAAGAGCCGGTACCAGACAAAGAATGTCTTCATTTGCCTCGACCCGAAGACCAGGAACCCTGCAATCTGCAACCGTGCCCACCAAGGTTTGTGAGTTATTCCAATTTTCCTCCCCTCTTCCCTGGAAGGCACTGACTCTCACTGGGGTACGGGTTCCACAGACACCGACTCTCACCGGGGTACAGGTTCCACAGACACTGACTCTCACTGGGGTACGGGTTCCACAGACACTGACTCTCACTGGGGTACGGGTTCCACACACACTGACTCTCACTGGGGTACGGGTTCCACAGACACTGACTCTCACTGGGGTACGGGTTCCACAGACACTGACTCTCACTGGGGTACTGGTTCCACAGACACTGACTCTCACTGGGGTACGGGTTCCACAGACACTGACTCTCACTGGGGTACGGGTTCCACAGGCACTGACTCTCACTGGGGTACGGGTTCCACAGACACTGACTCTCACTGGGGTACAGGTTCCACACACACTGACTCTCACTGGGGTACGGGTTCCACAGACACTGACTCTCATTGGGCTACGGGTTCCACAGACACTGACTCTCACTGGGGTACGGGTTCCACAGACACTGACTCTCACTGGGGTACTGGTTCCACACACACTGACTCTCACTGGGGTACGGGTTCCACAGACACTGTCTCTCACTGGGGTACGGGTTCCACAGACACTGACTCTCACTGGGGTACGGGTTCCACACACTGACTCTCACTGGGGTACGGGTTCCACAGACACTGACTCTCACTGGGGTACGGGTTCCACAGACACTGACTCTCACTGGGGTACGGGTTCCACAGACACTGACTCTCACTGGGGTACGGGTTCCACAGACACTGACTCTCACTGGGGTACGGGTTCCACAGACACTGACTCTCATTGGGCTACGGGTTCCACAGACACTGACTCTCACTGGGGTACGGGTTCCACAGACACTGACTCTCACTGGGGTACTGGTTCCACACACACTGACTCTCACTGGGGTACTGGTTCCACAGACACTGTCTCTCACTGGGGTACGGGTTCCACAGACACTGACTCTCACTGGGGTATGGGTTCCACACACACTGACTCTCACTGGGGTACGGGTTCCACAGACACTGTCTCTCACTGGGGTACGGGTTCCACAGACACTGTCTCTCACTGGGGTACGGGTTCCACAGACACTGACTCTCACTGGGGTACTGGTTCCACAGACACTGTCTCTCACTGGGGTACGGGTTCCACAGACACTGACTCTCACTGGGGTATGGGTTCCACACACACTGACTCTCACTGGGGTACTGGTTCCACACACACTGACTCTCACTGGGGTACGGGTTCCACAGACACTGTCTCTCACTGGGGTACGGGTTCCACACACACTGACTCTCACTGTTGGAGCGAGGCTGGGTGGAGGGAAGGATTGAGAGATGGAGGGAGGAAAACACTGGGCCAGAGGCGGTACACTGGGTTACTCTGTGCCTCTGACGGACAGGTGGCGAGTTTCGGACCCAGGACGGTGTTCGGTGGTTTGTGGGACCGGTCTGGCCGAGAGGAGGGTGACCTGCGTCCAGCTCCACAATGGGAGTGATGTGGAAGTGAAGAGAACGCTCTGCTCTGGGACGGAGGAGCCACCGTCCCTCGTCCCGTGTGTGGTCAGCAGCTGCCCCTTTAGCTGGAATCCCCAGGATTGGTCCAAGGTTAGTGACCCGCTCGGAGAGGAGGTAGGATTGAGCAACACGGTGAGAACATAGGAACAGGAGGAGGCCATTCAGCCCCTCGAGCCTGTTCTTCCAGTCACTGAGCTCACGGCTGATCGTTATCTTAACTCCATCCACCCGCTTGGCTCCATATCCCTTATACCCTTGTCTAGCAAAAATCTATCAATCTCCAAGTTGAAATGATTACTGCTTTCTGTGGGAGCGAGTTCCACACTTCTACCACCCTTTGTGTTTCTCTCCTGAACAGCCTGGCTCTGATTTTAAGGTTCTGCCCCCTTGTTCTAGACTCCCCCCACCCACCAGCGGAAACGTTTCTCTCCATCTACCCGATCAACTCCTGCAAAATCCTAAAAACCTCAATCAAATCACCCCTTAACCTTCAGTATTGTGTAATCTCTCCTCATAATCTAACCCTTGGTGCCCCGGTGACGTTCTGGTGAATCTGCGCTGCCCTCCCTCCAAGACCAAGATATCCTTCCTGAGGGACAGTGCCCAGAACGGAACACAGTGTCCCAGGTGTGGTCTAACCAGGGCTTTGTATAGCTGCAGCAAAATGTCCTGCTTTTATATTCTAGCCTGCTAGTTGCACAGGCTAACATTCCATTAGCCTTTTTAGTGATCTGTGTACATGGACCCCTGAATCTCTTCGAGCCTCCACTGTTCCTAGCTTTTCATCATTTCAAAATTACTCAGATCTATACTTTTTTTGGATGACCTCACACTTACCTGCATTGAAATCCATCTGCAAGTTTTACCCACTCACTTAATCTATCGATGTCTTTGTAATTTTACCCACCCGTCTACATTACTTACTCTGCCACCAATCTTTGTGTCACTGGCAAACTTGGATGTCTGGCTCTCTATTGTGTTATCTATGGCATTAATAAATATAGTGAATAGTTGAGGCCCCAGCACAGATCCTTGTGGGACCCCACTAGTCACTTCCTTCCAATTCGAGGACACACCCATTAACCCTGCTCTCTGTCTTCTACCGCCGAACCAGTCTCCGAACCAGGTCAAGATTTGCCTTCAATTCCATGCGTTTTAATTTTAGCTAACAGTCTCTTATGTGGAACCTTATAAAATGCCTTCTGCAAGTCCATATAAACTACATCCATAGACATTCCCCTGTCTACTACCTCAGTTACTTACTAAAAAAATCAATTAGGTTCGTTAGACGCGACTTACCCTTTCCAAATCCATGTGGCTCTCTCTAATCAGCTCAAATTTCTGTAAGTGCTCAGTCACTCTGTCCAAAACTATAGATTCCAATAACTTCCCCACAACAGAGGTGAGACTAACAGGTCTATAAATTCATGGATTCTCTCTCTCACCATTCTTAAATAATGAAGGTGGGTTTGAGGGAGAGGGTGGATGGATGGAGTTGAGGGAGAGGGTGGGTGGGGTTGAGGGAGAGGGTGGGTGGGGTTGAGGGAGAAGGTGGGTGGGGATCAGGGAGAGGGTGGGAGGGGTTGAGGGAGTGGGTGGATGGGATTGAGGGAGAGGGTGGGTGGGTGGGGTTGAGGGAGAGGGTGGGTGGGGTTGAGGGAGAGGGTGGGTGGGTCGGGTTGAGGGAGAGGGTGGGTGGGTCGGGTTGAGGGAGAGGGTGGGTGGGGTTGAGGGAGAGGGTGGGTGGGTCGGGTTGAGGGAGAGGGTGGGTGGGGTTGAGGGAGAGGGTGGGGTTTTGGGCGTTGGAGGGTGGGTGGAACGTTGCAGGTTTCAGGGTGTGTGACTTGTTCCTTTTCCCAGTGCTCGGTTTCCTGTGGGCTTGGGGCCCGAGACCGGCAGCTGATCTGCATCAATCTGGACTCAACAGAGATCATGCTGGACGCCTTCTGTGGCCACCTGACGAAGCTCGCCACCACGGAGCCCTGTGACGCAGGACCCTGTCCGACCCAGACACCAACGCAGACCGCGTCCGTGCCGGGGGCTCCCACAGGTTCTGCCCCCATTAGCCGCGCAGCTGTAGCGACACCACAACAACCCAGGACGGTGACAAACCCAACCACACTGGCTAAAGGCTCAAAGGATGAACACACCAAGGATACCAGTTACGTACAGGCAACACCTCACTAACCCATTCTAACCCACCATCCAACACTCCTGGGCAGGTATAGCACAGGTTAGATAGAGAGTAAAGCTCCCTCTACACTGTCCCATCAAACACTCCCAGGGCAGGTACAGCACAGGCTAGATATAGAGTAAAGCTCCCTCTACACTGTCCTATGAAACACTCCCAGGGTGGGTACAGCACGGGTTAGATACATAGTAAAGCTCCCTCTACACTGTCCCATCAAACACTCCCAGGGCAGGTACAGCACGGGTTACAGAGTAAAGCTCCCTCTACACTGTCCCATCAAACACTTTCAGGGCAGGTACAGCATGGGTTAGATACTGAGTAAAGCTCCCTCTACACTGTCCCATCAATCACTTTCAGGGCAGGTACAGCACGGGGTTAGATACAGAGTAAAGCTCCCTCTACACTGTCCCATCAAACACTCCCAGGCCCAGGACAGCATGGGTTAGGTACAGAGTAAAGCTCCCTCTACACTGTCCCATCAAACACTCCCAGGGCAGGTACAGCACGGGTTAGATACAGAGTAAAGCTCCCTCTCCACTGTCCCATCAAACACTCCCGGGGCAGGTACAGCACGGGTTAGATACAGAGTAAAGCTCCCTCTACACTGTCCCATCAAACACTCCCAGGGCAGGTAGAGCACGTGTTAGATACAGAGTAAAGCTCCCTCTACACTGTCCCATCAAACACTCCCAGGGCAGGTAGAGCACGTGTTAGATACAGAGTAAAGCTCCCTCTACAATGTCCCATCAAACACTCCCAGGGCAGGTAGAGCACGTGTTAGATACAGAGTAAAGCTCCCTCTACACTGTCCCATCAAACACTCCCAGGGCAGGTACAGCACGGGTTAGATACAGAGTAAAGCTCCCTCTACACTGTCCCATCAAACACTCCCAGGGCAGGTACAGCACAGGTTAGATACAGAGTAAAGCTCCCTCTACACTGTCCCATCAAACACTCCCAGGGCAGGTACAGCACGGGTTAGATACAGAGTAAAGCTCCCTCTACACTGTCCCATCAAACACTCCCAGGGCAGGTACAGCACAGGTTAGATACAGAGTAAAGCTCCCTCTACACTGTCCCATCAAACACTCCCAGGGCAGGTACAGCACGGGTTAGATACAGAGTAAAGCTCCCTCTACACTGTCCCATCAAACACTCCCAGGGCAGGTACAGCACAGGTTAGATACAGAGTAAAGCTCCCTCTACACTGTCCCATCACACTGCACCACCCGGTCCCTGAAATGTGCACTGACATTGATTATCTTCTGCTTTACTGCAGGTGCCTGTGGGAAGCTGGTCTTGAGTGAATCGGGGACGTTGAACCTGACCAGCCTGCGGGGCAGGGAATGCCTGGTTACCATTGGACGCCCGCTAGACGAGGTCATCACGGTCCGCGTTGTGTCCAGCTCGTTAAACTGCAGCAGGCGTAAGAGCCCAGAGCCTTCGCAGCCCTATCCTGCAACAGCCGTTCCTCACTGACCTAAAACTCTAGGAAGCTGCCGACTAAAATGGTGGTGGGGGTAAGGGGGGGGAGGAGGAGGAGTCTTCCACAAGGAATGCTACACACGCGAGTGAGTCAGTGCCTGTGCAGCCCGCACCCCAGTGAGAGTCAGTGTCTGTGGAACCCGTACCCCAGTGAGAGTCAGTGTCTGTGGAACCCGTACCCCAGTGAGAGTCAGTGCCTGTGGAACCCGTACCCCAGTGAGAGTCAGTGTCTGTGGAACCCGTACCCCAGTGAGAGTCAGTGTCTGTGGAACCCGTACCCCAGTGAGAGTCAGTGTCTGTGGAACCCGTACCCCAGTGAGTCAGTGTCTGTGGAACCCGTACCCCAGTGAGAGTCAGTGTCTGTGGAACCCGTACCCCAGTGAGAGTCAGTGCCTGTGGAACCCGTACCCCAGTGAGAGTCAGTGTCTGTGGAACCCGTACCCCAGTGAGAGTCAGTGTGTGTGGAACCCGTACCCCAGTGAGAGTCAGTGTCTGTGGAACCCGTACCCCAGTGAGAGTCAGTGTCTGTGGAACCCGTACCCCAGTGAGAGTCAGTGTCTGTGGAACCCGTACCCCAGTGAGAGTCAGTGTCTGTGGAACCCGTACCCCAGTGAGAGTCAGTGTCTGTGGAACCCGTACCCCAGTGAGAGTCAGTGTCTGTGGAACCGGTACCCCAGTGAGAGTCAGTGTCTGTGGAACCCGTACCCGAGTGAGAATCAGTGTGGATGGAACCCGTACCCCAGTGAGAGTCAGTGTCTGTGGAACCCGTACCCCAGTGAGAGTCAGTGTCTGTGGAACCCGTACCCCAGTGAGAGTCAGTGTCTGTGGAACCCGTACCCCAGTGAGAGTCAGTGTCTGTGGAACCCGTACCCCAGTGAGAGTCAGTGTCTGTGGAACCCGTACCCCAGTGAGAGTCAGTGTCTGTGGAACCCGTACCCCAGTGAGAGTCAGTGTCTGTGGAACCGGTACCCCAGTGAGAGTCAGTGACTGTGGAACCCGTACCCCAGTGAGAGTCAGTGTCTGTGGAACCTGTACCCCAGTGAGAGTCAGTGTCTGTGGAACCCGTACCCCAGTGAAAGTCAGTGTCTGTGGAACCCATACCCCAGTGAGAGTCAGTGTCTGTGGAACCCGTACCCTAGTGAGAGTCAGTGTCTGTGGAACCCGTACCCCAGTGAGAGTCAGTGCCTGTGGAACCCGTACCCCAGTGAGAGTCAGTGTCTGTGGAACCCGTACCCCAGTGAGAGTCAGTGTCTGTGGAACCCCTACCCCAGTGAGAGTCAGTGTCTGTGGAACCCGTACCCCAGTGAGAGTCAGTGTCTGTGGAACCCGTACCCCAGTGAGAGTCAGTGTCTGTGGAACCCATACCCCAGTGAGAGTCAGTGTGTGTGGAACCCGTACCCCAGTGAGAGTCAGTGCCTGTGGAACCCGTACCGCAGTGAGAGTCAGTGTCTGTGGAACCCGTACCCCAGTGAGAGTCAGTGTCTGTGGAACTCGTACCCCAGTGAGAGTCAGTGCCTGTGGAACCCGTACCGCAGTGAGAGTCAGTGTCTGTGGAACCCGTACCCCAGTGAGAGTCAGTGTCTGTGGAAACCGTACCCCAGTGAGAGTCAGTGTGTGTGGAACCCGTACCCCAGTGAGAGTCAGTGTGTGTGGAACCCGTACCCCAGTGAGAGTCATTGTCTGTGGAACCCGTACCCCAGTGAGAGTCAGTGTCTGTGGAGCCCGTACCCCAGTGAGAGTCAGTGTCTGTGGAACCCGTACCCCAGTGAGAGTCATTGTCTGTGGAACCCGTACCCCAGTGAGAGTCAGTGTCTGTGGAACCCGTACCCCAGTGAGAGTCAGTGTCTGTGGAACCCGTACCCCAGTGAGAGTCAGTGTCTGTGGAATCCGTACCTCAGTGAGAGTCAGTGTCTGTGGAACCCGTACCCCACTGAGAGTCAGTGTCTGTGGAACTCGTACCCCAGTGAGAGTCAGTGTCTGTGGAACCCGTACCCCAGTGAGAGTCAGTGTCTGTGGAACCCATACCCCAGTGAGAGTCAGTGTCTGTGGAACCCGTACCCCAGTGAGAGTCAGTGTCTGTGGAACCCGTACCCCAGTGAGAGTCAGTGTCTGTGGAACCCGTACCCCAGTGAGAGTCAGTGTCTGTGGAAACCGTACCCCAGTGAGAGTCAGTGTGTGTGGAACCCGTACCCCAGTGAGAGTCAGTGTGTGTGGAACCCGTACCCCAGTGAGAGTCATTGTCTGTGGAACCCGTACCCCAGTGAGAGTCAGTGTCTGTGGAGCCCGTACCCCAGTGAGTGTCAGTGTCTGTGGAACCCGTACCCCAGTGAGAGTCAGTGTCTGTGGAACCCGTACCCCAGTGAGTGTCAGTGTCTGTGGAACCCGTACCCCAGTGAGAGTCAGTGTCTGTGGAACCCGTACCCCAGTGAGAGTCAGTGCCTGCAGGGGCGGGAGAGCAATTGCCATGTAAACATGAGAAATTGGAAGTGTGACTCTCGATTAAATGTTATCATTCTGGATCTTCCAATGTCTCTGCTCTTCTTTCCTCCAGGGGACACTTTGTCTTTTTGTGGGCGTCGGTTGTTCTGGAAGACCTGCTCCCCGCTCAGAGGCTTTACGCTGACGTCTGTCACCAACACACTATCGGTCAGACAGCGGACCGACATCGGGGATGGTGGAACCATCCTCCAGTATTCCAGTAGCCTCTCGTCGCGACAGTACGACAAGGGTACGTGCTCAGCTGATGGGGGGCTGGGTTTGTGGGTTTCTGAGGGTCATCCATGGCTCAGTGAGTCAGAAGGTGACGGGCTCGAGTCCCACTGCAGAGACCTGAACAGAAAATCCAGGCTGGTACTTCCCAGCGCAGTATTGAGGGAGCGCTGCACTGTCGGCGGGGCAGTACTGAGGGAGTGCTGCACTGTCGGAGGGGCAGTACTGAGGGAGCGCTGCACTGTCGGCGGGGCAGTACTGAGGGAGTGCTGCACTGTCGGAGGGGCAGTACTGAGGGAGCGCTGCACTGTCGGAGGGGCAGTACTGAGGGAGCGCTGCACTGTCAGAGGGGCAGTATTGAGGGAGCGCTGCACTGTCGGAGGGGCAGTGCTGAGGGAGCGCCGCACTGTCGGAGGGGCAGTACTGAGGGAGCGCCGCACTGTCGGAGGGGCAGTACTGAGGGAGCGCCGCACTGTCGGAGGGGCAGTACTGAGGGAGCGCCGCACTGTCGGAGGGGCAGTACTGAGGGAGCGCCGCACTGTATGGGGCAATGCTGAGGGAGCACCGCACTGTCGGAGGGTCAGTACTGAGGGAGCGCTGCACTGTCAGAGGGGCAGTACTGAGGGAGTGCCGCACTGTTGGTGGGGCAGTACTGAGGGAGCGCTGCACTGTCAGCGGGGCAGTACTGAGGGAGTGCCGCACTGTCAGAGGGTCAGTACTGAGGGAGCGCCGCACTGTCAGAGGGTCAGTACTGAGGGAGCACCGCACTGTCGTGGGGCAATGCTGAGGGAGCGCAGCGCTGTCGGAGGGGCAGTGCTGAGGGAGCGCCGCACTGTTGGAGGGGCAGTGCTGAGGGAGCGCCGCACTGTCGGAGGGGCAGTGCTGAGGGAGCGCCGCACTGTCGGAGGGGCAGTACTGAGGGAGCGCCGCACTGTCTGGGGGCAATGCTGAGGGAGCGCCGCACTGTCGGAGGGGCAGTGTTGAGGGAGCGCCGCACTGTCGGAGGGGCAGTACTGAGGGAATGCTGCACTGTCGGAGGGGCAGTACTGAGGGAGCGTTGCACTGTCGGAGGGGCAGTACTGAGGGAATGCTGCACTGTCGGAGGGGCAGTACTGAGGGAGCGCTGCACTGTCGGAGGGGCAGTACTGAGGGAATGCTGCACTGTCGGAGGGGCAGTACTGAGGGAGCGCTGCACTGTCGGAGGGGCAGTACTGAGGGAATGCTGCACTGTCGGAGGGGCAGTACTGAGGGAGCGCCGCACTGTCGGAGGGGTAGTTCTGAGGGAGTGCTGCACTGTCGGAGGGGCAGTACGGAGGGAATGCTGCACTGTCGGAGGGGCAGTACTGAGGGAGCGTTGCACTGTCGGAGGGGCAGTACTGAGGGAATGCTGCACTGTCGGAGGGGCAGTACTGAGGGAGCGCTGCACTGTCGGAGGGGCAGTACTGAGGGAGCGTTGCACTGTCGGAGGGGCAGCACTGAGGGAATGCTGCACTGTCGGAGGGGCAGTACTGAGGGAGCGCCGCACTGTCGGAGGGGCAGTACTGAGGGAGTGCTGCACTGTTGGAGGGGCAGTACTGAGGGAGCGCTGCACTGTCGGCGGGGCAGCACTGAGGGAGTGCCGCACTGTCAGAGGGTCAGTACTGAGGGAGAGCCGCACTGTCGGAGGGGCAGTGTTGAGGGAGCGCCGCACTGTCTGGGGGCAATGCTGAGGGAGCGCCGCACTGTCGGAGGGGCAGTGCTGAGGGAGCGCCGCACTGTCGGAGGGGCAGTACTGAGGGAATGCTGCACTGTCGGAGGGGCAGTACTGAGGGAGCGTTGCACTGTCGGAGGGGCAGTACTGAGGGAATGCTGCACTGTCGGAGAGGCAGTACTGAGGGAGCGCTGCGCTGTCGGAGGGGCAGTACTGAGGGAATGCTGCACTGTCGGAGGGGCAGTACTGAGGGAGCGCTGCACTGTCGGAGGGGCAGTACTGAGGGAATGCTGCACTGTCGGAGGGGCAGTACTGAGGGAGCGCCGCACTGTCGGAGGGGCAGTACTGAGGGAGTGCTGCACTGTCGGAGGGGCAGTACTGAGGGAACGCTGCACTGTCGGAGGGGCAGTGCTGAGGGAGCGTTACACTGTCGGAGGGGCAGTACTGAGGGAATGCTGCACTGTCGGAGGGGCAGTACTGAGGGAGCGCCGCACTGTCGGAGGGGCAGTACTGAGGGAGTGCTGCACTGTCGGAGGGGCAGTACTGAGGGAGCACTGCACTGTCGGCGGGGCAGTACTGAGGGAGTGCCGCACTGTCAGAGGGTCAGTACTGAGGGAGCGCCGCACTGTCGGAGGGGCAGTGCTGAGGGAGCGCCGCACTGTCGGAGGGGCAGTACTGAGGGAGTGCCGCACTGTCAGAGGGTCAGTACTGAGGGAGCGCCGCACTGTCGGAGGGGCAGTGCTGAGGGAGCGCCGCACTGTCGGAGGGGCAGTACTGAGGGAGTGCTGCACTGTCTGGGGGCAATGCTGAGGGAGCACCGCACTGTCGGAGGGGCAGTGCTGAGGGAGCGCCGCAATGTCGGAGGGGCAGTACTGAGGGAGCGCTGCACTGTCGGAGGGGCAGTACTGAGGGAGCGTTGCACTGTCGGAGGGGCAGTACTGAGGGAATGCTGCACTGTCGGAGGGGCAGTACTGAGGGAGCGCCGCACTGTCGGAGGGGCAGTACTGAGGGAGTGCTGCACTGTCGGAGGGGCAGTACTGAGGGAATGCTGCACTGTCGGAGGGGCAGTATTGAGGGAGCGCTGCACTGTCGGAGGGGCAGTACTGAGGGAGCGCTGCACTGTCGGAGGGGCAGTACTGAGGGAGCGTTGCACTGTCGGAGGGGCAGTACTGAGGGAATGCTGCACTGTCAGAGGGGCAGTACTGAGGGAGCGTTGCACTGTCGGAGGGGCAGTACTGAGGGAGTGCCGCCCTGTCGGAGGGGCAGTACTGAGGGAGCGCCGCACTGTCGGAGGGGCAGTACTGAGGGAGCGCCGCACTGTCGGAGGGGCAGTACTGAGGGAGCTGTGCACTGTCGGAATGGCAGTACTGAGGGAGCGCCGCACTGTCGGAGTGGCAGTACTGAGGTGATTGGCAAAAGAACCAGAGGGGAGATGAGGAGAATGTTTTTCCGCAGCGAGTTGTTGTGATCTGGAATGTGCTGCCTGAAAGGGCGGTGGAAGCAGATTCAATAGTAACTTTCAAAAGGGAATTGGAGAAATACTTGAAAATGAAACATTTGCAGGGCTATGGGGAAAGAGCAGGGGGAGTGGGACTAATTGGATCGCTCTTTCAAAGAGCCGGCACCGGCAGGATGGGCCGAATGGCCTCCTCCTGTGCTGTAAGATTCAAAGATCTAGAAAAGCAGATTCAGACAAAAGAAGCCAAAGCCAGTAGGGGAAAGTGGAGCCTTATCACAACGTGCCAAAGAGTTTTGCGCATAACAAAAGTCTTGGAAGTTATGTGGACAGATGTGGCAGCCATTTTGTGCATTGAAGGATCCCAGTGCAGTGGGGTACTGAGGCCAATGCACTGCCTGCACTACCACCCTGGCTCAGATCAGATGTGGGAGGGACCTTGCCGGTTTGATGTGGCTGAGTGGGCATTGACGCAGTGAGGTCTGGGCGGAGGGCGGGGAGACGGGGGATGGAGCTGACCAATTACTGCTGCTGAGGCCTGATGGAGTTCAGTGTGGGCAAGTGTGAGCTCATCCACTTTGGACCCGAGAAAGACAGATCAGCGTAATCTCTAAACGACGAGAGGCTGGGAACTGTGGAGAAGCAAAGATATTTGAGGTCCAAGTGCAGAAATCATTAAAAGCTCATGGACAGGAACAAAAATACAGTCCAAATGGCGAATGGAAAGTTGGCCTTTATCCCAAGAGGGTTGGGATACAAAGGGGAGGAAGTGAAGCTCCAGCTGTTCAGAGCCTGGGTCATAGATACATAGATACATAGAAGATAGGAGCAGGAGTAGGCCATTCGGCCCTTCGTGCCTGCTCCGCCATTTAATGAGATCATGGCTGATCCTTTAATTCAGTATCCCGTCCCCGCCTTCTCTCCGTAACCCTTAACCCCTTTTGCCCGTAGAAATATATCTAATTCCCTCTTAAACATATTTAATGAGCTGGCGTACACTGCCCTCTGTGGCAATGAGTTCCACAGGTTCACCACTCTCTGAGTGAAGAAATTCCCCCTCATCTCTGTCCTAAATGGTTTAGCCCTTATCCTTAAATTATGTCCTCTAGTTCTGTTCTCACCCGCCAAGGGAAACATTCCTTCTGCATCCAGTCTGTCTAGACCTGTCAGAATTTTATACACTTCTATGAGGTCCCCTCTCAATCTTCTAAACTCCAGTGTGTACATCCCTAAACTACATAGTCTCTCCTCATAGGTCATTCCCGCCATTCCTGGTATCAGCCTGGTGAATCGCCGCTGCACCCCCTCCATGGCAAGAACATCCTTCCTCAGATGAGGCGACCAAAACTGTACACAGTACTCGAGGTGTGGTCTCACCAGTGCCCTGTACAGCTGCAGCAAGGTATCCCTGTTCCTGTATTCTAACCCTTTTGCTATGAAGGCCAGCATACCGTTTGCCTTCTTGACCGCCTGTTGCACCTGCATGCTCGCCTTCAGTGACTGGTGTACAAGAACACCCAGGTCTCTCTGTACTTCCCCCTCTCCCAATCTATTGCCATTTAAATAATAATTTGCCCTCCCGTTCCTGCACCCAAGGTGGATAACTTCGCACTTGTCCACATTATAGTGCATCTGCCATTTATCCGCCCAATCGCCCAGTCTGTCCAAATCGCTCTGGAGCTTCCTGGTCTCTTCCTCTGAGCCCACCCCACCTCCTAGTTTAGTGTCGTCTGCAAATTTGGAAGTGCTGCATCCGACTCCCTGATCCAGGTCATTAATGTAAATTGTGAACAGCTGGGGGCCCAGGACAGATCCCTGTGGTACCCCACTTGTTACTGCCTGCCATTCAGAAAATGAGCCGTTTATTCCAACTCTCTGTTTTCTATCTGACAGCCAGTTCCCTATCCACGCCAAAACTTTCCCCTTTATCCCATGAGCCTCAATTTTCCATGCTAATCTTTTATGTGGGACCTTATCGAAGGCCTTTTGGAAGTCCAGGTACACCACATCTACTGGCTCTCCCCCATCTATTCTACCAGTTACTCCCTCAAAAAATTCCAATAGATTAGTCAAGCACGATTTACC
Organism: Somniosus microcephalus; assembly: GCF_052327205.1. Taxonomy (NCBI): domain Eukaryota; kingdom Metazoa; phylum Chordata; class Chondrichthyes; order Squaliformes; family Somniosidae; genus Somniosus; species Somniosus microcephalus. The sequence continues at coordinate 3,592,947 of NC_141009.1, read as the reverse complement.
CTTTGTAAATCCATGTTGACTCTGTCCTATCCTGTCCCCATTTGCTAAGTGCTCCGCTATTTCATCCTTAATGATGGACTCCAGCATTTTGCCCACAACTGATGTAAGGCTTACAGGTCTGTAATTACCTGCTTTTTCCCTACCCCCCTTTTTGAATAGTGGGGTAACGTTAGCTACCCTCCAATCCATCGGCACTGTTCCCGAGTCTAATGAATTCTGAAAAATCATCCTTAGTGCATCCGCTATCTCTAGGGCCACCTCCTTCAGTACCCTAGGATGCATGTTATCAGGCCCTGGGGATTTGTCCACCTTCAATCCCTTTAGCTTCCTTAACACCATATCCTTAGAGATATTGATTTGCGTCAGTTCCTCCTTTGCCAATGTCCCTATTTTTCCCGATATCCCAGGGAGGTTTTTTGTGTCTTCCTTCGTAAAGACTGACCCAAAGTATGCATTTAGTTGATCTGCCATTTCCTTATTTCCCATTATATATTCCCCCGTATCTGACTGCAATGGACCAACTTTGGTTTTCACCAGTCTTTTCCTTTTGATATATTTATAAAAGCTTTTGGAGTTAGTTTTTATATTTTCCGCCAGCTTGTTTTCGTAAGCTATTTTGCCCCTCTTGATCATGCCCTTTGCCCTCCTTTGCTCTATCTTAAACTGTTCCCAATCTTCCGCTCTGGCGCTTTTTTTGGCTATTTTATACGCCCTATCTTTGGATTTTATGCTGTCTCTAATTTCCCCTGTTATCCACGGTTGAGTCACCTTTTTAGATTTCCTTTTATGCCAGATTGGTATAAACAATTTTTGCAATTTTGTCATTCTATCTTTAAATGTTTGCCATTGTTTATCTACCTCCAGTCCTCTCAGGAACGTTGTCCAATCAGACCTACTCAGTTCCCGTCTCATGGCATCATAATTCCCCTTGTTTAAATTCAGGACCTTAGTCTCTGAGTCAATTTCTTCGCTCTCCATTTCGAGTGAGAAATCGATCATGTTATGATCGCTCTGACCCAAGGGTCCCCGTACAACAAGATTACTGATTAGTCCCTTCTCATTGCACAGTACCCAGTCCAATATAGCCTGTTCCCGAGTTGGTTCCTCGACATATTGATCCAGATAACCATCCCTTAAACACTCAAGGAATTCCTCCTCCTCATTATTTTTACTGATTAGGCTAGTCCAATCTATATGTAAGTTAAAGTCACCTATGATGACAGCTGTGCTCTTATTGCACGCTTCTCTAATTTCCCTCGTGATGCCCTCCCTAACCTCTATTTTACTATTTGGAGGCCTATATACCACTCCTATCAGACCCCTTCTCGAGTAACTGTGATCAGTCCTGGGCCCCGCCCCTCAGATTCACCAGACTGACACCGGGGCTAAAAGGGTTAAATTCCGAGGACAGGTTGCACAGACTGGGCTTGTATTCCCTCGAGTTTAGAAGATTAAGGGGTGATCGAATCGAGGTGTTTAAGATGATTAAAGGAGTTGATGGGGTCGAGAGAGAGAAACTATTTCCTCTGGTGGGGGGAGTCCAGAACAAGGGGGCAGAACCTTAAAATTAGAGCCAGGCCGTTCAGGGGTGATGTCAGGAAGCACTTCTTCACACAAAGGGTGGGGGAAATCTGGAACTCTCTCCCCCAGAAAGCTGTTGAGGCTGGGGGTCAATTGGAGCTTTCAATACTGAGATGGTTAGATTGTTGTTGGGTCAGGGTATCCGGGATACAGAGCAAAGGCGGGGAGATGGAGTTGAGACAGAGATCAGCCCTGGTCTAAGTGAATGGCGGAGTAGGCTGGAGGGGCCGAATGGCCTCGTCTTCCTACGCTGCGATGATTAATTTCCGTAAGTGCTCAAGGTGCCATCGCTGTAACATGATTGAGCGGACGGATAGCTTTACTGGGGAGCGAGCTTCAGGATCAATCTACATTCCCAGCGCTGATTTTAATCCTTTTTGCAGATTGCGACGTGCAGCTGTACGGTCCCCGGGGCATTATAGTGAGCCCCATGCAGCCCTACAGGGAGGGCGAGGCCTGTCGAACCTTCATCAACGTCTCTCCAATCAATCGGATCACAATCAAGGTTCTTTACCTCAGATTCAACATTGGGGGCAACACCACCACCTCCGATTACATTCTGGTGAGTAGGACTTAGTTCATACGGGTTCCACAGACACTGACTCTCACTGGGGTACGGGTTCCACACACACTGACTCTCACTGGGGTACGGGTTCCACACACACTGACTCGCACTGGGGTACGGGTTCCACAGACACTGATTCTCACTGGAGCACAGATTCCACAGACACTAACTCTCACTGGGGTACGGGTTCCACAGACACTGATTCTCACTGGGGTACTGGTTCCACAGACACTGACTCTCACTCGGGTACGGGTTCCACAGACACTGACTCTCACTGGTGTACGGGTTCCACACACTGACTCTCACTGGGGTACAGCTTCCACAGCCACTGACTCTCACTGGTGTATGGGTTCCACAGACACTGACTCTCACTGGGGTACGGGTTCCACAGACACTGACTCTCACTGGGGTACAGCTTCCACAGGCACTGACTCTCACTGGGGTACGGGTTCCACAGACACTGACTCTCACTGGGGTACGGGTTCCACAGACACTGACTCTCACTGGGTTCCGGGTTCCACAGACACTGACTCTCACTGGGGTACGGTTTCCACAGACGCTGACTCTCACTGGGGTACGGGTTCCACAGACACAGACTCTCATTGGAGTACGGGTTTCACAGACACTGATTCTCACTGGGGTATGGGTTCCACAGACACTGACTCTCACTGGGATACGGGTTCCACACACTGACTCTCACTGGGGTACGGGTTCCACAGATGCTGACTCTCACTGGGGTACGGGTTCCACAGACACTGATTCTCACTGGGGTACGGGTTCCACAGACACTGACTCTCACTGGAGCACAGATTCCACAGACACTAACTCTCACTGGGGTACTGGTTCCACAGACACTGACTCTCACTCGGGTACGGGTTCCACAGACACTGACTCTCACTGGGGTATGGGTTCCACAGACACTGACTCTCACTGGGGTATGGGTTCCACACACTGACTCTCACTGGGGTACAGGTTCCACAGACACTGACTCTCACTGGGGTACGGGGTCCACAGACACTGACTCTCACTGGAGCACAGATTCCACAGACACTAACTCTCACTGGGGTACGGGTTCCACAGACACTGATTCTCACTGGAGCACAGATTCCACAGACACTAACTCTCACTGGGGTACTGGTTCCACAGACACTGACTCTCACTCGGGTACGGGTTCCACAGACACTGACTCTCACTGGGGTATGGGTTCCACAGACACTGACTCTCACTGGGGTATGGGTTCCACACACTGACTCTCACTGGGGTACGGGTTCCACAGACACTGACTCTCACTGGGGTACGGGGTCCACAGACACTGACTCTCACTGGAGCACAGATTCCACAGACACTAACTCTCACTGGGGTACGGGTTCCACAGACACTGATTCTCACTGGGGTACTGGTTCCACAGACACTGACTCTCACTCGGGTACGGGTTCCACAGACACTGACTCTCACTGGGGTATGGGTTCCACAGACACTGACTCTCACTGGGGTACGGGTTCCACACACTGACTCTCACTGGGAAACAGGTTCCACAGACACTGACTCTCACTGGGGTACGGGTTCCACAGACACTGACTCTCACTGGGGTACGGGTTCCACAGACACAGACTCTCATTGGAGTACGGGTTTCACAGACACTGATTCTCACTGGGGTACAGGTTCCACAGACACTGACTCTCACTGGGATACGGGTTCCACACACTGACTCTCACTGGGGTACGGGTTCCACAGACACTGACTCTCACTGGGGTACGGGTTCCACACACACTGACTCTCACTGGGGTACGGGTTCCACACACACTGACTCTCACTGGGGTACGGGTTCCACACACACTGACTCTCACTGGGGTACGGGTTCCACAGACACTGACTCTCACTGGGGTACGGGTTCCACAGACACTGACTCTCACTGGGTTCCGGGTTCCACAGACACTGACTCTCACTGGGGTATGGGTTCCCCAGGCACTGACTCTCACTGGGGTATGGGTTCCACACACACTGACTCTCACTGGGGTACGGGTTCCACAGACACTGACTCTCACTGGGGTACGGGTTCCACAGACACTGACTCTCACTGGGGTACGGGTTCCACAGACACTGACTCTCACTGGGGTACGTGTTCCACAGACACTGACTCTCACTGGTGTACGGGTTCCACAGGCACTGACTCTCACTGGTGTACGGGTTCCACACACTGACTCTCACTGGGGTACGGGTTCCACACACACTGACTCTCACTGGGGTACGGGTTCCACAGACACTGACTCTCACTGGGGTACGGGTCCCACAGACACTGACACTCACTGGGGTGCAGTTCCACAGACACTGACTCTCACTGGGGTACGGGTTCCACACACACTGACTCTCACTGGGGTACGGGTTCCACAGACACTGACTCTCACTGGTGTACGGGTTCCACAGGCACTGACTCTCACTGGGGTACGGGTTCCACAGACACTGACTCTCACTGGGGTACGGGTTCCACAGACACTGACTCTCACTGGGGTACGGGTTCCACAGACACTGACTCTCACTGGGGTACGTGTTCCACAGACACTGACTCTCACTGGTGTACGGGTTCCACAGGCACTGACTCTCACTGGTGTACGGGTTCCACAGGCACTGACTCTCACTGGGGTACGGGTTCCACAGACACTGACTCTCACTGGGGTACGGGTTCCACAGACACTGACTCTCACTGGGGTACGGGTTCCACAGACACTGACTCTCACTGGGGTACGGGTTCCACAGACACTGACTCTCACTGGGGTACGGGTTCCACAGACACTGACTCTCACTGGGGTACGTGTTCCACAGACACTGACTCTCACTGGTGTACGGGTTCCACAGGCACTGACTCTCACTGGTGTACGGGTTCCACACACTGACTCTCACTGGGGTACGGGTTCCACACACACTGACTCTCACTGGGGTACAGGTCCCACAGACACTGACACTCACTGGGGTGCAGTTCCACAGACACTGACTCTCACTGGGGTACGGGTTCCACACACACTGACTCTCACTAGGGTACGGGTTCCACAGACACTGACTCTCACTGGTGTTCGGGTTCCACAGGCACTGACTCTCACTGGGGTACGGGTTCCACAGACACTGACTCTCACTGGGGTACGGGTTCCACAGACACTGACTCTCACTGGGGTACGGGTTCCACAGACACTGACTCTCACTGGGGTACGGGTTCCACAGACACTGACTCTCACTGGGGTACGGGTTCCACAGACACTGACTCTCACTGGGGTACGGGTTCCACAGACACTGACTCTCACTGGGGTACGTGTTCCACAGACACTGACTCTCACTGGTGTACGGGTTCCACAGGCACTGACTCTCACTGGGGTACGGGTTCCACACACACTGACTCTCACTGGGGTACGGGTTCCACAGACACTGACTCTCACTGGGGTACGGGTCCCACAGACACTGACACTCACTGGGGTGCAGTTCCACAGACACTGACTCTCACTGGGGTACGGGTTCCACACACACTGACTCTCACTGGGGTACGGGTTGCACAGACACTGACTCTCACTGGTGTACGGGTTCCACAGGCACTGACTCTCACTGGGGTACGGGTTCCACAGACACTGACTCTCACTGGGGTACGGGTTCCACAGACACTGACTCTCACTGGGGTACGGGTTCCACAGACACTGACTCTCACTGGGGTACGGGTTCCACAGACACTGACACTCACTGGGGTGCAGTTCCACAGACACTGACTCTCACTGGGGTACGGGTTCCACACACACTGACTCTCACTAGGGTACGGGTTCCACAGACACTGACTCTCACTGGTGTTCGGGTTCCACAGGCACTGACTCTCACTGGGGTACGGGTTCCACAGACACTGACTCTCACTGGGGTACGGGTTCCACAGACACTGACACTCACTGGGGTGCAGTTCCACAGACACTGACTCTCACTGGGGTACGGGTTCCACACACACTGACTCTCACTAGGGTACGGGTTCCACAGACACTGACTCTCACTGGTGTTCGGGTTCCACAGGCACTGACTCTCACTGGGGTACGGGTTCCACAGACACTGACTCTCACTGGGGTACGGGTTCCACAGACACTGACTCTCACTGGGGTACGGGTTCCACAGACACTGACTCTCACTGGGGTACGGGTTCCACAGACACTGACTCTCACTGGGGTACGGGTTCCACAGACACTGACTCTCACTGGGGTACGTGTTCCACAGACACTGACTCTCACTGGTGTACGGGTTCCACAGGCACTGACTCTCACTGGGGTACGGGTTCCACAGACACTGACTCTCACTGGGGTACGGGTTCCACAGACACTGACTCTCACTGGTGTACGGGTTCCACACACTGACTCTCACTGGGGTACGGGTTCCACACACACTGACTCTCACTGGCGTACAGGTTCCACAGACACTGACTCTCACTGGGGTACGGGTCCCACAGACACTGACACTCACTGGGGTGCAGTTCCACAGACACTGACTCTCACTGGGGTACGGGTTCCACCGACACTGACTCTCACTGGGGTACGGGTTCCACAGACACTGACTCTCACTGGGGTATGGGTTCCACAGACACTGACTCTCACTGGGGTACGGGTTCCACAGGCACTGACTCTCACTGGGGTACGGGTTCCACAGACACTGACTCTCACTGGGGTACGGGTTCCACAGACACTGACTCTCACTGGGGTACGGGTTCCACAGACACTGACTCTCACTGGGGTACGGGTTCCACAGACACTGACTCTCACTGGGGTACGGGTTCCACAGACACTGACTCTCAGTGGGGTACGGGTTCCACTGACACTGACTCTCACTGGGGTACGGGTTCCACAGACACTGACTCTCACTGGGGTACGGGTTCCCCAGACACCGACTCTCACTGGGGTACGGGTTCCACAGACACTGACTCTTTAACCAGTAGTGCTCCCGCCATTATTACCACAGGGCCCGGTCATTAACAGTTGAACTATTTTTTTGCTCCCAGATAAAAGACATCAGCACGCAGAGGTACTCCGCGTATCGCGGCAACAGCCTGTTCCTGTGGCAGTCGCTGGGAAACTCTGTCGAGATCGAATTTCACGGAGATTTCGGATTCCGCGCCTTGTTCACGGCTCGGCCATCCCGATCCGTCGGTGGCGTACGTAAGCTGAATTGTGGGTAATGGAAACCCTGGCAGAATCCCGCTCTCCGGAACATTCCCCAGTTATCCTTCTCCGTTTCCACCCAGGCACCGTCTGGTTATTGCTCACCCATGTCGCTCTGGCGAGGGATTGACATTCTGCAAAGTAAAAACCGACTCCACAGCATGTTTCCACCAATGGAAACCAACCTTCCCATGAACTTAAGCTGTAACCCTCTGGTGTAAAGAACCGGACACCAGGCACCATTGACTTGTAGGTGGTTGAACGAGCGTCACAACAGGACCAGGTTGGTCCGAGCTATGACCCACAGTTTCTATCTGTGCTTCCAGCTGCCCAACAACTGTCCCTTTCCAAACCTTCAGGCCCTCGAAATTCAATAGGGTCAAACCAGAGCGGTGACAAACGTAGGGCTGAATCCCTCGGCAATCCAGCCCACAGTCAGGGCTCGGGGCCTCATAGTTTGGGCACCCTTAGTATAAATTGTAGGAGAGTGACATAGAGGGTGCTGAGTTCTATCGTTCTGAGGGTTTGGGAAACAATGTTTGAACAGAAGATTCATGTTTGATCTAATCGAGGTGTTGACGATGATTAAAGGAGTTGATCGGGTAGAGAGAGAGAAACTATTTCTACTGGTGGGGGGAGTCCAGAACAAGGGGGCAGAACCTTAAAATTAGAGCCAGGCCGTTCAGGGGTGATGTCAGGAAGCACTTCTTCACACAAAGGGTGGTGGGAATCTGGAACTCTCTCCCCCAAAAAGCTGTTGAGGCCGGGGGTCAGTTGAAAATTTCAAAACTGAGGATCGATTTTTCTTGGGCGAGGGTATTAAGGGTTACGGAGCCATGGCGGTTAAATGGAGTTAAGATACAGATCAGCCCTGATTTAACTGAATGGCAGAACAGACTCGGGGTTGAATGGCCTCCTCCTGTTCCTATATTACATAGAAACATAGAAACATCGAAACATAGAAGATAGGAGCAGGAGTAGGCCATTCGGCCCTTCGAGCCTGCTCCGCCATTCAATGAGATCATGGCTGATCATTCAAATTCAGTACCCTGTCCCTGCTTTCTCCCCATATCCCTTGATCCCTTTATCCTCAAGAAATATATCCAACTCTTTCTTGAATATATTTAATGAACTGGCCTCAACCACCCTCTGTGGCAGAGAATTCCACAGGTTCACCACTCTCTGGGTGAAGAAATTCCTCATTTCAGTCCTAAATGTCCTACCCCTTATCCTTAGACTATGACCCCTGGTTCTGGACTCCCCGACCATCGGGAACATCCTTCCAGCATCTAGTCTGTCCAGGCCTGACAGAATTTTATAGGTTTTGATGAGATCCCCTCTCAATCTTCTAAACTCCAGTGAGTATAAGCCCAATCGACACAATCTCTCCTCATACGTCATTCCTGCCATCCCAGGTATCAGCCTGGTGAATCTTCGTTGCACTCCTTCCATGGCAAGAATGTCCTTCCTCAGATAAGGCGACCAAAACTGCACACAATACCCAAGGTGCGGTCTCACCAAGGCCCTGTACAACTGTAGCAAGACATCCTTGTTCCTGTACTCGAACCCTCTTGCTACGAAGGCCAACATACCATTTGCCTTCTTAACCGCCTGCTGCACCTGCATGCTTACCTTCAGCGACTGGTGCACAAGAACACCCAGGTCTCTTTGCACTTCCCCTTCTCCCAATCTATTGCCATTCAAATAATAATGTGCCCTCCTGTTTTTGCCACCAAAGTGGATAACCTCACATTTATCCACATTATAGTGCATTTGCCATGTTTCTGCCCAATCACCTAACCTGTCCAAATCGTACTGGAGTTTCATGACATCCTCCTTGCAGCATACCCTCCCACCCAGCTTTGTGTCATCTGCAAATTTGGAGATATTACATCCAATTCCCTTGTCCAGATCATTAATATATATTTTGAACAGCTGGGGTCCTAGGACCGATCCTTGCGGTACCCCACTAGTCACTGCCTGCCGCTCGGAAAACGACCCGTTTATTCCAACTCTTTGCTTTCTGTCCGCCAACCAGTTCTCTATCCAAGTCAATACCTTGCCCCCAATCCCATGTGCCTTAATTTTGCACGCTAATCTCTTATGCGGGACCTTATCGAAAGCCTTCTGAAAGTCCAAAAACACCACATCCACTGCTTCTCCCTTATCTATTTTACCAGTTACATCCTCAAAAAATTCCAGTAGATTAGTCAAGCATGATTTACCTTTTGTAAATCCATGTTGACTTTGTCCGATCCTGTCACTGCTTTCCAAGTGCTCTGCTATTACATCTTTTATAATGGACTCTAGCATTTTCTCCACTACCGATGTCAGGCTTACCGGTCTATAATTCCCCGCTTTTTCTCTGCCACCTTTTTTGAATAGTGGGGTAACATTAGCTACCCTCCAATCCATGGGTACTGTTCCAGAGTCTATCGAGTTCTGGAAGATGACCAGCAATGCATCTACTATTTCTAGGGCCACTTCCTTAAGTACCCTGGGATGTAGATTATCAGGCCCTGGGGATTTATCGGCCTTCAGTCCCATCAATTTTCCTAACACCATTTCCCTACAAATACAGATTTCTTTCAGTTCCACCCTTTCATCAGACCCTATGTTCCCCGGTATTTCTGGGAGGTTATTTGTGTCCTCCTTTGTGAAGACAGAACCAAAATATGTATTTAGTTGGTCTGCCATTTCTTTGTTCCCCATTATAAATTCCCCTGATTCTGACTGCAAGGGACCTACGCTTGACTTCACCAATCTTTTTCTCTTCACATATCTATAAAAGCTTTTACAGTCAGTTTTTATGTTCCCTGCAAGCTTACTCTCATATTCTATTTTCCCTTTCTTAATTAATCCCTTTGTCCTCCTTTGTTGAATCCTGAACTGCTCCCAATCCTCAGGTTTATTGCTTTTTCTGGCCAATTTGTATGTCCTCTCCTTGGATCTTATGCTATCCCTAATTTCCCTTGTTACCCACGGTTGAGTCACCTTTTTTGTTTTATTTTTATGCCAAACTGGGATGAACAACTTCTGTAATTCATCCATTCGGTCTTTGAATGTTTGCCATTGCCTATCCACCATCAACCCTTTGAGTGCCATTCCCCAATCAATCCTACCCAACTCGCTCCTCAGACCATCGTAGTTTCCTTTATTTAAATTGAGGACCCTTGTTTCTGAGTCAACTACTTCATTCTCCATCTTAATGAAGAATTCGATCATATTATGATCGCTCCGACCCAAGGGGCCTCGTACAACAAGATTGCTAATTAATCCTTTCTCATTACATAATACCCAGTCTAAGATGGCCTGATCTCTGGTTGGTTCCTCGACATATTGGTCCAGGAAACCATCCCGTAAACACTCCAGGAATTCCTCCTCCACAGTATTGTTACTAATTTGGTTAGCCCAATCTATATGTAGATTAAAGTCACCCATGATGACTGCTGTGCCCTTGTTGCATGCTTCTTTAATTTCCCTTTTAATGCCATCCCCAACCTCCGCCTTACTGTTTGGAGGTCTATATACCACTCCCACTAATGTTTTTTTCCCCTTAGTATTTCTCAATTCTACCCATACAGATTCCACATCATCAGAGCTAATATCCTTCATTACAATTGTGTTAATCCCTTCTTTATCCAGTAATGCTACCCCACCTCCCTTTCCTTTTTGCCTATCTTTCCTGAATATTGAATACCCCTGGATGTTGAGTTCCCAGTCTTGGCCATCCTTGAGCCACGTTTCCGTAATCCCAACCAAATCATATTTGTTTACCTCTATTTGCGCAGCCAATTCATCCACCTTATTACAAATGCTCCTCGCATTAAGACACAAAGCCTTCAGGCTTGTTTTTTTAACGCTCTTAGACCTATTAGAATTATTATTTACTGTGGCCATGTTTGATTTAAACCGTTGATTTCTCTGACTGCCACTTTTGTTTTTCTCCTTCCTATCTTTTGCTTTTATCCTTGTTTCCCTTTCCTCTGTCTCCCTGCTCAGGTTCCCAACCCCCTTCCATTTTAGTTTAAACCCTCCCCCACAGCACTAGCAAACAAACCCCCAAGGACATCGGTTCCAGCCCTGCCCAGGTGCAGATCGTCCGGTTTGAACTGGTCCCACCTCCCCCAGAACCGGTTCCAATGTCCCAAGAACTTGAATCCCTCCCCCTGGCACCATTCTTCTAGCCACGTATTCATCTGAAGTATCCTTCTATTTCTACTCTGACTAGCACGTGGCACTGGTAGCAATCCTGAGATTACTACCTTTGAGGTCCTGTTTTTTAATTTACCTCCTAACTCCCTATATTCCGCTTTTAGGACCTCATCCCGCTTTTTACCTATATCGTTGGTGCCTATATGCACCACGACAACTGGCTGTTCACCCTCCCCTTCCAAGATGTTCTGCAGCCGCTCGGAGACATCCTTGACCCTTGCACCAGGGAGGCAACACACCATCCTGGAGTCTCGATTGCGGCCGCAGAAACGTCTATCTATTCCCCTTACAATTGAATCCCCTATTACAATAGCTCTACCACTCTTTTTCCTCCCATTCTGTGCAGCAGAGCCAGCCCTGGTGCCAGGAAGTTGGCTGCTGCTGCCTTCCTCTGATAAGCCATCCCCCCCAACAGTACTCAAAGTGGTGTATCTGTTGGCGAGGGGGATGGCCACAGGGGACCCCTGCTCTACCTGCCTGCGCCTAGTACTCTGCCTGTTGGTCACCCGTTCCCTTTCTTCCTGTCCAACCTCTAGCTGCGGTGTGTCTAACTCTGTAAACGTGCTATTCACGATGTCCTGAGCATCGTGAACGCTCCAGTATGTATCCAATCGCAGCTCCAGCGCCGCAATGCGGTCTGTCAGTAGCTGCAGTTGGGTGCATTTCCTGCACATGTAGTTGTCAGGGACACAGGAAGTGTCCCTGAGTTCCCACATGTCGCAGGAGGAGCAGATCATGGGGCCCGGCTGTCCTGCCATGACTTACCCTTCACTTAATTGAATTTAAATTAAATCAATCAATCCCACTAATTACACTACATCGAGTTACAGCACAGAAACAGGCCATTCGGCCCAACTGGTCCGGCTGGTGTTTCTGCCCCACACCAGCCTCCTCCCACCCCTCTTCATCTCACCCCATCAACATATCCTTCTATTCCGTTCTCTCTCATGTGTTTATCGAGCTTCCCCTTAAATACATCTAATCTATTCGCCTCAACCACTCCCTGTGGTAGCGAGTTCCACATTCTCACCACTCTGGGTAAAGAAGTTTCTCCTGAATTCCCTGTTGGATTTATTAGTGACTATCTTATATTGATGGTCCCTATAAATTGCTTAAAGAAAAGTTTCAAATCCATTTAAGGGTATGTGAAGGCATTATTGTTTAAAAAAAAGTGGCAGCTCTCTCTGGCACAGTGTTAGGTACAAGCAAATGCACAGGGCGGTGGGATAGGGGCTTGAGCCCGCTCACCCCACTGAGCGCCTGATCACACAGCGCCACCAGGGCTGGGAAATACATCTTGACTCGAGGGGTCTGAGCCAGCCCAGCCAAGTCAGACGACAGCCCCACCTTCCCAGTCGCTGGCGGGTGCCGCACACTGCGCAGGTTTGGCCGAGGTGATGTTACGTCCATGTTTCCCACCCAGACTCATTAGCATTAGCCTGAACGTAAAATCTCCCCTGGATCGGCGCGATCGATCAGTGACTGGAACAGGACATCGCGAGGGGGCGGGGGGGGGGGGGGAGTGGGATCGCCGAGAAATGAGCCATTCTTCAACTGACTGATTTAAGACTTGTTCTTACCTTTTAATTGGCTTCAATCGACTGGTCACAGGTCCTGTGTGCCAAGGGCAGATCAATTAAGTAGATCATTTTCCCAGATCATTTGACTGACTAATTTAAACTGAATTGAAAGTAATAACGTTGGATTTATCTGACCCATGGGTGCCCGTGTGACCCACGGGTGTCCGTGCGCCCGGGGTTCTGGGCGCAATGTGATGACCATCCCCCGAACGGCCGCAACCGGCGGAAACTCACCAACCCGACCTGGGGGCGTGGCCAGCTTCATGGGCGGGGCCTGGTTGTGGCGAAAGGACTACTGAAACAGTTCGTGGAACATCCTGCGTGAAGTGATTACGGGCGCGACTCACTCACGCTTACAATTCTGCGATCTATTGCCCACCCAGGGCGCACATTTATCTCATTGAAACAGACCATAAGTCTTGCAGGGCTTGACAGGGTAGATGCAGGGAGGATGTTTCCCCTGGCTGGGGAGTCTAGAACCAGGGGTCACAGTCTCAGAATAAGGGGTCGGCCATTTAGGACTGAGATGAGGAGAAATTCCTTCACTCAGAGGGTGGTGAACCTGTGGAATTCTCTACCCCAGAGGGCTGTGGAGGCTCAGTCAGTATATTCAAGGCTGAGATTGATAGATTTTTGAATATTAAGGGAATCAAGGGATATGGGGATAGTGCAGGAAAGTGGAGTTGAGGCCGATGATCAGCCATGATCTTATTGAATGGCGGAGCAGGCTCGAGGGGCCGAATGGCCTACTCCTGCTCCTATTTCTTATGTTCTTATTTCATTCCGGCCCGATTCCGCTGTTCTCCGGGAGGAATCCTGTGGAAAGCCCAGGTCTCTCTGTATTATCGTTGGTGCTGTAGACGTTCATCAGCTGAATCTGTTTCTCTGCTGTAGTTAATCCCAGGGACTGTTTTGAACATTGGTTGTGTTTCCTCTTCGGTTTGACCTGCAGTTTTCACTCACCGAATATCGTCCGTGCAAATGCAGCCCTGTTGCACTGTCTGCAAGACAGCGGGGCTCAAAGACACGAGAGTCACCCTTAGTCAGCCATCAACCGTCTTGGATGGCCTCCTTGACAGGGAGGCACCGTCAACACCAGCCTTGACATTGGCATGGCAACGTGTCGGAGATGGAGCTGGCTGGAGTGCCCTGTCTGAATAAACACTGAAAGCGGTGTGGTGATAACCAGACACTTTTATTTCCCGACCCCTAGAGTCTTCCCAACGTGCTCCAGGGGGACATCCGGTGTTCAGGTGGCAACATGCGATTACCACGTGTTTCAGAGCTGGCTCTGTACCACTCTGTGCGATGTTCTTAAAAGAAAAAACCTCTGAAGAAGATCGCCTGCAAAATTGGCTCCATGCGTAAGAATTAAAAATATTATTGATAAGGTTTTGCTTTAGTTGGCTCACCGTGTGTTGGCTTGTGTTGCAGCTAAAGGGGATTCACTTTGCCTCTCTTTTCCGAGCCTTAGCTTCTAACAACCCCCGCACCCCACACCCCGGGCGCTGAATGTAAGGACCGCAAACTGAACCCTTGCATGGAGCCCGTCTATTCGCCCAATCAAATCCAAAGTATGTAATCCTAATCCCACTCCTGGTTCTGTCCACATCCACCCTTGTTTTACGGTGCCCAGGGTTCCAGCCCCTGATTGCTTTTCTCTCACCCATTCCAGTGATCACTTTGCAACAGGCTCCGCATGTGTTACAATTAGTCGTAATTCTGTAATGAAATGTTTCCTATATATACTGTATTAAACTTTGCTTCTCTTTGTATTTAAACACTGCATTTTATTTCTCGCAGTTTAATAAATGATGTTTAACGAGCGGTGTTTTTCATCGAGGTAGCAGCGATCATAATATGATTGAATTTTACATTCAGTTTGAGAGAGAGACGAGTGGGTCCAAGACTAGGTTTTTAAACTTAAATAAGGGCAATTATGAGGGCATGAAAGCAGAGCTCGCTAAAGTGAACTGGCAAATTAGGTTAAGGGATGGGTCAATAGAGTTATAGTGGCAGATATTTAAGGGGATATTTCAGAATACACAGAATATAGACATTCCAACGAGAAAGCAAAATTCCAAGGGGAGGACCCACCATCCGTGGTTAACTAAAAAAGTTAAAGATAGTATCAAACTTAAAGAAAAAGCATATAATTGCGCAAAGATGGGTGGCAGGTCAGAAGATTAGACAGAATATAAAAAACAGCAAAGAATGACAAAGATTAATAAGGAGAGAAAAATTAGAGTACGAGAGAAAGCTAGCTAGAAATATAAAAACAGATAGTAAGAGTTTCTATAGATATTTTAAAAAGAAAAGAGTTAACAAAGTGAGCACTGGTCCTGTAGAAAGTGAGTCTGGGGAATTAATAATGGACAATGAGATGGCAGTTGAATGGAACAGGTATTTTGCATCGGTCTTCACTATAGCGGATACAAGTAACATCCCAGAAATAGCTGTAAATCAGGAAATGGAAGGGAGGGAGGAACTCAAGAAAATTATAATCGCCAGGGAAGTGGTACTGAGCAAATTGTTGGAGCTGCGGGCTGACAAGTCCCCGGGTCCTGCTGGACTTCATCCTAGGGTCTTAGAAGTGGCTAGTGACATCAGAAAACACAGTGTCTGTTTCCACATGTACGCTGATGACACCCAACTCTACCTCACTGCTATAATAGCAAAATACTGCGGATGCTGGAAATCTGAAATAACAACAGAAAATGCTGGAAATACTCAGCAGGCCCGGCAGCATCTGTGGAGAGAGAAACAGAGTTAACGTTTCAGGTCTGGGACCCTTCATCAGAACTGGAAAAAGCTGGAGATGTAACAGATATTAAGCAGGTGCCGAGACGGGGGGGGGGTGGTTAGGAGGGGAGGAAGGAATTGAAAGAACATCCTGTGAAAATGTTGCAAACGCAGATTGGGCGACCGCATTGCAGAAACACCGCCGTTCAGTCCGTAAGGGTGACCCTGAGCTTCCGGTCGCCTGTCACTTTAATTCTCCACTTCACTCCCACTCTGATCTCTCTGGCCGCGGCCGAATACACTGTTCTAATGAAGCTCAACGTAAGCTCGAGGAACAGCACCTCATCTTTCGATTGGGCACTTTGCAGCCTGCCGGACTCAACATCGAGTTCAACAATTTCAGATAATTATCCCTGGCCCCATTTTTCATGCAGTATGATTTTGCCACTCCCATTTGCAACATTTTCACAGCATGTTCTTTCAATTCCTTCCTCCCCTCCTAAACCACCCCCCCAGTCTCGGCACCTGCTTAATATCTGTTCCATCTCCAGCTTTTTCCAGTTCTGATGAAGGGTCCCAGACCTGAAACGCTGACTCTGTTTCTCTCTCCATGGATGCTGCCGGGCCTGCTGATTGTTTCCAGCAGTTTCTGTTGTTGTTTCTATCTCACTACAACCTCTCTCAACCCCGCCATTGTCTTCGGTCCCTGCCACAAACTCCGTTCCCTAGCCACCGACTCCATCCCTCTCCCTGGCATCTGTCTGAGGCTGAACCAGACTGTTCACAATCTTGACCCCAATTTGAGCTAACTATATATCCGCGCCATCACTAAGACCGCCTATTTCCACCTCCGTAACATCGCCCGTCTCCCCCCTTGCCTCAGCTCATCCGCTGCTGAAACCCTCATCCCTGCCTTTGTTACCTCTAGACTCGACTGTTCCAACGCACCCCTGGCTGGCCTCCCACATTCCACCCTCCGTAAACTTGAGCTCATCCAAAACTCGGCTGCCCCGTGTCCGAACTCGCACCGAGTCCCGTTCACCCATCTCCCGTGCTCACTGACCTACATTGGCTCCCAGTTAAGCAACGCCTCGATTTCAAAATTCTCATCCTTGTTTTCAAATCCCTCCATGGACTCACCCCTCCCTATACTGTACTCTCCTCCAGCCCTGCAATCCTTGGAGATCTCTGCGCACCTCCAATTCTGGCCGCTTGAGCATCCCTGATTATAATCGCTCCACCATTGGCGGCCGTGCCTTCTGTTGCCTGGGCCCGAAGCTCTGGAATTCCCTCCCTAAACTGCTCCGCCTCTCTCTCCCTCCTTTAAGATGTTCCTTAAAACTTACCTCTTTGACCAAGTTGTCCTAATATCTCCTTATGTGACTTGGTGTCAGATTTTGTTTTATAACGCTCCTGTGAAGCGCCTTGGGATATTTTATAACATTAAAGGTGCTATAGAAATACAAGTTGTTGTTGCTGTAGCACTCTCGTCTCTGAGTCAAAAGATTGTGGGTTCAAGCCTCACTTGAGCACAAAATTCTTAGCTGACACTCCCAGTGCAGAACTGAGGGAGTGCCGCACTGTCGGAGGGGCAGTACTGAGGGAGAGCCGCACTGTCGGAGGGCAGTACTGAGGGAGCGCCGCACTGTCGGAGGAGCAGTACTGAGGGAGCGCCGCACTGTCGGAGGGGCAGTACTGAGGGAGCGCCGCACTGTCGGAGGGGCAGTACTGAGGGAGCGCCGCACTGTCGGAGGGGCAGTACTGAGGGAGCTGTGCACTGTCGGAGGGTCAGTACTGAGGGAGCGCCGCACTGTCGGAGGGGCAGTACTGAGGGAGCGCTGCACTGTTGGAAGTGCTGTATTTCAGATGGGATGATAAACCGAGACCCCGCCTACCCTCTCAGATGAATGTAGACGATCCCAAGCACTATTATGAAGAGCAAGGAAGTTCTTCCCAGTGTCCTGGCCAATATTTATCCCTCAACCAACACACATTATCCGGCCATTGTCACATTGCTGTTTGTGGGAGCTTGCTGTGCACAAATTTGCTGCTGCAATTCCTACATTACAGTGGCTGTACAGGTAGACTATCCTTTATCTGAAAACCTCGGGACCAGCCGTGTTTCGGTTTTCGGAAAATTTCGGATTTCGGAAGGTGGGTCGGCGGGGGTCCGCGGCGGGGGTCGGGGTCGGCGGGGGTCCGCGGGGAGGTCGGCGGGGGTCCGCGGGGAGGTCGGCGGGGGTCGGGGTCGGCGGGGGTCCGCGGGGGGGTCGGCGGGGGTCCGCGGGGGGGTCGGCGTCGGGGGTCCGCGGGGGGGTCGGCGAGGGTCAGGGTCGGCGGGGGTCCGCGGGGGGGTCTGCAGTCGTGGCTTGTCCGTCGCTGCTAGCCTGGAATGCAATGAAGTTCCGCATTTCCACCAACAGGTCGTCGTGCTCGGTCGGAACAGGGGCCGGCACCGCCGCGGGCTCAGAGCTCTCGTTGCTTTCGAGCCTTTGGAAGAGAGTCAGGTGGTTCCGCGGGGGGTCGTGCGCATGACTTACACTGACCCTCTGCTCAGCGTAAGTCGGCGGGGGTCGGGGTCGGCGGGGGTCCGTGGGGGTCGGGGTCCGCGGGGGGGTCCGCGGGGGGGTCGGCGGGGGTCGGGGTCAGCGGGGGGGGTCAGCGGGGGTCTGCGGGGGGTCGTGCGCACGACTTACGCTGACCCTCTGCTCAGCGTAAGTCACAGAATCACAGAATCTACAGTGCAGATAGAGGCCATTTCGGCCCATCGAGCCTGCACCGACACATATCCCACCCTATCCCCGTAACCCCACGTATTTAATCCCCTAACACTAAGGGTCAATTTATCATAGCCAAATCAACCTAACCTGCACATCTTTGGACTGGTCGGCGGGGGTCGGGGTCGGCGGGGGTCCGTGGGGGTCGGGGTCGGCGTCGGCGGGGGGGGTCGGCGGGGGTCCGCGGGGGGTCGTGCGCCACTCTGGTCATGTCGTGCGCACGACTTACGCTGAACGAAAAAACCTTCGGTTTTTAGAGGGTTTCGATTTTCGGAAGTTCGGATAAAGGGGAGACTACCTGTACTACAAAAAGCGGTTTGGGACGTCCTGAGATTGTGAAAGGCACTGTATCTTTGCATGTCAAGGCCTTGGAGAGGGTGCAGAAGAGATTTACTGGAATGGTTCCAGGGATGAGGGACTTCAGTTATGCAGAGAGACTGGAGAAGCTGGGATTGTTCTCCTTAAAGCAGAGAAGGTTAAGAGGAGATTTGATAGAGGTGTTCAAAATTATGAAGGGTTTTGAGAGAATAAATAAGGAGAAACTGTTTCCAGTGGCAGGAGGGTCGGTAACCAGAGGACACAGATTGAAGGTGATTGGTAAAAGAACCAGAGGTGGCTGTTCACTATACTTCCACAAAACTTGGAAGTATAGTGAACAGTGAGGAGGAGAGTGAGAGACTTCAAGAGGACATAGGCTGGTGGAATGGGCGGACATGTGGCAGATGAAATTTAACGCAGAAAAGTGCGAAGTGATACATTTTGGCAGAAAGAACGAGGAGAGGCAATATAAACTAAAGGGTACAATCCTAAAGGAGGTGCATGAACAGAGAGACCTGGGGGTATATGTGCAGAAATCATTGAAGGTGGCAGGGCAGGTTGAGAAAGCGGTTAAAAAAGCTTACGGGATCCTGGGCTTCATAAATAAAGGCATAGAGTACAAAAGCAAGGAAGTTATGATGAACCTTTAGAAAACACTGGTTCAGCCTCAACTGGAGTATTGTGTCCAATTCTGGGCACCGCACTTTGGGAAGGATGTGAAGGCCTTAGAGAGGGTGCAGAAAAGATTTACGAGAATGAGTCCAGGGATGAGGGACTTCAGTTACGTGGATAGACTGGAGAAGCTGGGGTTGTTCTCCTTGGAGCAGAGAAGGTTGAGAGGAGATTTGATCGAGGTGTTCAAAATCATGAGGGGTCTGGACAGAGTAGAGAGAGAAACTGTTCCCATTGGCAGAGGGTGGAGAACCAGAGGACACAGATTTAAGGTGATTGGCAGAAGAACCAATGGCAACATGAGGAAAAACTTTTTTACGCAGCGAGTGGTTAGGATCAGGAATGCGCTGCCTGAGAGGGCGGTGGAGTCAGACTCAATCGTGACTTTCAAAAGGGAATTGGAGAAGTACCTGAAGGAAACAAATGTGCAGGGCTACGGGGAAAGGGCGGGGGAGTGGGACGAGCTGAAGTGCTCTTGTAGAGAGCCGGCACGGGCTGGACGGGTCGAATGGCCTCCTCCTGTGCTGTAATCATTCTGTGAGTCTATGAGGAGAATTATTTTTACGCAGCGAGTTGTTGTGATCTGGAATGCGCTGCCTGAAAGGGCGGTGGGAGCAGATTCAATAGTAACTTTCAAAAGGGAATTGGATAAATAGTTGAAGGGGGACATTTTCTGGGCTACGGGGAAAGAGCGAGCGGGGGGGGGGGACTAATTGGAGAGCTCTTTCAAAGAGCCGGCACAGGCTCGATGGGCCGAATGGCCTCCTGTGCTGTAAGATTCTTTCTTTCTCAGCATCCCTGATCTAGGGAAAAGATAAATCAACCTCTTCCAATAGTTATTTAGCGATTGACACTGGATGGTGTTCCCAATGATTAAACAGCTGCTGACAGACACGAGCTGGACTCCCACAGATGAAGATGACTTGGGTGGAACTGCACCTCACTGCTTTTAAGGGCAACCATTTACCTTATTGCTTTTTTCCAGTTCTGACAAAAGGTCATCGACCTGAAACGTTAACTCTGTTTCTCTCTCCACAGATGCTGCCTGACCTGCTGAGTGTCTCCAGCATTTTCTGTTTTTATACCTTATTGCTGGTGCTCTTTGCAAAGTGGTTGTTGGGTGAACACTGAATAAGGATTAAGTAGAAGTAAGCTGATTCATTCAGAGAGACCTTCATCTATTGCCCCACTCCCCTACCCATTGCACGTGTTGCTCAGTCTGCCCTACATTTGCCTTTTACTATTTCCTGCCCTTGCCCTGCTGCCATGGTTTAGTTTTGTGTAGTGTTGTGGAATGACCTTTCCTATACCATGTACTATCTTACATCTCTTTGTAAGGCCCCCTCTCACCGAGCTGGAGCCCCGCATTTCCTCTTCCTCCATCATTGAATTTAACTCTTGACCAAGCTCAATAGATTCTGACATGCTGATTGGCTCCAAGTGTTTAAAGGGCTGCATATGGCCCCGCCCATTGAGGTCTAATGATGACCGCGCCCACTAGGGGGGCAGGTCGTCTTCTGACCACGCCCATTAAGGTCCCTCTTCCTGCCACACCAGACCTGGCAGCGCTCATTGAACTCCGCCACAGATCTCGCCCATTGAGGTCAGCCTGTGACTCCGCCCATTGAGGTCAGCCTGTGACCCCGCCCATTGAGGTCAGCCAGTGACTCCGCCCATTGAGGTCAGCCTGTGACTCCGACCATTGAGGTCAGCCTGTGACCCCGCCCATTGAGGTCAGCCTGTGACCCCGACCATTGAGGTCAGCCGGTGACTCCGCCCATTGAGGTCAGCCTGCGACTCCGCCCATTGAGGTCAGCCGGTGACTCTGCCCATTGAGGTCAGCCTGTGACTCTGCTCATTGAGGTCAGCCGGTGACTCCGCCCATTGAGGTCAGCCTGTGACTCCGCCCATTGACCGGCTGTCACATGATTGCTGCAATTAACTCCGCCCAATGAGTCATAGAGTAATAACGGCACAGAAGGAGGCCATTCGGCCCATCAAGTCCGTGCCGGTTCTCTCTAGATCAATCCAGTCAGTCCCATTCCCCCGCTCTATCCCCGTAGCCCTGCAAGTTTATTTCCCCCAAGTGCCTATCCAGTCTCCCCTTGCAAACATTGAGTGTGTCCGCTTCCACCACTTCCGTCGGCAGCGAGTTCCAGGTCCTCACCACTCGCTGCGTAAAAATGTTTTTCCTCACGTCCCCCCTGTATCTCTTGCCCAAAACCTTAAATCTGTGTCCCCTAGTCCTTGTACCATCAACTAGCGGGAACAGCCTTTCCCCGTCTAGCCTATCCAAACCCGTCATAATCTTGTACACCTCTATCAAATCACCCCTCAACCTCCTTTGCTCTAATGAAAACAAATCCAGCTTCTCCAACCTGTCCTTGTAGCTAAGGTCCCCCATCCCCGGAACCATTCTGGTAAATCTCCTCTGCACCCTCTCAAGGGCCTTCACATCCTTCCTAAAGTGTGGTGACCAGAACTGGACACAATACTCCAGTTGTGACTCAACCAGCGCTTTATAAAGGTTCAGCATAACTTCTCTACTTTGTACTCAATACCTCTATTTATGAAGCCCAAGATCCCATATGCTTTGTTAACCACTCTCACTATGTCCTGCCACCTTCAGGGACCTATGCACACCAACTCCCAGGTCCCTCTGTCCCTGCACACTCTTTAAAACTGTGCCATTAAGTGTATATTGCCTCTCCCTGTTCCTTCTGCCAAAATGCATCACCTCACACTTCTCTGTATTAAATTCCATCTGCCACTTGTCTGCCCATTCTGCTAGCCTTTCTATGTCCTGTTGCAGTCGATTGGTATCATCCTCACTGTTTGCCACACCCCCAAGTTTGGTGTCATCGGTAAATTTAGAAATTCTACTCTGTATTCCAATATCTAGGTCATTTATATATATCAAAAAAAGCAGTGGCCCCAGCACTGACCCTTGGGGAACACCACTGTCCGCCATCCTCCAGTCTGAAAAACAGACATTTACCATGACTCGCTGTTTTCTGTCCTTAAGCCAATTCCTTATCCAAGCTCCCACTGATCCACCTATTCCATGAGCCTCAATTTTGTTAACCAGCCTTCTATGTGGTACTTTGTCAAACGCCTTCCGAAAATCCATGTAGACAACATCCATTGCATTCCCTTCATCAATCCTCCCTGCCACTTCATCAAAAAATTCAATTAGATTAGTCAAACACATAGAAACATAGAAACATAGAAGATAGGAGCAGGAGTAGGCCATTCGGCCCTTCGAGCCTGCTCCGCCATTCAATGAGATCATGGCTGATCATCCAAATTCAGTACCCGGTCCCTGCCTTCTCCCCATATCCCTTGATCCCTTTAGCCTTAAGAAATATATCCAATTCCGTCTTGAATATATTTAATGAACTGGCCTCCACCACCCTCTGTGGCAGAGAATTCCACAGGTTCACCACTCTCTGGGTGAAGAAATTCCTCCTCATTTCAGTCCTAAATGGCTTACCCCTTATCCTTAGACTATGACCCCTGGTTCTGGACTCCCCGGCCATCAGAAACATCCTTCCTGCATCTAGTCTGTCCAGGCCTGACAGAAATTTATAGGTTTCGATGAGATCCTCTAAACTCCAGTGAGTATAAGCCCAATCGACACAATCTCTCCTCATATGTCATTCCTGCCATCCCAGGTATCAGCCTGGTGAATCTTCGCTGCACTCCTTCCATGGCAAGAACGTCCTTCCTCAGGTAAGGCGACCAAAACTGCACACAATACTCAAGGTGCGGTCTCACCAAGGCCCTGTACAACTGTAGCAAGACATCCTTGTTCCTGTACTCGAACCCTCTTGCTACGAAGGCCAACATACCATTTGCCTTCTTAACCGCCTGCTGCACCTGCATGCTTACCTTCAGCGACTGGTGCACAAGAACACCCAGGTCTCTTTGCACTTCCCCTTCTCCCAATCTATTGCCATTCAAATAATAATCCGCCTTCCTGTTTTTGCCACCAAACTGGATAACCTCACATTTATCCACATTATAGTGCATTTGCCATGTTTCTGCCCAATCACCCAACCTGTCCAAATCGTACTGGAGTTTCACGACATCCTCCTCACAGCATACCCTCCCACCCAGCTTTGTGTCGTCTGCAAATTTGGAGATATTACATCCAATTCCCTCGTCCAGATCATTAATATATATTGTGAACAGCTGGGGTCCTAGGACCGATCCTTGTGGTACCCCACTAGTCACTGCCTGCCACTCGGAAAACGACCCGTTTATTCCAACTCTTTGCTTTCTGTCCGCCAACCAGTTCTCTATCCAAGTCAATACCTTGCCCCCAATCCCATGTGCCTTAATTTTGCACGCTAATCTCTTATGTGGGACCTTATCGAAAGCCTTCTGAAAATCCAAATACATCACATCCACTGGTTCTCCCTCATCTATTTTACCAGTTACATCCTCAAAAAATTCCAGTAGATTAGTCAAGCATGATTTATCTTTTGTAAATCCATGTTGACTTTGTCCGATCCAGTCACTGCTTTCCAAGTGCTCTGCTATTACATCTTTTATAATGGACTCTAGCATTTTCCCCACTACCGATGTCAGGCTTACCGGTCTATAATTCCCCGCTTTTTCTCTACCACCTTTTTTGAATAGTGGGGTAACATTAGCTACCCTCCAATCCATGGGTACTGTTCCAGAGTCTATCGAGTTCTGAAAGATGACCAGCAATGCATCTACTATTTCTAGGGCCACTTCCTTAAGTACCCTGAGATGTAGATTATCAGACCGTGGGGATTTATCGGCCTTCAGTCCTATCAATTTTCCTAACACCATTTCCCTACAAATACTGATTTCTTTCAGTTCCACCCTTTCATCAGACCCTATGTTCCCCGGCATCTCTGGGAGGTTATTTGTGTCCTCCTTTGTGAAGACAGAGCCAAAATATGTATTTAGTTGGTCTGCCATTTCTTTGTTCCCCATTATAAATTCCCCTGATTCTGACTGCAAGGGACCTACGCTTGACTTCACCAATCTTTTTCTCTTCACATATCTATAAAAGCTTTTACAGTCAGTTTTTATGTTCCCTGAAAGCTTACTCTCATATTCTATTTTCCCTTTCTTAATTAATCCCTTTGTCCTCCTTTGTTGAATCCTAAACTGTTCCCAATCCTCAGGATTATTGCTTTTTCTGGCCAATTTATATGTCCTCTCGTTGGATCTTATGCTATCCCTAATTTCCCTTGTTAGCCACGGTTGAGTCACCTTTTTTGTTTTATTTTTATGCCAAACTGGGATGAACACGATTTGCCTTTTACATTAAACATAGAAACATAGAAGATAGGAGCAGGAGTAGGCCATTCGGCCCCTCGAGCCTGTTCCGCCATTTAATGAGATCATGGCTGATCATCCAAATTCAGTACCCTGTCCCTGCCTTCTCCCCATATCCCTTGATCCCTTTAGCCTTAAAAAATATATCCAACTCCTTCTTGAATATATTTAATGAATTGGCCTCTACTGCCTTGTGTGGTAGAGAATTCCAAACCCGTGTTGGCTCTCCTTAATTAGCTTAAACCTGTCCAAGTGCCCGTTAATTTTTTCCATGATTATTGTTTCTAAAACTTTACCCACCATTGATGTTAAACTGACCTGTAGTTACTAGGATTGTCGTTACACCCTTTCTTGAACAATGGTGTCACATTTGCCACTTTCCAATCCTCAGGCACCTCCCCCACATCTAGGGAAGATTGAAAAATTATGGCAAGCCCTTCCGCTATCTCCTCCCCCAATTCCCTTAGCAACCTGGGATGCAAGCCATCTGGACCAGGCGACTTGTCCACTCTAAGCATACCCAGCCTTTCTAGTACATCCTGTCCATCAATTTTCACCCCTTCCATTGCTTCTACCTTCTCCACTTCTACTGATATTTTGTCAGCATCCACCTCCTTAGTAAACACCGATACAAACCACTCATTGAGTATCCTAGCCCTGCCCTGTGCCTCTTTGTCCCTAATTGAGGCCTGTCCCCGCCTATTGAGGTCCGACTCCGCCCATTGAGGTTTAACTCCGCCCATTGAGGTCCGACCCCGCCCATTGAGGGTCTGACTCCGCCCACTATTCCCCCATTCGCGTTCCGTAGGGGCACGTTGCGTCCCTTACTGGTGATGTCAGCCCGCTGACAGGCGGCGTAACGTCAGAGAACGTGTGACGTGGCTGGTTGCCAGAGAGCGAGTGAGGGAGAGGCCGGGCTCTGAGGGACCGGGGCGATGCCGAGCTCGGAGGAGGCGGGCGCCGAGCCCGGGGAAGCGGCCGGTGTTGGGGCCGGGGGGTCGGACGGGATGAGCTGGTGGTACCGCTGGCTGTGCCGGGCGGCGGCGGTGATCGGCGGAGTGTGTGAGTACCGGGCACCGCGGGGCGACAGGACCCGAGTTATACCGGCCGGAGGGTGACTGGACCCGAGTTATACCGGCCGGAGGGTGACTGGACCCGAGTTATACCGGCCGGAGGGTGACGGACCCGAGTTATACCGGCTGGAGGGTGACAGGACCCGAGTTATACCGGCTGAAGGGTGACGGACCCGAGTTATACTGGCTGGAGGGTGACTGGATCCGAGTTATACCGGCCGGAGGGCGACAGGACCCGAGTTATACCGGCTGGAGGGTGACGGACCCGAGTTATACTGGCTGGAGGGTGACTGGATCTGAGTTATACCGGCTAGAGGGCGGCAAACCCGAGTTATACTGCTACCTATGTGATTGCCGATTATATTGAATCGGACCCAGTCGAGCCCTGTTAATGTGCTGAGCTCGGTGTCCCTGGGATAAGCTGGAGTCCCTTCTCCTCCCAGGGCCTGGGGCGAAGGTAGTGTCTCCGCTGTGCAGCGGCTCCTGCCAAGAGCAGGCTTGGACTGGTTGGGCGCGATTCTATGCAGAGCTAGACAGATAGCGAACAACTCGATATCTTCCAATAAAATCACAAGGCTTGACTTTTCTTGTAACGCTTTACTGAACGATTCTAATTGTAAAACTGAAATACAACACAGAAATGGAAGCACACATTAGTATACAAGCGCATAACTGATATGTATACACAGATTTAGTTACGCCTGAGGAACACAGTACATTTAGTAAACTGGGAGGCATTCTCTTTAAATTAGCCCTGTACATAGTGTATCAAAATACAGCTACTAGTTAATCAGCTAGACAGAGAAAAGTTACAACTAAACATTTTCTACAACATGCAGTGCACACTAATCATCCATAGCATTCTAAAATACTTACAGACAAACAATTTCCAAGACTCAAGCATGGGGACAATACAACTGCCCGGAGCCTGTGCTGCTGTAGGAGCACTGTGGTGTAGGTCTGAGTCCCAGCGAGGACTCCACGAGGACTACGTAGCAGTCCTGTGGGGAGCGTGATGACCTCATCACGCTCGGTAGCGTTGTCCGCGCTTGGGGCGTCACGTGATGCGCGTGGTCGCGTTTCTGGCCGTGGAGGCCGAAGTCGGGAGCGGGAGCTGGAGGCCAGGCTGAGCCGATGCTTGCCGCGAGCACCAGAGACCCGGGTTCAAATCCGGCCTCGGGCGACTGTCTGTGTGGAGTTTGCACATTCTCCCCGTGTTTGCGTGGGTTTCCTCCGGGTGCTCCGGTTTCCTCCCACAGTCCAAAGATGTGCGGGATAGGTTGATTGGCTATGATAAATTGACCCTTAGTGTTAGGGGGATTAAATACATGGGGTTATGGGGATAGGGTGGGATATGTGTTGGTGTAGGGGTTACGGGGATTGGGTGGGATATGTGTCGGTGCAGGCTCGATGGGCCGAAATGGCCTCTATCTGCACTGTGGGGTTTCTGTGATTCTGTGAATGTTTCTGTGCTGTGTCTCCTTGGGATGGGGCACCGGAGGGTGACTCCCCCTGTAGCACCTGCTCCCTCCTGTAAGCACTTTCGGGGGGCAGAGGCGGCGGGGGATAATATGAGCAAGAAGCAAAGGTGAATGTGTTCCCTGAGGAGTGCCTGTGGCCAAGGGACGGTGGGAATTTGGAGAGGAGGTTGAAGGAGTTGCTGCTTTTTGCCTCCACTGCTTGTAGTGCTTTGTGTTACAGGCAGATATTTAATTTCAGTGCCCTTAACTTAATCTAGATAAAGTAAGTAGTCAAGAAACTACACTGTAAACTAAGTTACCTAATTACAAATTTAATTAAATAAAACAAGGTTATATAGGGATGGCAGTGCAGGTGGTGTGACACAACTGCAGCATGTGGAGAGCACTGTGATCCCGGACAACCACGTTTGCAGTAAGTGTCTGCATGTTGAGGAACTTCAGCTCAGAGTTGTTGAGCTGGAGTCTGAGGTGCAGAAATTGCGGGGCATCAGGGATGGGGAGAGTTACCTGGACACTGTAATCCAGGAGGCAGTCACACCCCTTAGGTTAGGTAGTGGTACACGTCTGGTTAGTGGTCAGGGACAGGAGGGTGTGACTGCAACTCAGGCAGGTAAGGGGACCCCAGGTGCAGTGCTGGAGGAGCCTCAGCCTTTGCCCTTGTCCAACAGGTATGAGGTTCTTGCTGCCTGTGTGGATGAGGGAAAAGCCTGCAGGATGGATGAGCAAGCTGACCATGGCACCATGGTGCAGGAGGCCATTCAAGTGGGGGGAGTGAAAGGGAATGTAGTTGTGGTAGGGGACAGTATAGTCAGGGGGATAGATACTGTTCTCTGCAGCCACGACTGAGAGTTCCGAAGGTTGTGTTGCCTGCCTGGTGCCAGGGTTAAAGACATCTCCTCGCGACTGGAGAAGAACGTGGAGGGGGAGGATCCAGTTATCGTGATCCATGTAGGAACCAACGACCTAGGAATGAGGTTCAGCTGAGGGAGTTTGAGGAGCTAGGATCCAAATTAAAAAGCAGAACCTCAAAGGTAATAATCTCTGACCAGAGTGGTGTGGGAGGTTGAGGTTTCAGTTTATGGGGCACTGGCAGCAGTACTGGGGAAAGAGGGAGCTGCTCTGTTGGGGCGGGCTCTACTTAAACCAGGCTGGGACCAGTTTCCTGGCGAACCGAATAACTAGGGCAGTAGACAGGGCTTTAAACTAATGAAAGCGGGGCGGGGGGATTCAGGAAAGAGTAAATTTAAAAGCAGCAAGAGAAATGTCAAGGCTCTAGAGCAGAGTAGAGTTTTAGGTAAAAATCAGCAGACTGGGTCAGGAAGAGACAGAGGGAGTAACACAGGTAAAATAGAAATAAGTCAAAGCTAAAGGCACGATATCTGAATGCGCGAAGCATTCGCAACAAAACAGATACATTAATAGCGCAGATAGAAATGAACAGGTTTGATCTAATAGCCATAACGGAGACGTGGTTGCAATGTGGCCAAGGTTGGGAATTAAATATTCCAGGATACTTAACTTTTAGAAGAGATAGGCAAAATGGAAAAGGAGGAGGGGTAGCACTGATAATAAAGGATGGGATAAAGACAGTGGAGAGAAAGGATCTTAGCTCCGAAAATCAAGAAGTAGAATCAGTTTGGGTGGAGCTCAGAAACAGCAAGGGGCAGAAAACATTGGTGGGAGGTGTTTACAGGCCTCAAACAATAGTTGTAATGTAGGGCAGAGTATAAATCAGGAAATTAGAGGCGCATGTAACAAGGGTAATACAGTAATCATGGGGGACTTTAATCTACATATAGACTGGGCAAACCAAATTTGCAGTAATAGTGTGGAGGACAAATTCATGGAATGTATGCAAGATAGTTTCCTAGATCAGTATGTTGAGGAACCAACTAGGGAACAGGCTGTTTTAGATCTAGTATTGTGCAATGAGAAAGGGTTAATTAATAACCTTGTAGTAAAGGGGTCTTTAGGGAAGAGTGACCATAATATGATAGAATTTTATATTGAGTTTGAAAGTGATTTAGTTAAATCCGAAATCTAAACACAGCAAGCTATGTAGGTCTGAGGGGCGAGTTGGCTACGATAGATTGGGAAACTACATTAAAAGGTATGACGGTAGCCAGGCAATGGCTAGCATTTAAAGAATTAATACATAATTTACAACAAATATACATTCCTTTAAGGCACAAAAACCCCACAGGAAAAGTGGCCCAATCGTGGCTAACAAGAGAAGTTAAAGATAGTATTAGATTACAGGAAGAGGCTTATAATGCTGCCAAAAAGAGTCGTATGCCTGAGGATTGGGAGGATTTTAGAATTCAGCAAAGGAGGGCCAAGAAATTGATAAAGAAAGGGAAAATAGAATGAGAGAGTAAACTAGTGAGAGACATAAAAACAGACTGTAAAAGCTTCTATAGGTATGTAAAAAGGAAAAGATTAGTGGAAGTAAATGTGGGTCCCGTACAGGCTGAGGCAGGAGAAATTATAATGGGGAATAAGGAAATGACAGAGAAATTAAACAAATACTTTGTGTCTGTCTTCACGGAAGAAGATGCAAAAAACCTCCGGGAAATAGTGGAGAACCAAGGCTCTAGCGAGAATGAGGAACTGAAAGAAATTAGTACAGTATTAGTAAAAAAAAATAGTACTGGAGAAATTAATGGGACTGAAAGCCGATAAATCTCCTGGACCTGATGGCCTACATCCTAGGGTTTTGAAAGAGGTGGTTATAGGAAACATAGAAGATAGGAGCAGGAGTAGGCCATTCGATCCCTCGAGCCTGCTCCGCCATTCAATGAGATCATGGCTGATCATCCAAATTCAGTACCCTGTCCCTGCCTTCTCCCCATATCCCTTGATCCCTTTAGCCTTAAGAAATATATCCAACTCTTTCTTGAATATATTTAATGAACTGGCCTCCACCGCCCTCTGTGGCAGAGAATTCCACAGGTTCACCACTCTGGGTGAAGAAATTCCTCCTCATTTCAGTCCTAAATGGCTTACCCCTTATCCTTAGACTATGACCCCTGGTTCTGGACTCCCCGACCATCAGAAACATCCTTCCTGCATCTAGTCTGTCCAGGCCTGACAGAATTTTATAGGTTTCGATGAGATCCCCTCTCAATCTTCTAAACTCCAGTGAGTATAAGATAGTGGATGTATTAGTTGTCATTTTCCTGCGGATTGGAAGGTAGCAAATGTAACCCCACTATTTAAGAAAGGAGGGAGAGAGAAAATGGGGAACTACAGACCAGTTAGCCTGACATCAGTAGTAGGGAAAATGCAAGAATCTATTATTAAGGATGTGGTAACAAGGAAATCGTGTTTGACAAATCTGTTGGAGTTTTTTGAGGTTGTAACTAGCAGAATAGATAAGGGGAACCAGTGGATGTGGTGTATTTGGATTTTCAGAAGGCATTCGATAAGGTGCCACACAAGAGGTTATTAAACAAATTTAGGGCTCATGGGATTGGGGGTAATATACTAGCATGGATTGAGGATTGGTTAACGGACAGAAAACAGAGAGTAGGAATAAACGGGTCATTTTCGGGTTGGCAGGCTGTAACTAGTGGGGTACCGCAGGGATCAGTGCTTGGGCCTCAGCTATTCACAATCTACATCAATGATTTAGATGAGGGGACTGAGTGTAACGCATCCAAGTTTGCTGATGATACAAAGCTGGGTGGGGATGTAAGTTGTGAGGAGGATGCAAGGAGGCTTCAAGGGGATATAGACAGGCTAAGTGAGTGGGCAAGAACAAGGCAAATGGAATATAATGTGGAGAAATGTGAAGTTATCCACTTTGGTAGGAAAAATAGAAAAGCAGAGTATTTTTTAAATGGTGAGAGATTGGGAAATGTTGGTGTTCAGAGGGACCTGGGTGTCCTTGTACACGAATCACTGAAAGTTAACATGCAGGTACAGCAAGCAATTAGGAAAGCAAATGGTATGTTGGCCTTTATTAAAAGAGGATTTGAGTATAAGAGTAAAGACATCTTACTGCAATTATATAGGGCCCTGGTGAGACCACACCTGGAGTATTGTGTACAGTTTTGGTCTCCTTACCTAAGGAAGGATATACTTACCATAGAGGGAGTGCAACGAAGGTTCACCAGACTGGTTCCTGGGATGGGGGGATTGTCCTATGAGGAGAGATTGAGTAGACTAGGCCTATATTCTCTAGAGTTTAGAAGAATGAGAGGTGATCTCATTGAAACATACAACATTCTTACAGGGCTTGACAGGGTAGATGCTGGGAGGATGTTTCCCCTGGCTGGGGAGTCTCGAACCAGAGGTCACAGTCTCAGAATAAGGGGTCGACCATTTAGGACTGAGATGAGGTGAAATTTCTTCACTCAGAGGGTTGTGAATCTTTGGAATTCTCTTCCCCAGAGGCTGTGGAGGCTCAGTCGTTGAGTATATTCAAGACAGAGATTGATAGATTTTTTAATATTAAGGGAATCGAGGGATATGGGGATAGTGCAGGAAAGTGGAGTTGAGGTAGACGACCAGCCATGATCTCATTGAATGGCGGAGCAGGCTCGAGGGGCCGAATGGCCGACTCCTGCTGCTATTTCTAATGCCCAGCTCGCTCAATGATCAGAGGGGTTGTGACATTTCTCTGCCTGGGGAGGGGGGCGAACCAGCGCCTCAGAGGTTGGCGGCGGGTGACGGGGGGATCAGATCTGACTCGTTTCCCATTCACCAGGGGCGCTCGGGGCAAATAGTGCATAACTGTGGCTGGTTTCCAGATGTGCCTCGATTTATAGCGCACTGTAACCGAGCCTCAGCTGGTTACTCGAGTCCTCTCCCGGGGTCCGATTACACACTCAGCTTATTGTCGCACTGTCTAGTCAGCCAGTACAGGGTTGGGGTGAGGGGCCTGCACGCTTGTTGTATTCACTCTGATCCTCAGATTGAAAAAAACAACACGCCCTGCCCATTATTATGCAGTCTCGAGGGGTTTGTGCTCGTCAGTCCTGCTGGAACTTGTTCAGTAACACAAACAACACGGTAATCTGTGCATCCCTCTGTCCTATAACAAGACTCCGCTGTTCCCACTGGAGGGATTGATACCTGGAGCTCATTGTGTGGGGAACTGCAGGCTCAGATCACTGTCCAATTCAAGAGCTCTGTCTTAGCCAGATGTGTGTGTGCGTATGACAGACACCAGGGTTAAATTATGAAGACAGGTTGCATAAAGTTGGCGTGTACTCCCTTGAATATAGAAGATTGAAGGGTGGGTGAACTGATCGAGATGTTGAAGATGATTAAAGGAGTTGATCGGGTCGAGAGAGAGAGAAACTATTTCCTCTGGTGGGGGGAGTCCAGAACAAGGGGGCAGAACCTTAAAATTAGAGCCAGGCCGTTCAGGGGTGATGTCAGGAAGCACTTCTTCACACAAAGGGTGGTGGAAATCTGAGACTCGCTCCCCCAGAAAGCTGTCGAGGCCGGGGGTCAATTGAAAATTTCAAAACTGGGATTGACCGATTTTTGTTGGGCGAGGGTATTCAGGGTTACGGAACCAAGGCGGGTAAATGGAGTTAAGATACAGATCAGCCCTGATCTGATTGAATGGCGGAACAGGCTCGAGGGGCTGAATGGTCTCCTCCTGCTCCTATGTTCCTGGATGTAGTGGGGAGCAGGAATAGTGTGTGGGGTGGTGTATGTAGCACTCTGGAGGAGGAGAGGAAGAGGGTCACCCACCAGAGAAGATGTCTCTCATCTCCTGTCCAGGAATGCGAGTGCTGCAAGCCAAGCCTCCTCAGAGATGGGGTTACAGGGCCATGGGTGGGGGGGGAGAGCTGGATCGTGGGGTTAGAGTTTGATTGCTCCAGCGAAGAGCCGGTACCGACCCGAGGGGCCGAATGGCCGCCTTTGGGGTGTAACCACCTGTGGAAGCAGTATTCAAGTCTTGGACTTTATTGAGAGATTAGGGAGACTAGTCTGATGATGCAGAATGAGGAGGCCTGAGCTGGTGTTGTAAGAATTGTACACCTGTTGTGTCAGCGTTGCACCTGGCTTACACACTGTGACATGAGACCTCCCACTGGGGCTCAGTGCTACTAATAGCCAAGTATTGTCAGTCACAGAGCTGAGCTGCGGGGGCGAGACCCGTCACGAGGAATTTATCACTCGAATGTGCTCAGAATTGCCCGATGATTTCCACTGTCTCCGGACAGAGTTTCTGTAATCGGACAATACACAGAGTAAGTGTAGAGAGTAGCGGGATTTGTTCGCTTTGATACCGGGCTCTGTACACGTATAGGAACCCTGGTCAAGTGCGGACTTCAGTTATACGGGGCAGGAGTTAATTCATAAACTTCAGGCAGATGCATCATTAGAAACAGTAACATTTGGGGTGAGTTACCGGGGTAGGGGGCTTCTACGGAAGTCATTGCTTTCAGCACTGGCCGCTCGAGTACGAAAATCTCACGCGCCCCCCGTTACAACTCAACTGAAATCCTGGGGAGGGCAGAGGAAAGCAAAACGGCACACCGGCAAGGTGGTACGGGGCAGGAAATAATCGGGATGTTCGGGGAGACGGCTGCAGAGTGTCGCTGGGGAGCTGGTGGCTGCCTCCTTGCCCCATGTTGGGTCCTGCCACAAGTACAGCCCTTCCTATCGACCCCTCGGTCTTTGATACCCGAGAGCCTCTCGACAATCTGTAACGTCGAGCAGCTTGTAAATATTTAACGAGTTTTTCTATAATTCAGCGGGGGTAATCCGATCCTAAACCGCCTGCGGTAAGATTAGATGGGTTATAGCACCTGAGTCGACAGGATCCTCTCTCCCGTCCTTAGTTCCTCCAGTTTTGAGACATTGGTGCAGATTACAGATGTTGAATGTTTTTGCCAAGGTTATTTAGTCCATTAAATGTCATTTACAGCCCAGAAACAGGCCATTCGGCCCCACTGCTCCGTGCCGGTGTTTCTGCTCCACACGAGCCTCCTCCCACCCTCTTCATCTCACCCCATCAGCATATCCTTCGATTCCTTTCTCCCTCATGTGTTTATCCAGCTTCCCTGTAAATGTATCTCTGCTCTTCGCCTCAACCACTCCCTGTGGTAGCGAGTTCCACATTCTCACCACTCTCTGGGTAAAGATTAGTGCTAATCTCGGAAAAGTCGCCCTTCACTCATTCTCTCGGGGTGCTGCCACACCCGCCCAGTGACAGACCTGTGACCGTCACTACGTCGCCTCGGTGCTGCGCGGCTCGCCGGGCTCGCCTCGGTGCTGCGCGGCTCGCCGGGCTCGCCTCGGTGCTGCGCGGCTCGCCGGGCTCGCCTCGGTGCTGCGCGGCTCGCCGGGCTCGCCTCGGTGCTGCGCGGCTCGCCGGGCTCGCCTCGGTGCTGCGCGGCTCGCCGGGCTCGCCTCGGTGCTGCGCGGCTCGCCGGGCTCGCCTCGGTGCTGCGCGGCTCGCCGGGCTCGCCTCGGTGCTCGCCGGGCTCGCCTCGGTGCTGCGCGGCTCGCCGGGCTCGCCTCGGTGCTGCGCGGCTCGCCGGGCTCGCCTCGGTGCTGCGCGGCTCGCCGGGCTCGCCTCGGTGCTGCGCGGCTCGCCGGGCTCGCCTCGGTGCTGCGCGGCTCGCCGGGCTCGCCTCGGTGCTGCGCGGCTCGCCGGGCTCGCCTCGGTGCTGCGCGGCTCGCCGGGTTCGCCTCGGTGCTGCGCGGCTCGCCGGGTTCGCCTCGGTGCTGCGCGGCTCGCCGGGTTCGCCTCGGTGCTGCGCGGCTCGCCGGGCTCGCCTCGGTGCTGCGCGGCTCGCCGGGCTCGCCTCGGTGCTGCGCGGCTCGCCGGGCTCGCCTCGGTGCTGCGCGGCTCGCCGGGCTCGCCTCGGTGCTGCGCGGCTCGCCGGGTTCCTTGGGATATTTTTACTACGTTAAAGGCGCTATATAAATACGAGTTGTTGTTGGGACCTCTTTTGGGGGGGGCGGGCGGGGAGCTTTTAGCAACATCATTTTGTTTGGGCCCAGAACATTGGTGTGTATTTTCACGGGTCTAACGTCATGACAAGAGGTTTAGTGAACTGCGTGGGAGAGACCAGAACTAGGGGCCATCAATATAAGAGAGTCACTAATAAATCCAATAGGGAATTCAGGAGAAACTTCTTTCCCCAGAGAGTGGTGAGAATGTGGAACTCGCTACCACAGGGAGTGGTCGAGGTGAAGAGCGGAGATGCTGACTCCGAGACGAGAGAATGCTACCCGCTGAGCCACGGCCAACAGTTGGAGTGAGAGTAAAGCAGTGTGTAGTGAGTCTCGCGGGGAGGAATGTGAAGAATTTAGGAGGTTACAAGGGGCCCGAGAGGAAAGTTGAGGGGAGCGCTGGCCGGAGTGGGATGCGACGGCAGTGACCGGGATCTGTTGTGTAACCCGCCTGTCGTTCCAGGCAGTACTGAGACACTCTCTCCCGATTGTTTTGCAGCATGTGCAATAGCCGGAGTGTGGAACTGTGTAACAATCGATCCCCTCAACATTGCGGCTGGTGTCTGGATGGTGTAAGTAACTGTGCAGAAGCTGCTGTGCTCGGTAGCGCTCTGTGCTTGCGGAATACACGTTTTGAAATCCTGCTGTTTTTGGTGTGTGTGTCTGAGCCTGTCGCTCTCCCCCTGCCCCCTCCCCTCTTGTGTTAAAAACATGGGGGTAATTCTAATCTAACTCGTCGGCGGAAACTGACGGGATCCAATCAGCCGACCGGTTTTAATCTTCACCGACAACGTCTTTTGGATGAGACGTTAAACTGAGGCCCCGTCTGCTCTCAGGTGGATGTTGAAGATCCCACAGCCACTATTTTGAAGAAGAGCAGGGAGGGGAGTTCTCCCCGGGGTCCTGGGGCCAATATTTATCCCTCAATCAACATCACTAAAACAGATGATCTTAATTGAAGTGCCGTGCTACTTTTAAACCTGCCGCTTGAGCTTTCACTCTCTGATCTTGCATTGACTGAACCTCTCTGAGCTGTTCTCTGTTCCTTTAGCTGTCAGCTCTGTGTCCTTGTGTTACTGGATGTTCGCAATGTGTAGTTCCACCCACACATCTCTGCACTGCCTTCAGATCGCCCA
This sequence comes from Somniosus microcephalus, assembly GCF_052327205.1. NCBI lineage: Eukaryota > Metazoa > Chordata > Chondrichthyes > Squaliformes > Somniosidae > Somniosus > Somniosus microcephalus. Next base: position 3,556,394 of record NC_141009.1, on the reverse strand, counting down.
GTGACACGGAGCAATCCTTCCCCCTGAACCTTCACCTCCCGGCTCTTTCATCCAAGCACTGAACGACCTCTCGAAAGACGACGTGTGTTGGGGGGGGGGGGGTTCTCCCCGGTGTCCTGGGCCAATATTTATCCCTCAATCCACATCACTAAAACAGAGCATTTGGTCATTATCACATTGCTGTTTGTGGGATCTTGCTGTGTGGAAATTGGTTGCCGCGTTTCCTACATTACAACAGTGACTCCACTTCAAAAAGTACTTCATTGGCTGTGCAGCGCTCGGATGTCCGATGGTTGTGAAAGGCGCGCTAGAAATGGGAGTCTGTCTTTCTTGTCTGGTCTTTCTTGTCTGGTCTTTCTTGTCTCTCCTTTCTGTGGAAAGTAAATTCGGTTAGTTCTCCCCACCGCCTTATCTTTTCCAGCTGCAGCCATTGCTCTGAGCAGCCCGTCCGATACACTTACCTCATCGTTGTTGAAAGCTAGATTCATCCTACTGTTTCCTGCTCATGTTCCTCAACAACCTCCCAGCTCCCTTCCTACTCCACTCCCGAGCTTTATCCCTTAGCCATTACTTCCTGATTTAAATTTTTCAAAAAAAAACCTAGCAAACAATCTAAAGATTGAAATGTGAATTTTGGAGCAGTTTGATGTGTTGTGCTGAGTGGCATTCTCCTTTCCTGTGGTTACTGCTGAGCAATGTGCCCCTGGCCCACCCAGCGAGCGAGGTTTATCAGCTGTCTGTGCTGAGACCCCTGCAGTGCTGGAACACAGCGCTCTGAACACTGACATTCACCGTGTCGGACAGGGTGAGGCAGGCGTCCCAGCAAACTCTCCACCTGCTGCAATGGGAACCTGTCATCAGAAGTACACAAGAACAGCGAGGGGGGAGTATATTTCGTTGAATATATTGAAGGTGGAGATAGACAGATTTTTGAACAATAAGTGAGTTATGGGCAGAGGGCAGGGAAATGGAGCTGAGCCCAAGATCAGATCAGCCATGATCTCATTAAATGGCGGAGCAGGCTCGAGGGGCCGAATGGCCGACTCTTGCTCCTATTTCTTATGTTCTAAAGGCCATTCGGCCCCATCAGTGCCCTGACTGTCCCAGCTCAACATCCCAGCTGCATTCTGAATGTCATATTCTGCAAGGTGAATTATTCCAAGCTGTTCTCCCGCCCTTTGAATAAAGACTTTCTTCCTAATATCTGTTTTACACAGAATGTACAGCCAATGGTCAGTGCCGGTGTTTCTGCTCCACACGAGCCTCCTCCCGCCCTCTTCATCTCACCCCATCAGCATATCCTTCTATTCCTTTCTCCCTCATGTGTTTATCCAGCTTCCCCTAAATGTATCTCTGCTATTCACCTCAACCACTCCGTGGTAGCGAGTTATGCATTCTCACCACTGTGTACAATCTTGAGTTATGATCTAAACCGACTTGTTTTAATGGCGATTACAGCGCGTCTGCTGTCTGTTACGTGCTATAAAGCTGCCCTTTTATCTCTCTACATGCAGGCTGAATGCATTTGTCCTTTTCCTCTGTGAAGCTCCATTCTGCTGCCAGTTTATCGAGTTTGCAAATGCTGTGTCTGCGAGAGCCGATAAACTCCGATACTGGCAAAAAGCAATCTTGTACTGCGGGTAAGTGCTGCGTGTGGGTCACACTGGTCATTGGCATCGCTGGTCAAAGTGTATGGTCAGTGACGTAACTGGTGGTCAGAATGACTGGTTGGTAATGTCCAGTACCCCTGTTGGGGGAGGGCGGGGTTGAGGGTGAAGGCGGTTGTGGACATTGGTTGAGGACAGGGTCAGGCTCCACAGTATTGCCCCCACGGTCGAATAGCCTGCCAATACTCCCTGTCTGGGCTCCACACATAGCACAGCTACTTAGCCAAGGAACCTCGGGTTAATTGGCACCCGTGAAGTTTTACTCCAACAATAGTCTTAACCTCGAGGAGCATTAAATAATGCATCGAGAGGATGGGGTGATATTTCACACGGACAGTTCCTGGTATCCCTGCAAACTGCAGCATTGGTGAAGATCGCTCTGGAATATCAGTTTGTTATCTGAAGATTACAACAGTTCCTGTGAGGCTTTTCTTGCATGTTTTTCATTGACAGCCCTTGCCCACCCCGCTCCTGTGCAACCACCATTCGCCAGTCATTGATGGATCAACCCCACCCGCCCACCTTCTCCCCACATCCCTCAACCCCACTCGCCCACCTTCTCCCCACATCCCTCAACTCCACCCGCCCACCTTCTCCCCACATCCCTCAACCCCACTCGCCCACCTTCTCCCCACATCCCTCAACCCCACTCGCCCACCTTCTCCCCACATCCCTCAACCCCACCCGCCCACCTTCTCCCCACATCCCTCAACCCCACCCGCCCACCTTCTCCCCACATCCCTCAACTCCACCCGCCCACCTTCTCCCCACATCCCTCAACCCCACTCGCCCACCTTCTCCCCACATCCCTCAACTCCACCCGCCCACCTTCTCCCCACATCCCTCAACCCCACTCGCCCACCTTCTCCCCACATCCCTCAACCCCACCCGCCCACCTTCTCCCCACATCCCTCAACCCCACCCGCCCACCTTCTCCCCACATCCCTCAACCCCACTCGCCCACCTTCTCCCCACATCCCTCAACCCCACCTTCTCCCCACATCCCTCAACCCCACTCGCCCACCTTCTCCCCACATCCCTCAACCCCACTCGCCCACCTTCTCCCCACATCCCTCAACCCCACCCGCCCACCTTCTCCCCACATCCCTCAACCCCACCCGCCCACCTTCTCCCCACATCCCTCAACCCCACTCGCCCACCTTCTCCCCACAGCCCTCAACCCCACTCGCCCACCTTCTCCCCACAGCCCTCAACCCCACTGCAGCAAGCTTGGATCTGCCTTAGATATTCTCTCGGGTACAATGGTGCTGGTCACTCCCGTAGGATGTCCAAGTGTCTTGTGTTTGGGATTGTGCCTGCACTGCCCAATATCGAACTTTATATTCCAGCCGTGGCTCAGTGGCAGCATGCTCACCACGAAGTCAAAAGGCCGTAGGTTCAAGTCCCACTCCAGAGACTTGAGCACAAAATCCAGGCCGACACTCCCAGTGCAGTACTGAGGGAGCGCCGCACTGTCGGAGGGGCAGTACTGAGGGAGCGCCGCACTGTCGGAGGGGCAGTACTGAGGGAGTGCCGCACTGTCGGAGAGGCAGTACTGAGGGAGCGCCGCACTGTCGGAGAGGCAGTACTGAGGGAGCGCCGCACTGTCGGCGGGGCAGTACTGAGGGAGCGCCGCACTGTCGGAGGGGCAGTACTGAGGGAGCGCCGCACTGTCGGAGGGGCAGTACTGAGGGAGCGCCGCACTGTCGGAGGGGCAGTACTGAGGGAGTGCTGCACTGTCGGAGGGGCAGTACTGAGGGAGTGCTGCACAGTCGGAGGGGCAGTACTGAGGGAGCGCTGCACAGTCGGAGGGGCAGTACTGAGGGAGCGCTGCACAGTCGGAGGGGCAGTACTGAGGGAGCGCCGCACTGTCGGAGGGGCAGTACTGAGGGAGCGCCGCACTGTCGGAGGGGCAGTACTGAGGGAGTGCTGCACTGTCGGAGGGGCAGTACTGAGGGAGTGCTGCACAGTCGGAGGGGCAGTACTGAGGGAGTGCTGCACAGTCGGAGGGGCAGTACTGAGGGAGTGCTGCACAGTCGGAGGGGCAGTACTGAGGGAGTGCTGCACTGTCGGAGGGGCAGTACTGAGGGAGCGCCGCACTGTCGGAGGGGCAGTACTGAGGGAGCGCCGCACTGTCGGAGGGGCAGTACTGAGGGAGTGCTGCACAGTCGGAGGGGCAGTACTGAGGGAGCGCTGCACTGTCGGAGGGGCAGTACTGAGGGAGTGCTGCACAGTCGGAGGGGCAGTACTGAGGGAGCGCTGCACTGTCGGAGGGGCAGTACTGAGGGAGTGCTGCACAGTCGGAGGGGCAGTACTGAGGGAGTGCTGCACAGTCGGAGGGGCAGTACTGAGGGAGCGCTGCACAGTCGGAGGGGCAGTACTGAGGGAGCGCTGCACTGTCGGAGGGGCAGTACTGAGGGAGTGCTGCACAGTCGGAGGGGCAGTACTGAGGGAGCGCTGCACAGTCGGAGGGGCAGTACTGAGGGAGTGCTGCACAGTCGGAGGGGCAGTACTGAGGGAGTGCTGCACAGTCGGAGGGGCAGTACTGAGGGAGCGCTGCACTGTCGGAGGGGCAGTACTGAGGGAGCGCCGCACTGTCGGAGGGGCAGTACTGAGGGAGCGCCGCACTGTCGGAGGGGCAGTACTGAGGGAGTGCTGCACAGTCGGAGGGGCAGTACTGAGGGAGCGCCGCACTGTCGGAGGGGCAGTACTGAGGGAGTGCTGCACTGTCGGAGGGGCAGTACTGAGGGAGCGCCGCACAGTCGGAGGGGCAGTACTGAGGGAGCGCCGCACTGTCGGAGGAGCAGAGTACTGAGGGAGTGCTGCACAGTCGGCGGGGCAGTACTGAGGGAGTGCTGCACTGTCAGAGGGGCAGTACTGAGGGAGTGCTGCACAGTCGGAGGGGCAGTACTGAGGGAGTGCTGCACTGTCGGAGGTGCCGTCTTTCAGAGGAGATGTTAAACCGAGGCCCCATTTGCCCCCTCAGGTGGATGTAAAATATCCCATGGATGCTATTTTGAAGAAGAGCAGGGGAATTCTCCCCATTGTCCTGGCCCAATCATTTCTGGATGCAGTATATGAGTAATTTGAGACAAGATCTATGGTAAGAGTAGGAACAAGTGACTTTGGACCTGTGGTTGTAGAACTTGATTCCCCTTCGGTTGGAACGTTCCCCTGATTTCCCAGCTTCTGGCCTTGGTTTCTGGGATGATCCGGACGCAGCATATCTGAGATTTTGTTTCCCCCACAGGCTGGCGATTTTCCCAGTATTCCTGCGGTTTTCAATCACGACATTGTTTGGAAATGGAATTGCTTTTGCTTCGGGGGTGCTTTACGGACTCGCGTCACTTGGCAAAAAGTGAGTCCTCATTAAACCTCAGCAGTGCGCGGTTTATTATGTGACTCAATCTTGTTTTAAGACGGGCAGTTTGGGAATGTTGGCCAACTGTGTCCCAGCATGTGTAATCCTAAACTGATTTACCGCAGTTCGTGTCTGCTGAACGGATTAGGGAACACAAAATGGAAGCCTGTCGATATACGGCCGCAATTGGTTACAGGGCCTCTCTTGGTCGTGGGCTGATGTTGAGTCGAGGGTATATATTAAAAAAAAAGGTTGCCTTAAGCGGGATGGTGGTGGGGCAGAACAGGAGCAGGGAACAGAGGATCAGAAAGCTTCAACACGTGGTCACCTATTCTCCAAAGGATTTGGGATAATCTGGTGTAATTATTGCCCTGTTGCTGTGTGTAACTAGTTGTACTCGATCATTAAAATTGGGCTGCATATGGCGACACCAGTATTCCCATCCAGAACGGAGATGGTTGGGTAATTCTCCCCCACCCCCAGTCATTCACGCCTAGAGACCGCACTGCTGTGAGTGACTGGTGTGTGTGCTGGGAGGAGGATGCCGAGAAACTCCAGTATGATTTGGACAGGTTGGGCGATTGGGCAGATGCAGTATAATGTGGATAAATGCGAGGTTATCCACTTTGGTGGCAAAAACAGGAAGGCAGATTATTATCTGAATGGCAATAGATTGGGAGAAGGGAAAGTGCAACGAGACCTGGGTGTTATTGTGCACCAGTCGCTGAAGGTAAGCATGCAGGTGCAGCAGACAGTTAAGAAGGCAAATGGTATGTTGGCCTTCGTAGCGAGAGGGTTCGAGTACAGGAACAAGGATGTCTTGCTGCAGTTGTACAGGGCCTTGGTGAGACCACACCTTGAGTATTGTGTGCAGTTTTGGTCGTCTTATCTGAGGAAGGATGTTCTTGCCATGGAGGGAGTGCAGCGAAGATTCACCAGACTGATACCTGGGATGGCAGGAATGACGTATGAGGAGAGATTGGGTCAATTGGGCTTGTACTCGCTGGAGTTTAGAAGAATGAGAGGGGATCTCATTGAAACTTATAAAATTCTAACAGGACTGGACAGACTGGATGCAGGAAGGATGTTCCCGATGGCCGGGGAGTCCAGAACCAGGGATCACAGTCTAAGGATAAGGGGTAAGCCATTTAGGACAGAGATGAGGAGGAATTTCTTCACCCAGAGAGTGGTGAACCTGTGGAATTTTCTACCGCAGAAGGCAGTGGAGGCCAATTCATTAAATATATTCAAGAAGGAGTTGGATATATTTCTTAAGGCTAAAGGGATCAAGGGATATGGGGAGAAGGCAGGGACAGGGTACTGAATTTGGATGATCAGCCATGATCTCATTGAATGGCGGAACAGGCTCAAGGGGCCGAATGGCCTACTCCTATCTTCTATGTTTCTATTTTACGCACATCATTTGTATTGTGTAACTATCCTCCTTGCTGCATTCTGCTGGAGAAATCACCCTGCAATTAGGAAAGCAAATGGTATGTTGGCCTTTATTACAAGAGGATTTGAGTATAAGAGTAAAGACGTCTTACTGCAATTATATAGGGCCCTGGTGAGACCACACCTGGAGTATTGTGGACAGTTTTGGTCTCCTTACCGAAGGAAGGATATACTTGCCATAGAGGGAGTGCAACGAAGGTTCACCAGAATGGTTCCTGGGATGGGGGGGGGATTGTCCTATGAGGAGAGATTGAGTAGACTAGACCTATATTCTCTATAGAGTTTAGAAGAATTAGAGGTGATCTCATTAAAAGATCCAAAATTCTTACAGGGCTTGACAGGGTAGATGCAGGGAAGATGTTTCCCCTGGCTGGGGAGTCTAGAACCAGGGGTCACAGTCTCAGAATAAGGGGTCGGCCATTTAGGACTGAGATGAGGAGAAATTTCTTCACTCAGAGGGTGCTGAATCTTTGGAATTCTCTACCCCAGAGGGCTGTGGAGGCTCAGTCGTTGAGTATATTCAAGACAGAGATCGATAGATTTTTGAATATTAAGGGAATCAAGTGATATGGGGATAGTGCAGGAAAGTGGAGATGAGGTAAAAGATCAGCCATGATCTTATTGAATGGCGGAGCAGGCTCGAAGGGCCAAATGGCCGACTCCTGCTCCTATTTCTTATGCTTTTATCAGGGGACTTTGCTGTAGTTTTGGACATGAATCCCATTTGCTGTAGTTGATATATACTCATTTTAAGTAGACTCTGTTTGCTGAGTCAGTAGACTTTGCTGTGGTGCGGTTTTTAAATAGACTCTGTAGACTGTTTGCTGTAGTGCGCTGTTTAAGTAGACTCTGCTGTAAAATAGACTGATGAGTCCTGCCGTAAATCCCGCCCCGCCTCCCAACTCATTGGCTGACACTGGTGTCAATACTCAGTTAAAATTGCTATTCGCCACTGTAGTGGTCGGCTTCTCGAACTGATCTACAAATGTCTGGGTGTGTCCATGCGGGTATTCCGGGGTAGGGTGGGGTAGGGTTGGTCGCGATGCCCTTGCAGTTGAATAGCCTGCCTGCACTCCTTGTCTGAGGCACTCGGGCGTGGTAGTAGAAAGCGGCTGTGGACCCCATACTCCCAGCACAAGAAAGGAAATGGGTCTTTACTTGACGGTGCGTATTCTGGCGCGCACGTGTTGAGCCTCCCTGGGTTACCATGGGACTGACCAATCAGCGGGAGAAGCCCCTCTCGTACAACATCCGGTATTTAGTGTCGGTGGCAATAAAGGAAGTGATGCTGAACCTTTATAAAACACTGAGTGAAGCCCCAGCTGAAGTATTGTGTCCAATTCTGGGCACCGCACTTTAGGAAGGATGTCAAGGCCTTGGAGAGGGTGCAGAGGAGATTGACCAGAATGGTCGCAGGGATGAGGGACTTCAGTGATGTGGAGAGACTGGAGAAGCTGGGGTTGTTCTCCTTAGAGCAGGGAAGGTTAAGGGGCGATTTGATAGAGGTGCTCAAAATTATGAGGGGTTTTGATAGAGTAAATAAGGAGAAACTGTTTCCAGTGGCAGGAGGGTCGGTAACCAGAGGACACAGATTGAAGATAATCGGCAAAAGAACCAGAGGGGAGATGAGGAGAATTTTTTTCCGCAGCGAGTTGTTGTGATCTGGAATGCGCTGCCTGAAAGGGCGGTGGAAACAGATTCAATAATAACTTTCAAAAGGGAATTGGAGAAATACTTGAAGGGAAGAATGTGCAGGGCTGTGGGGAAAGAGCAGGGGGGAGTGGGACTAATTGGAGAGCTCTTTCAAAGAGCCGGCACAGGCCCGATGGGCCGAATGGCCTCCTTCTGATGAGAGGTCCCCCGTGGATGTTTCATGGCGCAGGTGACCAGGAATAGGAGGGAGTGTGAACCTCCTCTCGCTGTGAGTTATAAATAAACCAGTGGAGATTTGGGTCTTTTTAAACCCTGGCAAACTGGTTGAGTCGCTTGGCCACTGGAGATGTTTCATTTAACCGTCTACCTGTGGCCGCGAAAGCAGGATTTGTACTTATGCTGCACGCTTGCTAATGCTGCCCATCTCTCTCTCTCTCTCTCTCTCCCTCCCCCGAAGGGGCGATGCCATTTCGTACGCCAGGCTCCAAGACCGGAAAATGACCGATGAGGAAAAACTGCCGGGAGCGATCAGCAGCGAGACGGCGGCGCAATAAAAGGACCATGACTGGTTTCCCAGCGCACAGCTGCAGGTTAACAAACCGGTGGAGCTTTATCCATATCTCTGTCTAATCCATGCACTGCGGAGAGGGTCGAACTGGATGGGCTCTTAGTTTCTGTTTCAATTGCACATGGAACAAACAGCTCTTTTTAAAGATAGCGTTTTTTTTTGGTACTTTGCCACAATTATGTGGGTTTTTGTTTGGAGCTGTGGCCGGTCGAGTTGCTGCCTGTAAATCGCTCGGTGCTTGACAACTGTTTTGTATTGTGACCACAACTGGTGCGGTTGTAACTCGAATTATGTTGAGAAAGTGTGGATCAGATGTAGCTGGGAGCGTCTGCAGTGTCTGTTGTATTACAGGTCACTGCTGCCGCTGTTCTGTCCGTGTCTTAAAGCGCCGTTTAACGTTGAACTTGCTGCTGTTTACAGCTCTTTAAATCTGGGGCCGGGGGTGTCTTTGTCTATTAGTTGAAAAGTGAAAAGTACACTGGGCTTGCTCTCTCTACCCCATCCCCCGCCCCCTGTGCTTCACACAGTAAAACATCGAAACATAGAAGATAGGAGCAGGAGTCGGCCCCTCGAGCCTGCTCCGCCATTCAATGCGATCATGGCTGATCATCCAAACTCAGTACCCTGTCCCTGCCTTCTCCCCATATCCCTTTAGCTTTAGTAGTTTGATTGACCCACTGGGAGCAGTTGTGATCCAGCTCCTCTCGTCCAGCTCTTCCTGTGCAAGGGCTGCACATGCCTGTCGTACCTGCTCTCAATCCCTAACAGACAGCCAAGTGTGGCACCAAAGTGACCTGAACTGTACGTCTAACAGCAATGTTAATTTTCTTTGATTGTACAAGGGGCTGATTGTTGGCGATTAAGAGGGGCGAATGCAGAGGGACCGTTCACTGCTGCATCCAACCCATGGCCTGGGACAGCCTGATAACTGACATCAGTAAATAATTAGCTGGATTTAAAAAGTAGACTTTCCTTCGAGTGCGAGTTCTACGCTGTGAAATGGACACCCGGAAGTAAGTTAGGCTGCAGTGGGACGGGAGCGTTGTGTGACATTTAGAAACTCCGGAAGATCTTCCGACTGGTGCTGTTGTCATGAGTGCACTTGTTTGATAATCGCTCCCTGTGAAGCGCCTTGGGACGTTTTACTACGTTAAAGGCGCCGGATAAATGCAGGTGTTTGTTGTGGTATCACATCTGCGCTGTTGGAGCGCACGGGTTTGGCATGAACAGGTTATGAGCAACGCTCCCGTTAAGCTGCGTGGCCGCTCGGCGGTCCCGCGCCGGCCGCTCACCGGCTTCCACACGGGAGAAACTGCACCGGCGCAGGAATTTAAACGGGCCGCGCAGCCAGTTAAAGGGACCGCGCACAAGAAACAAATTAGAGGGAGCATTGGTTATGAGGACAGCACCAGTTGGTAAATCTTCCCGTCTAATTGAGATTTATAAGCTTGGCTTCCAATCGGGTTACCACAGGAGTTTCACCAAGTATCCAAATTGGGGGGGGGGGGGGGGGGTGCTGTGGATCAAACACTGGCCTCAAACACACTCCCCGGAGTTAGTTTAGATAAAAGTATTTACTGTGCATGGTCTGGAGTTGGAAGTGACTGGGTTCGAGCAGCGCGTTTAGATGTTCTGTGTTTTATAATTACGGTATTAGTGCTATTTAGAGAGAAAATTACCCTTCTGTGATGTGGTAGGAAACCATGTCTGACCCTTGCAATCGTTTACAGGGCGATCCTGCCCAGTCTGTGTGGTGGAGGGGGAGGTGCAGGAATGATTCACTCTCTCTATACCCTGCGTCTCCTGTAACCTGCACTGAAATAAATACAGCACATCAGTACAAAGTGCGGTTCGATCCAGGCAATCTCCCTCAACACCAGCCACCAGCAGAACCGAATCCCGATCCCCTCGAGCTCGCAATCTCCAGATTTAAATCTAATCTGGAGTAATGCTGGTTTAGAGGGGGTGGGGGAGCTCGGGTGATCTTTCAGCAGGTAGGTGAGTGAGTTTGCTGATCTTGGCCAAAGGAAGGGGTAGGGAGAGAGTTCTTGCTCCTCATCACTATCCAGTGATTCCCCTCCGCTCCGCCCCGCCCCGCCCCTCACCAGGCTGGAATCTGCACGCATGAATGTCGGGTGAGGGGAGGATTTAGTTTGGTTGCGATGCCCACCACAGTTCAATAGCCGACTCTCACTCGCTGTATAGGAGGGCAGTGGTCAATTGGGTGAGGTACTGGGGACAGGAGAGGAGCGGGAGGGTTCACTCCTGCGGCAGTTGCCGTGTGAAGCCCTCGATATTGCAGCTGCTCCAGCCCGCGTGCCATCCTAGGTTATAATGTGTAACCGTCCACGCGTCGAGTGGGTTAAATTAACCAGGGTGGGGGCAAATCGAGAAAGCTTGCTGAAGCCCCACAGTGCGGAATAGCACAAGGTTGCGAGGAGTAGGCGCGCTGAAGAACACTCCTCTTTGAGCGCAATTGGCGGAAAAAGATAGTTTGACGTTGAGTGACTGTGTCGGATCTCTGCGCTCTGTTAGTGCAAGTTCAGCCCCACCAGGCCGGGTCAGCATTGCCCCCCTCCACACAATGCAAATAGTCCCAATCACATTTACCCGCCCTGTTCCCACCTCCCTTCACCCCCCCCTCTCCGATCTAATCCGGAACGTTGACCGTTTCTGCCTCAGCCACTAACCCTGGGAGTGAATCCCACAGCCTCACAACTCTCTGTGTGAAGCGGTTTCTCCTGTGCTCTGTTCTAAATCTCTTCCGTTTAATCTTGCATCAATGGCCCCTCAATTATCCACTCTTTCCCATCCTTTTATAATGCTAAACACTTCTATCATGTCGCCTTGTAACCTCTGTGTTGGTCTAACGAGACAAACCCCAGTTTTTCCAAGTCTCTCTTTATATTTGTATTTCCTGCTCTCTCCTCTCTCTATCCTTCCTACAGTGCGGAGCCCAAACTGCACACAGTCCTCCAACTTCAGCCTTCAGGTTTTACACAAACCCATCACTGCCTCTTGGATTTTATATTCTATACCTCTTGTGATGAACCCTATTTATTTATACAAAAGCAAAATACTGCGGATGCTGGAAATCTGAAATAAAAACAGACAATGCTGGAAATACTCAGCAGGTCAGGGCAGCATCTGTGGAGAGAGAAACAGAGTTAACATTTCAGGTCGATGACCTTTCATCAGAACTGGAAAAAGCTGGCGATGGAACAGGTTTTTAAGCAAGTGCAGGGGCCGGGAAAGGGGGGAGGAGAGGAAAGAACAAAGGGGAATGTCTGTGATGGGATGGAATTTATTTACTGGCTGCTAGTTTTGCTCCGGTGCCTGTTGATGGGTTTGAGCAGCGTTGTTGGGCCCCAGCCTCACTGAGAACCGTTACACACACACTGGCGGCCGCTGAAACCGCGGCGATCTGGGCTGGGAGGACTCCCATTGTGATATTTCGAGTTGTGGTGGGTTAGTCACCGTGAGGTTTTACCCTTCAGTTTTGTCTTGTTTTGCACACTTTGTACAAAAATAATAAATTGCAGGACAACTGAGTATTACAGTTTAAACTCTTTTAATGAAGCATCAGGTCTGATCTGACTCAACAGTACAGCACCGTGTGGACAAGATGGAGTTAGGACCCCTGGGTCCTCCAAAACAATAGCAGTCCTTACAGATGCCTGCAGGCCAATGACAACTCAGCATGTGATCACATGTGAATATAATAGGTATTCCTTACAGATGCCTGCGGGCCAATGATAATTCAGTATGCAAATGTTACATCCCCTTTTAAAAGAAAAATGTTATGCATTACTTTTGAACCTTTCTTCTACATAATGTTCTCAGTAGCATCAACATATAAGTAAACTCAACATTTAACTAGCACTGAAAACATCTCAACGTTTCAATAACGATGTACAGTTTTTTTTTAGGGCAGCGATCCGCCTTCACCCTTTGACAGTTCACAAGTCAAGGATAACTCTAGGCTTGACCTCTCGTCCTGACCTTGTGTGGTATAGAACTGAGCATGCTCCTGAATTGGTCAACAGTTCAGGTAAGTATGATGTGTTTTGTGTATTGCTCTGTTCATCACACTCTGTTGAACTGATCCTCTTGTCGGAATGACGGTGTTGTTCCTTGGTGTTCAGGAGGTGCCTGCGATTGCGGCGGTACACCTGTCCTTCTGGGGTGCGGACGTGATACGATCGCTCAGTGTCAGCTGGCTGGATGACGACTGCAGGCTTCCAGTAGTCATGCTCCTGGATTCTGACAGATTCTCCATTGTGCAGCGGCGGCAGTAGTCTAGCTGACCTGTCATAGTATCTCTTTTGGTGTTGCTGTCTCTGTACACGTTTTGCATGCACTTGCTTGCAGCTGACGACCATGCAGTTCAGTGTCTGCTCGCTCCTGTTTTGATCTTGCCAGCTCCAGTATCTGATCTTTCCTCTTCTCCTGTTCAACTGCTAAAGTGAGCTCATTTCCTCGATACTGCCTTTCTTGTTTAAGGCAAATCATTTCTTCCCTTTCTTCATCTAACTCATCCTTAAGCATGCAGATTTCATGTCTTAGTCTCTTTGAATGCTGTTTGCAGTCATGCACCTCTTTTCTTGCGTTTGTCTCATTTAGCCTGGCTTCTCGCAGTGCACCTTCTAAGGTTTTAAACCTAGCTGTAAGATCCATGATGTGATTGGTAGCTTCCACCATATCTTTGTCCTTTCCTTCCAGCATTGTAGTGAGCTCCTGTTCACGGGCCTGTAACTGTCCCACCGGGGCAGAAAGCTCCAGCATTGTAGTGAGCTCCTGTTCACGGGCCTGTAACTGTCCCACCTGGGCAGAAAGCTCCAGCATTGTAGTGAGCTCCTGTTCACGGGCCTGTAACTGTCCCACCGGGGCAGAAAGCTCCAGCATTGTAGTGAGCTCCTGTTCACGGGCCTGTAACTGTCCCACCTGGGCAGAAAGCTCCAGCATTGTAGTGAGCTCCTGTTCACGGGCCTGTAACTGTCCCACCGGGGCAGAAAGCTCCAGCATTGTAGTGAGCTCCTGTTCACGGGCCTGTAACTGTCCCACCGGGGCAGAAAGCTCCAGCATTGTAGTGAGCTCCTGTTCACGGGCCTGTAACTGTCCCACCTGGGCAGAAAGCTCCAGCATGAATTTTTGTCAACATCTCTTCTCTGAGACTGGTAGGAATGATGATTTTCTCCCCTTTGAAGACGATTCTGTTGATTTGTGACAGTTCGTCTCTGTGGTTCCAGAATTCAGATATGCTCTGAGGGCATTTCCTCCTTTCCTCAGGCCATCCTTCATGTATGACTTTGCTCAGCAGTGTGAGTTGTGCATCTTTCTCTGTTCCTGCTCGGATCTCCTTCAGTTTTGAGTCACTCACAGGTAAGCTGTTGTACACCACGTGTACCTGCACATCCATGCCTTCACTGAGGCTGCTGTCCTGGTAGCTAAGAGACTTTCTGGAGAGCGTGTCTGCGACAGGAATGTCTTTGCCTGGACGGTGAATGATGGTGAAGTCATACTTCTGTAGCTGAAGGATCATTCTCTGTAGCCTTGGTGGGGCTGCGGCTAGTGGTTTCCTCATGATTGACTCGAGGGGCTTGTGGTCGGATTCCACAGTGACTTGTCGGCCATAGACGTACTGGTGGAAATGCTTACATCCGAACAGAATTGCATATAGCTCTTTCTCGATTTGAGCATAGTTGATTTCACTGAGAGAGATCTGGAAGCGTAGCCGATGGGCTTTCCTTCTTGCAGTAATACTGCACCTAGTCCGTACTTTGACGCGTCACTTGTAGTCTGAGCTCTTTGTTGGGGTCGAAGTAGGCAAGAACTGGTCCTGGTTCTCTGGTGATTAGGTCTTTCATTTTCTGAAATGCTGTGTCATGTTGTTTGTCCCACAGGAACTCATTGGATTGATTGAGCAACTGACGCATGGGTGCGTTGATTTCGGAGAGGCTCGGGGCAAACTTGGCTAAGTAGTTAACCATGCCTAGTACTGTCTCTAGCTCTGCGCGGTTCTTCGGCGGCTCCATCTTCTTGATGGCGGAGATTTTCTCTGGATCCGGCTTAATGCCATCAGTTGAGAGGTGATGCCTGAAATAACTGATCTCGGTGGATCCGATTATGCTTTTCACGGGGTTGAGCCGGATACCTTTCTCCCGTGATCTTTGTAGCATCGCACGGAGGTTCCTGTCATGTTCCTCTCTATTCCTGCCATAGATGAGGATGTTGTCTACGATTGCGACTACTCCGTCGAGGCCTTCATAGGTTTCGTCGATCTTCCGCTGGAATTCATCCTGAGCTGAGATAAGACCAAATGGTAAACGCAGAAATCGGTAGCGTCCAAATGGTGTGTTGAACGTTGTTAGCTTAGATGACTCTTCCGTGAGCTTGATAGTCCAGTATCCTGATCGTGCGTTCATTACACTGAAGTAACGTGCTCCCACTAGCTTGGGTGTGATGTCATCTAGCGTTGGTAGAGGGTAGTGAGGGCGTTTGATAGCCTTGTTCAAATCTCTGGGGTCGAGACAGACTCTGAGCTTGCCTGTACGTGGTTTCTCAACCACTACTAACGCGTTGACCCACTCTGTCGGTTCTGTTTCCCGGACGATGATTTCTGTATTCTCCATGCTCTGTAGCTCCTCCTTCAGGCGACTACGTAGAGCAGGGGGTAGCCTTCTCGGTGGGCAAACCACAGGGGTTGCTGCTGGGTCAAGGTGAATAGTGCATTCACCTGGGAATAGTCCGATCCCTTTGAAAATGTCAGCAAACTCCTCCATGACTGTCTGCTTCTCAACTGGTGCTGTCAATGATAGCACTAGCTTGACGAGGTCCATGTCTAAACATGCCTTTAGACCTAGCACTGGAGGTGCTTGAGTGTCAGTAATGTAAAAGTCCAACATCATGTCGCTTTCTTTGTACTTGCATTTCATCACGCATGTGCCTTTTACAATGAGCTGCTCACCCCCATAGCTTGTCAGTCTGCGTGAGGTGGGCTGTAGCTCACACTCATCCTTCAAGCTGTGATACTCACTCAGAGGAATTACATTAACCTGAGATCCAGTGTCTAGTTCACACTTAAGCTCTTTGCCCTGTTTTCCTATCTCAGTATCGGCAAAGGCTTGCTCAGTCTCTGAAATCTGTTTTTTCTGTGACACAGAATCAATAAACAGTTCCTCTGCATTTGGCTCTCTCTCTGGCATTTGGCTGTCACTCACTGTGTGTACTGCTTTTCCGAAAACAGTCTTGCAAAATTTAGCAAAGTGGTTCCGTTTACCACATTTAGTACATTGCCTTCCTTTGGCAGGGCAGTACTCCTTTTCCCCATGCCAGTTGTTTCCACAATATCCACAGTTTTTGAAGCGTTTTATGTCTGTCGCTCATTTTTAGAACTCTGAAACACACACTCTCTGGGCGGTGTTCTTTGGTGTGTGTCTATTAACTGCGTGCACTGTCTGTTCACGCGAGCTGTTCGTGGCGCCGGTTATGGTTTTCAACTGTGCTTGGGCTATATCGTGCGATCTAGCTATGTCCATAGCTTTGTCCAGCGTTAGCCCGGACCCAACATTCAAAAGTTTCTCTCTCACTTTAGCTGAATGTACTCCAAACACGATGCGGTCTCTGACCATCTCATCTTTATCTGCATATACAGTCTTTTACCAGCAGTTTTAACTCAGTCACGAACTGTTCAAATGACTCACTAGCTCCTTGTACTTTCTCCTGAAACTTGTACCTAGCGAATATCGTATTTGTCTTGGGCATCACATATGCTTCAAAACGGTCAAAATAACTTTTCAGTACCTTTGCTTCATCCGCGGTGAGACCATGTGTTAAAAATGTCGCTCCCTTTTTCTCTGATCCACAGGAGTAGGTAGCTGCATCTTTCTTCCTCCCCTTTGCTTTTCAGTGGACCCGAAAACATCAATTCCACGTGTTGCTTGAACTTGCACCATTCTCTATGTAAGTTCAAAGATTCCCAATTCATTCGAGGTAAGGGAGCTCCAACGATGTCCATTTCAAATCCCTGTTCTGACACCATGTCTTGTTTTGCACACTTTGTACAAAAGTAATAAATTGCAGGACAATGGAGTATTACAGTTTAAACTCTTTTAATGAAGCATCAGGTCTGATCTGACTCACAACAGTACAGCACCGTGTGGACAAGATGGAGTTAGGACCCCTGGGTCCTCCAAAACAATAGCAGTCCTTACAGATGCCTGCAGGCCAATGACAACTCAGCATGTGATCACATGTGAATATAATAGGTATTCCTTACAGATGCCTGTGGACCAATGATAATTCAGTATGCAAATGTTACAAGTTTGTGGTGTAACGTTACTGTTCCCAGCATCGCCACTGGGGCTATCCTAGGAGAACGTGCCCTGGTATTCGTTTAAACTGTGCTAACTTTAAACAGACCAGACCAGAATGGTCCCAGGTTGCCTCTCCCATGAGTTAACCGGTCTCGACTGGACAACAGCGTGGGGGCTACAGCTGGTGTCTCTGAGCTAGGGAGGGGAGAAAATCACCCAGGACTCCTGTTCCTGATCATTGTGGAAAGTGCGCGTGTGTATTGGGTGAGAACAGGATTGGGCATGGCTGTGATTTCCACCCCTCCCGCCCGGCAGCCCTCTCGTGTCCTGCCAATACTCACGGTCTCTCGGTTCTCACAGGGAATGGACACTAGGCTGAGGGACTGAAGCGTATTCAGTGCCTGGTCATCTCCTTCCCACCGAGAGTTGGTGCTTTCAGGCGAGGAGGGGAGAATATTGGCTGGAGGGAGTGATGGCGGACGGGATCTGTGCAAGTCCTGGCAGCCTCAGGGAGTTGGACTCATAAGAACATAAGAAGTAGGAGCAGGAGTAGGCCAGACAGCCCCTCGGGCCTGCTCCGCCATTCAATAGGATCATGGCTGATCCGAACCTAGACTCACGTCCACTTCCCTGCCTGCTCCCCGTAACCCCTAATTCCCTTATCAGCTAGGAAACTGTCTATCTCCGTTTTAAATTTATTTAATGTCGCAGCTTCCACAGCTCTCTGAGGTAGCAAATTCCATAGATTTACTACCCTCTGAGTGAAGAAGTTTCTCCTCATCTCAGTTTTGAAAGGGCAGCCCCTTATTCTTAGATTATGCCCCCTAGTTCTAGTCTCACCCATCAGTGGAAACATCCTCCCCGCATCCACCCGATCAATCCCCCTCACAATCTTACATGTTTCGATAAGATCGCCTCTCATTCTTCTGAATTCCAATGAGTAGAGGCCCAACCTACTCAACCTTTCCTCATAAGTCAACCCCGTCATCTCCAAAATCAACCGAGTGAACCTTCTCTGAACTGCCTCGAGAGCAAATATATCCTTTCTTAAATATGGAAACCAAAACTGTACGCAGTATTCCAGGTGTGGCCTCACTAGTACCCTGTATAACTGAAGCAAGACTTCCCTGCTTTTATACTCCATCCCCCTTGCAATAAAAACCAATATTCCATTGGCCTTCCTGATCACCTGCTGTACCTGCATACTAACCTGTGTTTCATGCACCAGGACCCCCAGATCCCTTTGTACTGTAGCACTTTGCAGTTTCTCTCCATTTAGATAATAACTTGCTCTTTGATTTTTTCTGCCAAAGTGCACAACCTCACACTTTCCAACATTATATTCCATCTGTCAAATCTCTGCCCACTCACTTAGCCTGTCTATGTCCTTTTGCAGGTTTTTTATGTCCTCCTCACTCACTGCTTTCCCTCCCATCTTTGTATCGTCGGCAAACTTGGATATGTTGCACTTGGTCCCTTCCTCCAAATCGTTAATATAGATTGTAAAGAGTTGGGGTCCCAGCACTGACCCCTGCGGAACACCACTAGTTACTGATTGCCAACCCGAGAATGAACCATTTATCCCAACTCTCTTTTCTGTTAGATAGACAATCTTCCACCCATGCCAGTATATTACCCCTAATCCTGTGATTTTTTATCTTGTGCAGTAATCTTTTGTGTGGCATCTTGTCAAATGCCTTTTGGAAGTCCAAATACACTACATCCACTGGTTCCCCTTTATCCACCCTGTTTGTTACATCCTCAAAGAATTTGAGCAAATTTGTCAAACATGACTTCCCCTTCATAAAACCATGCTGACTCTGTCCGATTAAATTATGTTTATCCAAATGTCCTGTTACTGCTTCCTTAATAATGGACTCCAACATTTTACCAACCACAGATGTTAGGCTAACTGGTCTATAGTTTCCAGCCTTTTGTCTACCTCCCTTTTTAAATAAGGGCATTACATTAGCAGTTTTCCAATCGGCTGGGACCGTTCCTGAATCCAGGGAGTTTTGGAAAATTACCACCAATGCACCTGCAATCCCTACCGCTACTTCTCTCAAGACCCTAGGATGTAAGCCATCAGGTCCAGGGGATTTATCCGCCTTAAGTCCCATTATCTTACCGAGTACCATCTCCTTAGTGATTTTAATCGTGTTTAGCTCCTCCCCCCCCCCCCCCCCCCCATAGCCCCGTTTGTCCAGTGTTGCGATATTTTTAGTGTCCTCTACTGTAACGACTGATACAAAATATTTGTTCAGCGTTTTTGCCATCTCCATGTTCCCCACTACTAATTTCCTGGTCTCGTCCTCTAAGGGACCAACATTCACTTTAGCCACTCTTTTTTTTCTTTTTATATAACTGTAGAAACTCTTGCTATCTGTTTTTATAGAAACATAGAAGATAGGAGCAGGAGTAGGCCATTCAGCCCCTCGAGCCTGCTCCGCCATTCAATGAGATCATGGCTGATCATCCAAATTCAGTACCCTGTCCCTGCCTTCTCCCCATATCCCTTGATCCCTTTAGCCTCAAGAAATATATCCAACTCTTTCTTGAATATATTTAATGAACTGGCCTCCACCACCCTCTGTGGCAGAGAATTCCACAGGTTCACCACTCTCTGGGTGAAGAAATTCCTCCTCATTTCAGTCCTAAATGGCTTACCCCTTATCCTTAGACTATGACCCCTGGTTCTGGACTCCCCGGCCATCAGAAACATCCTTCCTGCATCTAGTCTGTCCAGGCCTGACAGAATTTTATAGGTTTCGATGAGATCCCCTCTCATTCTTCTAAACTCCAGCGAGTATAAGCCCAATCGACACAATCTCTCCTCATACGTCATTCCTGCCATCCCAGGTATTTGCTAGTTTACTTTCATAATCTATCTTCCCTTTCTTAATTAATCTTTTAGTTATTCTTTGCTGGCTTTTAAATGCTTCCCAATCTTCTATCCTCCCACTAGATTTGGCTACTTTATATGCCCTTGTTTTCAGTCTCAAGTCTGTGATACCCAAACTGGAGCCTGGAGGAGTTCAGGCAGTGGAGTGTCTGAGGGGGGGATTGCTCCTTGGTGTGGAGATGGCAAGTTGCAGTGTCCCACTCTCCTAATGGGGCGTATTGTGAGTCTGGGGAGCTAAAAGGGCACTTGCCCTAAATCTCCTCGGGTAGAATACAGTCCGGGGACACTGGCATCATGAGACGAGCATCTCAGTCACTGAGACTTAGTCCGGGAAATTCCCCGGAGCAGCTCCCTCTCCACCGGAGATCCTCCACCGGCCGTGCGCCGGAAAAATCTGCTTATGCTCAAACTGGTCGGGGGTTTCCCCTGGGGAAGTGGGAGAATCTCCGGGAGAGATTCCTCCTGCCCCCAGTTATGTATCTGTGGTAGCCACACACTAACGGGGATTGGGGGGGGGTCGCTCATTCTCGGTGCTGGGGCTCACTCAATTTCTGCACTTTGTCCTCCAGAAATTATTTAAAAGTCTGTTTGTAGAAGCACACATTTATGACCATTTACTGTGAAATAAAAATGATTTTACTCCGCCCCTCTCTTGCCTCTTTTTGGAAGGGAGTTACAGCATCATAGAAATTTTTAAGTTTAAAAAATTCAACTCGGGCACAATAGACAAAAAGCCGATTTACCACGAGGAGAGATTCAAAGTATCAGGTAAGGACTTTTGTGTTCAATGTTCACTGTCTGCCACGGCACTGAGCCATTCACAGTAGGTTCAATCCTAGCCTGTAACTCACTCCCGGGTATCTGTTATTCTATATACGAACCCCTGGATTAGATTCCAGCCTGTAACTCACTCCCGGGTACCTGTTATTCTATATATAAACCCCCCGAACCCCTCGATTAGATTCCAGCCTGTAACTCACTCCCGGGTACCTGTTATTCTATATATAAACCCCCCGAACCCCTCGATTAGATTCCAGCCTGTAACTCACTCCCGGGTACCTGTTATTCTATATATAAACCCCCCGAACCCCTGGATTAGATTCCAGCCTGTAACTCACTCCCGGGTACCTGTTATTCTATATATAAACCCCCCGAACCCCTGGATTAGATTCCAGCCTGTAACTCACTCCCGGGTACCTGTTATTCTATATATAAACCCCCCGAACCCCTCGATTAGATTCCAGCCTGTAACTCACTCCCGGGTACCTGTTATTCTATATATAAACCCCCCGAACCCCTCGATTAGATTCCAGCCTGTAACTCACTCCCGGGTACCTGTTATTCTATATATAAACCCCCCGAACCCCTGGATTAGATTCCAGCCTGTAACTCACTCCCGGGTATCTGTTATTCTATATATAAACCCCCCGAACCCCTGGATTAGATTCCAGCCTGTAACTCACTCCCGGGTACCTGTTATTCTATATATAAACCCCCCGAACCCCTGGATTAGATTCCAGCCTGTAACTCACTCCCGGGTATCTGTTATTCTATATATAAACCCCCCGAACCCCTGGATTAGATTCCAGCCTGTAACTCACTCCCGGGTACCTGTTATTCTATATATAAACCTCCCGAACCCCTCGATTAGATTCCAGCCTGTAACTCACTCCCGGGTATCAGTTATTCTATATATAAACCCCCCGAACGCCTGGATTAGATTCCAGCCTGTAACTCACTCCCGGGTATCTGTTATTCTATATATAAACCCCCCGAACCCCTGGATTAGATTCCAGCCTCCCGGGTCCTGGTTATTCCATGTATTTGGTAAAAAGTGAGGACACTGTTGGTTTATATTTATTCAGATATGTTTCATTTTGTACCAATAACAGATTTACATCGCGTTCTATACAAAGACCCAAACATTTACAGTCTGAATCGACAATGTACTCTGTAGATTTACATATCACGTAAAACCGTTTCACAGTTTGGGAGATCTGAGTTTTGTTGGAATGTAATTTAGTTCGTGAAAAGCAGCTTTGAAAGATTAGGACTGTCGGTCACCAGTCGTAGGCCTGGTGTATAAATACCAGCGGTGGGTCCGACAGTCACACACCCTCTGTTTGGTATTAGTGAAGGAGCAAAGACCATTCAGCCCATCACACCCATTCCCTCCACAGACTGTACACGGACACTGGCTCTACCCCGACACTACCTGCCCTGGGAGTGTTTGATGGGACAGTGTAGGGATATTGGAGGGTGGGGCATACACACTCGCCTCCCTTTGGACCAGGTGAGTTTGAGGAAGAAAAGTGTAAAAATACTCCTTGTAGTTCAGGGTTAGTCTGCCCTTGCAGGAGCAGAGTGAGACAAGGTGCTCGTGATCTGTTAATCTTCAGCTTTTCAAAGTCCAGTTCCCATGTCAAGTGTAGTCATCACTGATGTGGGCCTTCGGTTTCCAGAACTCCTCTTCAATTTGCTCCAAGGTTTTCCCTTTTGTTTCGGGAATGCAGATGGCGGTGAATATTATACACAGGACGCATATCACAGTGAAGAACAGAAAGGGGACAGCTAGTCCAAAGGAATCCTGCAAAAGCAAAGCTTCTTAAGTCATGTATTTTGTCCTCTTCTTTTGCCCTCACCTCTCCTGAAGGCATGGACTCTCACCGACTTTCATCAGTACCTTTCAAATTTTAACCCTTACAGCCCATCCAGAATGATACTGGGGCTAAAAGGGTTAAATTGAGAGGGGTTTGTATTAATATAGCGACTTTCACAACCTCTGCTTTACAGCAAAGTGTGGTCACTGTTGTAATGTAGGAAACGTGGCAGCCAATTTGCGCACAGCAAGCTCCCACACATAGCAATATATAATGACCTGATAATCTGATTTTTAGTGATGTTGGTTGAGGGAAAATATTGGCCAGGACACCGGGGAGAACTCCCCTGCTCTTTAAAATAGTGCCATGGGATCTTTTACGACCACCTGAGAGAGCAGACGGGGCCTCGGTTTAACGTATCATCAGAAAAATGGCACCGCCGACAGTGCGGCGCTCCCTCAGTACTGCCCCTCCGACAGTGCGGCGCTCCCTCAGTACTGCCCCGCCGACAGTGCGGCGCTCCCTCAGTACTGCCCCTCCGACAGTGTGGCGCTCCCTCACTCACTGCATTGGGAGTGACGGCCTAGATTTTTGTGCTCCCGTATCGAGAGTGGGACTAAGTACCTACGACCTTCTGACTCAGAGGCCAGAATGCTACCCACTGAGCCACGGATGACACAATGAGGACAGGTTGCATCGACTAGGCTTGTATTCCCTTAAGTATGGAAGATGATGGGGGGAGTCCAGAACAATAGGGCATAACCTTAAGGGTATCGAGGGATATGGAGCAAAGGTGGGTCAGTGCAGTTAAGATTGAATGGCAGAGCAGGTTTGAGGGACTGAATGGCCTCCTCCTGTTCCTGTGTAGCAGGCTCGAGGGGCTAAATGGCCTCCTCCTGTTCCTGTGTAACAGGCTGGAGGGGCTGAATGGCCTGTTCCTGTGTAGCAGGCTCGAGGGCCTCCTGTTCCTTTGTAACAGGCTCGAGGGGCTGAATGGCCTCCTCCTGTTCCTGTGTCACAGGCTCGAGGGACTGACTGGCCTCCTCCTGTTCCTGTGTCACAGGCTCGAGGGGCTGAATGGCCTCCTCCTGTTCCTATCGCACCCTGCCCAAAAGCAGCCTTGTTATCTCCTGGGCGAGGCAGCAAAAATCCTTCGGCCAATTCATGGGAAGAAAAATCCTGGAAATTTCTCCCTGCCCTCGGGGGACCCCAGGGACCGAGAGCCAGCGGATTGTACGCACAGGTGTCCTAAAGCAAACAAACCTTCACTGGCAAAAAACACTCAGTCAGGATGAAGGCGGTGATCCAGCTGACGGCGACACACATGCCTGACACCTTACCGCGGATTTTGATTGGAAGGATCTCCGACATCAGCAGCCAGGTGATTGGTCCCCAGCCAAGGGCGTAGCCTGTGCGCAGGGCAAAAGGAAACAAAGTCTTCAACCACATTGAGGCATTTGGCAAACCCAGTTTTAGGAACTGCAGAAGAACCATTAGGCCCAGTCAGCCCATCGCTTTAGACATTTCTCACCCCCAGCGAACCTGCCTCCTCACTCACTCCCTCCTGGACCCATTTATGCTGTCCACCTCGATCATCGCCCTCGGAACCTACTCCACATCTCCATCACCCTTTGGTGAGAATCATGTCCTTGACCTTTCATCCAATTCCCAACTTCTGCATGTTTTAATTTGATGCTCTTGGGAATTTGAACCCTCTGTCCTGGCTACAGCAACACAATCACCTGTGTTAATGGTCCCTCTGCACTGTCCCATCAAACACTCCCAGGGCAGGTACAGCACGGGTTAGATACAGAGTAAAGCTCCCTCTACACTGTCCCCATCAAACACTCCCAGGGCAGGTACAGCACGGGTTAGATACAGAGTAAAGCTCCCTCTACACTGTCCCATCAAACACTCCCAGGGCAGGCGCAGCACGGGTTAGATACAGAGTAAAGCTCCCTCTACACTGTCCCATCAAACACTCCCAGGGCAGGTGCAGCACGGGTTAGATACAGAGTAAAGCTCCCTCTACACTGTCCCATCAAACACTCCCAGGGCAGGCGCAGCACGGGTTAGATACAGAGTAAAGCTCCCTCTACACTGTCCCATCAAACACTCCCAGGGCAGGTACAGCACGGGTTAGATACAGAGTAAAGCTCCCTCTACACTGTCCCATCAAACACTCCCAGGGCAGGCGCAGCACGGGTTAGATACAGAGTAAAGCTCCCTCTACACTGTCCCATCAAACACTCCCAGGGCAGGTACAGCACGGGTTAGATACAGAGTAAAGCTCCCTCTACACTGTCCCATCAAACACTCCCAGGGCAGGTACAGCACAGGTTAGATACAGAGTAAAGCTCCCTCTACACTGTCCCATCAAACACTCGCAGTGGGACCTACCGAATATGTAAACCATGATACTGATTAGAGGTATGAAGGTTAGCCATTGTGCCATTTTGTCTTGAAGTAGATGTTCAGCTGTTGAAAGGTGACTGTCCACAATGGAAACATTATGGGTGGTTGTGTGGTTGCTCTTCTGCTCATCCTGCTTGATGTAGACTCCAAGAGCCAATGTGGAGATAAACATGATTGCACCTGGTAGGGGGAGGCGAGAGAGAAATAAGATTCCTTGATGATTACAGTGACTATAAACCTGGTGTGGGTGAGCCGTACATTGAAAGGCTCGGCAGTGCAGTGGTTCTGTAACTGGACTAATAACCCCGAGAACGTGGCTTCAAATCCCACCGCGGCAGTTTGAGGATTTGAATTCAGTTTTTAAAGATCTGGAAATAATAAAGCTGGGATCAGTAAGAGTGACCATGAAGCTGTCGGATTGTCGTAAAAACCCAGCGGGTTCACTAATGTCCTTCAGGGAAGGAAACCTGCCGTCCTTACCCGTCTGGGCCTATAGGTGACTCAGTCCCACACCAACATCATTGACTCTAACCGCCCTCTGAAGTGGTCAGTCAGTTTGTATCAAACCCGCGACCAGCGGTTCAGGAAGAAGGCGGCTCACCGCCACCTTCCCTGGCAACTCGGATGGGCAATAAATGGTGGCTCGCCAGCGACACCCACAACACAAGAATTATTTTAAAATTTCAGAGTCCCAGGTTCGCTGATATTCAGAACCCCATCTAAGTGGGCTGAGGTATCTCGGGCATGGGCTGCCGGGGGTATTGACCCCTGGTCTTCAGCTTCGTGCCACGTGCAGGTGTTGAGCGGGGTGCTGTGGTAATTGTATCCTGTCCATAACCTCTTCATCCTTCCCCAGTTAATACCCCACTACATCGTGCCCTCCGATGGAGGAGTCATAGAGTCTTACTGCACAGAGAGGCCATTCGCTACCATCGTGTCTTGCTGGCTCTTTTGAACAACCTCTCCAATTAGTCCCACTCGCTCTTCCCCCCCAGAGCCCTGCAAAGTTTCCACTTCAAGTGTTTAGCCATTCCCTTTGAAAGTTACTATTAATCTGCTTCCACCGCCCTTTCAGCAGCGCGTTCCAGATCACAACAACTCGCTTGCACATTGTTCCTCAATTTAGCACAGGAGCGATTCTCTGTCTCACTCCCCCACCCCCAGACACAGGAGCGATTCTCTGTCTCACTCCCCCCACTCCTCAGACACAGGAGCGATTCTCTGTCTCACTCCCCATACACGAGCGATCTCTGTCTCACTCCCCCCCACGCCCAGACACAGGGAGCGATTCTGTCTCACTCCCCCAGACACAGTGAGCGATTCTCTGTCTCACTCCCCCCACCCCCAGACACAGGGAGCGATTCTCTGTCTCACTCCCCCCACCCCCCAGACACGGGAACGATTCTCTGTCTCACTCCCCCCACCCCCAGACACAGGGAGCGATTCTCTGTCTCACTCCCCCCACCCCCCAGACACAGGAGCGATTCTCTGTCTCACTCCCCCCCACCCCCAGACACAGGGAGCGATTCTCTGTCTCACTCCCCCACCCCTCAGACACAGGGAGCGATTCTCTGTCTCACTCCCACCAGACACGGAGCGATTCTCTGTCTCACTCCCCCCACTGCCCAGACACAGGGAGCGATTCTCTGTCTCACTCCCCCCCACTCCCCAGACACAGCGAGCGATTCTCTGTCTCACTCCCCCACCCCCCAGACACAGGTAACGATTCTCTGTCTCACTCCCCCACCCCCAGACACAGGGAGCGATTCTCTGTCTCACTCCCCCCACCCCAGACACAGGGAGCGATTCTCTGTCTCACTCCCCCCACCCCCAGACACAGTGAGCGATTCTCTGTCTCACTCCCCCACCCCCAGACACAGGAGCGATTCTCTGTCTCACTCCCCCACCCCCAGACACAGGAGCGATTCTCTGTCTCACTCCCCCACCCCTCAGACACAGGAGCGATTCTCTGTCTCACTCCCCCCCAACCCCCAGACACAGGAGCGATTCTCTGTCTCACTCCCCCCACCCCCAGACACAGGAGCGATTCTCTGTCTCACTCCCCCCACTCCCAGACACAGGGAGCGATTCTCTGTCTCACTCCCCCCCACCCCCAGACACAGGGAGCGATTCTCTGTCTCACTCCCCCCACCCCCAGACACAGGAGCGATTCTCTGTCTCACTCCCCCCACCCCCAGACACAGGGAGCGATTCTCTGTCTCACTCCCCCCACCCCTCAGACACAGGGAGCGATTCTCTGTCTCACTCCCCCCACCCCCAGACACAGGGGAGCGATTCTCTGTCTCACTCCCCCCACCCCCCAGACACAGGAGCGATTCTCTGTCTCACTCCCCCCACCCCTCAGACACAGGGAGCGATTCTCTGTCTCACTCCCCCCCCACCCCCAGACACAGGGAGCGATTCTCTGTCTCACTCCCCCCACCCCCAGACACAGGGAGCGATTCTCTGTCTCACTCCCCCCACCCCAGACACGGGGAACGATTCTCTGTCTCACTCCCCCCACCCCTCAGACACGGGGAACGATTCTCTGTCTCACTCCCCCACCCCCAGACACGGGGAGCGATTCTTTGTCTCACTCCCCCCACCCCTCAGACACGGGGAGGGATTCTCTGTCTCACTCCCCCCACCCCTCAGACACGGGGAGGGATTCTCTGTCTCACTCCCCCACCCCCAGACACAGGAGCGATTCTCTGTCTCACTCCCCCCACCCCCAGACACAGGAGCGATTCTCTGTCTCACTCTCCCCACCCCCAGACACAGGGAGCGATTCTCTGTCTCACTCCCCCCACCCCTCAGACACAGGGAGCGATTCTCTGTCTCACTCCCCCACCCCCAGACACAGGGAGCGATTCTCTGTCTCACTCCCCCCACCCCTCAGACACAGGGAGCGATTCTCTGTCTCACTCCCCCCACCCCTCAGACACAGGGAGCGATTCTCTGTCTCACTCCCCCCCCACCCCCAGACACGGGGAGCGATTCTTTGTCTCACTCCCCCCACCCCCAGACACAGGGAGCGATTCTCTGTCTCACTCCCCCCCACCCCCAGACACGGGGAGCGATTCTCTGTCTCACTCCCCCCACCCCTCAGACACAGGGAGCGATTCTCTGTCTCACTCACCCCACCCCCAGACACAGGGAGCGATTCTCTGTCTCACTCCCCCACCCCCAGACACGGGGAGCGATTCTCTGTCTCACTCCCCCCCACCCCCAGACACAGGGAGCGATTCTTTGTCTCACTCCCCCCACCCCCAGACACGGGGAGCGATTCTCTGTCTCACTCCCCCCCACCCCCAGACACAGGGAGCGATTCTCTGTCTCACTCCCCCCCACCCCCAGACACAGGGAGCGATTCTCTGTCTCACTCCCCCCACCCCTCAGACACAGGGAGCGATTCTCTGTCTCACTCGCCCCACCCCCAGACACGGGGAGCGATTCTCTGTCTCACTCCCCCCACCCCCAGACACGGGGAGCGATTCTCTGTCTCACTCCCCCCCACCCCCAGACACAGGGAGTGATTCTCTGTCTCACTCCCCCCACCCCTCAGACACAGGGAGCGATTCTCTGTCTCACTCCCCCCACCCCCAGACACAGGGAGCGATTCTCTGTCTCACTCCCCCCACCCCCTCAGACACAGGGAGCGATTCTCTGTCTCACTCCCCCCACCCCCAGACACAGGGAGCGATTCTCTGTCTCACTCCCCCACCCCCAGACACAGGGAGCGATTCTCTGTCTCACTCCCCCCACCCCTCAGACACAGGGAGCGATTCTCTGTCTCACTCCCCCCACCCCTCAGACACGGGGAACGATTCTCTGTCTCACTCCCCCCACCCCCAGACACAGGGAGCGATTCTCTGTCTCACTCCCCCCACCCCCAGACACAGGGAGCGATTCTCTGTCTCACTCCCCCCACCCCTCAGACACAGGGAGCGATTCTCTGTCTCACTCCCCCCACCCCTCAGACACAGGGAGCGATTCTCTGTCTCACTCCCCCACCCCCCAGACACAGGGAGCGATTCTCTGTCTCACTCCCCCCACCCCTCAGACACGGGGAGCGATTCTCTGTCTCACTCCCCCCACCCCCAGACACAGGGAGCGATTCTCTGTCTCACTCCCCCCACCCCCAGACACAGGGAGCGATTCTCTGTCTCACTCCCCCACCCCCAGACACAGGGAACGATTCTCTGTCTCACTCCCCCCACCCCCAGACACAGGGAGCGATTCTCTGTCTCACGTCCCCCCACCCCCAGACACAGGGAGCGATTCTCTGTCTCACTCCCCCCACCCCCAGACACAGGGAACGATTCTCTGTCTCACTCCCCCCACCCCTCAGTAAACATAACCGGAATGTCGGGGTCAGTTCTGGGTTGCCCCGCTCCCCTTTCCAGAGACTCTCTGGACCCAGAGTTCAGCCCGGTCTGTTCCAGGA